>NW_022156776.1:0-474914 GCF_004353045.1 Thyridium curvatum
TTTTTTTCCCCCCCCCCCCCCCCCCCCCCCCCTTGGAAGAGAGGCGTTCAGAGGCGCTCTGCCAACAGAGCCTCAATTCCATTGTCGTCGTACCACTTCGTGTCCCGTCTCAGGACTGGACTTCCTCGGCCCCTAGCCCCGGCCCGGCCCGGCACGCACCACCGTTGTGGTGTAGATGAGACGCCGAGGAGACATGTGTCAGGAGGTGGGATCCTCCGGATCCCCCCCCTTTTCGACACAGAGCGCATCCGCCTGCCACAATCATTGCGTGGGGACTCGTAGTTCTTGAGGCGGTCGTGCTCCTCCAGGGTGCGAAGAGCATGTGAAATTGGACATGAACGATGTCCTGATGCGGGCCCCGTTTCACTGCCCTCATGCCTCTATTTAGTACTCTTCCTTGAGGGCTGCGGTGTCACAACCCTTGGTGTGAGCGGTATAGGCCTTATCAAAAGAGATTTCTCTTTCACCCGTGCCTTGAGGTGGTTTCATTCTGGCACATGGTGACCACGAGTCCCACCCTTTCCTTCTCTTGCTCCTGAAAATGGCGCCAGAAAGGCGCTCATTGGGGAGCTGACACCCCTTTTTATAGACGGAAGCTGGTTTGGCAGAACAGACCAGGGCCTCCATCCGGTGGTGGTATGAGCCCTGCTGCTCCTCAGAGTCGGGCGTCAGCCGGCGCTTGTCCCATCACACACATCCTCTAGTTCGAGCGATGACGGTTATGCTGTCGGCCTTTCGAGGCCGGATGGTCTTGAAGTGAAGAGAGAAACTGCAGTAGTTGGTTCGGGAGACGGCGGTGATGTGGCCGTCTCAAAAGCTTCCTTGGGGGCAGCGATTCAAGTCTTGAGATCTTGATAATCGACGAGGTCAGGCTCGATGCCATCTGCCTTCGGGATGTTCTCTGCATCGACTGATTCAACGGAATAGACTGGTTCACGCCGGTTCATGAGAGAAAGCAGAGGTCCGGCGCGTGGCGGGACACGGTGCCCGGCAAAGACTTTTTGCCACAAGTGTGCAGCAGGGGAGAGAGAGCGGGGGATGAATCCCAAAGATGTGTCGGAAGTGTGAGGAGGGAGAAGGATGTAACAAGGAGGGAGAAGAGAAAGAGGATGGAGAAGAAGAAGTGGAGGGAGAGAACAAAAAGGTGCGAGCAGTCGCCGCGTCCATGGCCAGTTCCAACCCTCAAAAACCTCGTCGATCTGATAGACGAACCTCTGGGCGCCAGTGACGTTGAAAATGGTGGCGTTGACGGAGCAGCGGCGGTGCCGCTGTTACTTGTTGCTTGCGGTGGGTTTATTGATGCTCAGCCTCAGACGGGGACGACTGAGGGAGAGCTGGTGTTGGCACTATGCTTGGGCCGGCCGGGGGTTTCCTCAGGGCCCTTGCCGTGCCCATAACCTCCACATACCACTCTGGAAATCAGTTAATAAATACCATGGGTTTGAGGATTGATTGTGATCCTTACTCTTGACACGGTCATGTGAGCCGCGGACTCATGACCGCAGCGGTGCTCGTCTACAGCCACCCGGTGGAAAGCATGCGCTCGTGGAGTGGCCTGGCTGGGGAGAGCCTGTCGGCGGTCGTGCTATTGTGCTCGACGGTCGTGTGAGGCCAGTATGCCGGGGAGTCGACACAAGGCCGAGAGCTCCTGTCGCTACAGGTGGTCGACAAGAACCGGGAAGTCCACCTTGCCTGATTCGGAGCATGCTCTTGCCCTTCGTGTTTCCCAGGGTAATGGACGCGATCTCCCATGCAGGCAGGTTCTTGTGATAGGCCCACGGATTGTTTGCCTCCAAGAACTTGTGATCCTAATCCACTATCAGTTGACTACTCCAAGAATTTGCTGGTTGATTTCGGAGCACGTACGTTCGGGCAGAAGTTTCCATCATCGTCTTGGGCACGGCAAAGGCATTGTCCGTGTGTTCAAAAGACTCGACCTGTACTGTACGGTGGATGGCGGCTCAGAAGGTTGTGAGAAGTTGGTGAGGCGCTTAGTGAGTTCGAGCAGACGGCCAACCTGAAGATTGTCTGCCAGGCCCACCCCACCACAGCCGGCAAGAGAGCCCATCTCTGCACCCTGCCCTCTTTGTCATTCTTGATCTTCTGCTGCTGACTTGTTGGTGCACCGCTGTTGGCGTCTAGGCGGAATATTCCTCAGTCACCTTATTATGAGGTGTGCCGAGGATGCATCCCTCATCACAATAGACGGGTGCATCAGACTCGAGAATCTCGGGGGCCAGGAAAACAAGAACTGTTTCCCGGGCCGCCGAGAACCACAATCTGAGACTGGTCGTGGCTCTGTTTGCTTGCATAGGTGTAGCGCCGCTCAGTTCAGACCTCCTCAAGGAAGAAGTACCCTGCGAGACCAGAGAGGTCATGTTCAAGTCTGTACAGACTTGTATGCCCTTGGATCAAGACTCCTTCATGTGAGAAGGTGTTTGAGTTCCTATGAAGTCAGCATAAGGTCAGTTGATGACTCTCACAAAGTTCAGTGAGGGAACAGAGGAGTTGGGCCTTGTCTACTAACCTGGTTGTCTCACTCTATGTGGGAAGAATGGGTCTTGGATGAAACACTCCTTGTGTCCCTTCTGAGTTGCCGAAAGGATGGAAGACGATCTTGTCCCGGTTGGTTGTGAGGATGATGAATTTGGTGAAGGCGGTGTACTCAATGGGATTTGATGTTTCATCAAAATTTGAGACTGCCTTGATGACTTGGGAAAGAAAGAAAGGGGAGTTGAAGAAATGGGTGCTGATATATATGGAAATAATTTCTTACTGTGATCAAAGTGAGAATCAAAGTGAGATGCAGGTGAGATGCAAGTGAGAGATAAAGTGAGTTGTGAAGTGAACTTGAGGTTGAGTAGTTGTTGAGGTCAAACAATTTCAGCCCATTGCTCGCTTCGTCAATCCAATCTTGCGTTCCCACTTAACAGTCCAAAGTTCCTCAATTTATACATGCGAGTGAACCCTCGCACCACAGCCACAACAACCATATCCTAAATCAAGCAATTCTGTTGGGGTCTTGCGCTCATCTTGGGCCGTTGGGGTCAACACATCGCAAGATAGTAAACCACCAAGTAAAGGTAATGAATAATAAGCATGAAGGCGTGTAAATGTAGTTTCTTAGAGGGCCAGAACAATATCAAATGCTCACAAGACAGGTCACAGTACCACCAGTTCACATAGGCAGAAAATTGCTTGACAAGCTGAGCACAAGACCCAAACAACTCACAAAAACCAACGAGAAAAATTAGTGAGAAGGGCCTTCCACACACGAACACCGAGATGGCGCACGCAAAGTTTACCTTGCACAACAGCCAACATTGCCTCAGTATTACAAGCGAGATGGGGATTGCAAGAAGCCGTTTTCGTGCTTCAGATGCCATGTCCTCCTAGTTATAGGACTCAGTTGACTCAATCTAACATGGGAATCATCTATACTATGTCTTTCTCATCATGTTCAGAATCAATTCAAATTTTAGATGTATATATATATCAGAGGAGTGAACCCCTGAATAAAGGAGAAATGAATGAACAGACAAGTGACGAGACCAATAAATAAAAAGTCCGGAATATCACCAAACTCGTCCTCAAACCTCTCCTGAACACCTTGTCACACCACTTCCTTCTTGACCCTTGTTTGAATGAATACTCGCAGGAAAAGAAGCTATACACACAGAAATAAATAGCCCAGATATCCATCAGGAACACTAACTGCAAAAAGAAAAGACCACGCCTACTACTCCTTTCCATTCTCGTCCTTCAGGACGATAGGGCACTCCACGGCGGCGCCCCGAGCGAACCAGACGGCGCTGCCAGGCTCGACCGCAAATGGATGATTCGAGACGTCATCCCGTTCCCAGAAGCGCCAAAGCCTCGGGAATTTGTCATGCCGGAGGCCACATCTACAAAACCAGTTGGTCAGCATGGACAGTGCGTGTGGCAAGAAAGGGGGAGACGGGGGGAGACAGAGAGAGAGAGAGAGGAAAAGAAAAGAGAAGGCTTACTTCTCGCACGGCTCCTTGTACGGCTTCCAGGCGTGCTGCTGCATGGTGGGCAGGATCTGCTTGACAATGTCCTCCACCTTGGCCTTCTTCTTCTTGTTGCCAAACTCGTCGAGCTCCTCGGTGGCCTCGTTGCCGCCGTTGTCCTCGTCCTCGTCCTCGTTGTCCTCTCGCGGCTCGGACTCCCGGTCGCCGCGCCTCTTGCGATCGTAGTACCGCGTGAACAGGTACTCGTTGCCCAGCCGGCGCGCCACGTCGTTGGCCTCGTGCAGCGACACGAGCCGGCGCCGGCCGGGGAACTGCGCCAGGTACTCCTTCACCAGGTCCCAGATCTGGCCCCGGCGCAGGCGCGACAGCTTGTCCTTCTCCTCGCCGCGCAGGTTGCGCGCCAGCCGGGCCTTGTCGCCAACAAAGTCCTCGACGTCCTTCTTGGCGAGGCCCTCCTGCTCGCGCATGTAGGCCCACGAGTTGTAGGCGAGGTTGCGGAAGTGCGCGGCCGTGAAGCGGTCGCCGGCGACCTCGGCGGGCGTGCGGCCCACGGCGTTCTCGCGGTACAGCAGGTCCGGGTTGAAGTCGAGCAGGGCGCGGATGATCTTGGGGTCGGCGTCGTTGGCGATGAGCGTGTGCAGGACGGTGTCGCCGGCGCCGTCGAGGAGCTCGAGCTCCTTGCCCTTGGAGTAGCTCAGGAGCAGCTTGAGGACGGCGATGGCCTTATCCACGTCTTCATACCTTTGTTTCGAATTGTCGTCGTCAAAGCACCGGGCGATCCAGCTGTGCATCGGAGACTGGCCCTTAAAGGTCAGGCTGTTGCGCTCCTTGAGCATATAGCCCAGCAGGTCTGGATCCAGGAGCTTGAGGAAAGCTCCCAGCGGCTCCGCCTCGGGGAAGGACTGGAGGGCGCCGTGTGCTAGGTTGTTCCACTTGGCATCCTTGGTGCTCTGGTCTGCGCCATTCTTGATGAGGATCTTGGCAAAGTCGGTACGGCCGAGCAAGGCGGCCAGCATCAGCGGCGTGTGGCCGTCCTGTGACTTGGCCGTCACGGAAGAAGGGTAGGCCTTGATCAGATGCTCGAGCAGCGCATTCGACTTCGTGCCCGTGGGGCCCAGGATGAGGGCGTGAATGACCAGATCGCTCTGGTTGCCCAGCCACTTCTTGACCTGCGCGTCGAAGCCACCAGGCGCCTGCGTCAGGTGCTTGAGCCTCGAGTCGTGCTGTGCTGCCTTGGACTTGGAGAACTCCTGGTATTGGCGGATGGGCGAATCGCTGAGGAACCACTCGACGGACTCGATGCAGCCGGCCATGGCGGCGTGCAGAAGGGGCGATGCCTTGTTGCCGATGGGCTTGGAAACCACATTGCGTCCGGCCTGGGCCCAGTCGGACCTCTTCTTGCCGTAGACGGTCAGTCCTTGGTAGTAGCGAGGCTTGTCCTTGATCTCCACACCACTGCGCTTGACGAGGTCCTCGAGAGGCAGACCGGCACCCGTGCGCTTGATGATCTCAGCCAGCATCTCGACACGACCTTCTTCAATAGCATAGTCAAAGTCGAGCTGGGGGAAGGCGAAAATCCTGTTGGGCTCGTCATCCTGGTCCAGCTTTTGAGCAGTGTAGTGGGCGCCAGTGTCGAGCAGGAACTTGAGACCGGCATGATCATTGCGCTGGATGACGGCGCGGAACAGGCTATAGCTGCCGAAGTGCAGATTCTCGACCTTGCCATCACGGACAGTGAAGCTGGGGCAACCCCAGCTGAGCATCTCGAGGGGCTTGGTGCGGCTCTTGACTTGCATCACGACCTCTCCGACATTCTCAATAGTGAAGTGTGTCACGACCTCTTCGCGGTGGATGGAAGGCTCGTCGCCCTCGCCCTCGTAGTACTCACAGTCTGAACCGTCTGAGCAATCGTAGTCATCGTTACGCTTGAGCCTGAACCGTTCCTTCTTCTCGTCCTCTGGCACGTACTGCGCCTTTGCAATTTCCAGGATGGCCCGGGCGACGTCGTAGTGCCCTCGAAGGAAGGCTAGGGAGAAAGGGTTGTTATTCTTGTTGTCCTTGACAGCGATCTTCAGCGGCGGCTCGGAATCGTCTACTCCCCAGGCGCCAAGGGTGAGCTCCTTGATCTTTCCCAGGTCGCCGCGCCACGCGGCCTCAAACAGTTCAATGTACGCAAGCCGTCGTGCCTCTGTCACATCGATGGCCCCAGAGAAGGTAACCTTGAAGTTGTAGTGAGTAGTGGTCTTGTCCGAATCGGTCGTGGACGATGCGGCCTTCTTGTTCTTGAAGTCCGGGTAGAGATCATCATAGTGTTTCCCTCCCTTCTCCAGAATCATCTTCTCGATCTTTTCCAGGTCCGCGATGGCCTCCGCAATGGCCTCCTTCTTCTCCTTGAGACCCTTGAGCTCCTTGGCCTTCTCCACCTCCTTTGCGTGCTCCCTCATCTGCAGAGCATACCGGTTGCGGGCCTCGTCGTAGTCGCTGTGCACCAGCCAGTGCTGCCAAGTGCCTTCCTTGAGATCCTGGAGATATTTATCGGCGTCCTTGGTGATATCGACCGGCTCACGCGGGGTCTCGCCCTTGTACTTGCGAAGCTCGCCGAGCTGCTTCTGCACAAGGTCGAGCGCGGATTCACCGCGGTCATAGCCGCGCCACCACGACCTCGCAAATATGCCATAGGCGGTGGTCGTGATTGCATTAACATCGGCTCCATGCTTGATGAGCTCGATTGCGGAAGCGGGCCGGGTCGAGCGAAGTGCAGTGATAAGCGGCTGCTCCGTCGACTCGTTGAGCATCTTCTTGTTCTCTTCGAGAGTGGAGAGGCGGTTTGCAGCACCTGATTGCTTGGCTGCCTTGAGCCAGGTCTCGAACTCAACTTGGGGCGCCGCACCGGCTTCAAGGAGCTTGATGACGAGCCTCACGTCGCCGTTGGTCATGGCGGCTTGAAGCGGGCTGACGGCCCGGAAGGCGGTCGGGAAGGCAAAGAAGTTGACAGCAGTCTTGGAGCCCGACTTGTCGAGCTCAAAGAGGAGTTCGATCAGGGTAGCAGCATTCTCCTCGGCGAAGCGGTGGAAGGCGGTGAAGCCATCCGTATCTGCCTGAGCGCAAGTAGCCCCCAGGTCTAGCAGGGTTTGGACCATGGTCTTCGCCTTGTCCAGGGGCAGCGCCAGAGCCAGCACCAGAGTGAGCAGGGCTCCCGTCTGCTGGTTGTTGTAGCCGAGGAACTTGATGGGCAGGAGCACATCAGCGCCGTATTCCTGGCAGAGCAGTTTGACGACCTCGTGGTGGCCCGAAACGATGGCAAGATGCAGTGCGGAGCAAGGATGGTCCCAGGCAAGCACGTTGACGTCGTAGAAATCGGGCTCGTCCTCGTTTTCATCAGGAATGGGATCTGCTTGAGCCTTCTTGCCCACCTTGACAAAGGATCCAGTTGCCATGCTCTGGACATCGGCTTCAGACTCATCGTCTTCCAAGAGCTCGAGATCAGATTCTTCAGACTCGTCTCCGGACTCTTCTTCGGACTCATCAGACTCGATGATTTCCTCCTTGTTGGGCGTATCGGACACAACTACGTCTTCCTTCTCCGTGCCCTTCGCTCCAGCGGGGTTGGTAGTTGCCGCACGGCGCTTATCTTGCTTCTCTTCCTCCTCGGCCTCGTTCTCCAGACTTTTCTCCATAAGGATCTTGACCATCTCCAGATTGCCACGCTCGGCGGCCAGGTGCAGCGCTGTCTTGCCATCAGCAAGGCGGGCGACCAGCCTGGCGCCTGCATTGACCAGGCATCGGACAATCTCAGGGGTCGAACTCGTCACGGCAAGATGCAGCGGGGTGCGTCCGGTGTAGTCGCGCTTGTTCGGGTCGGCGCCCTCCTGAGCGAGCCAGTCCTGTACATGCTCCAGGTTGCCATCCACAATGTCCTGGCACAGGCGGGAGGTGTTACCGACATAGGCCATCTCGGTCCAGTCATCGTCAGTAAGGGGGTTGAAGGAGCCAATCTGCTGGCGACCTGGGTCGTCCTTGATGAAGGAGATTTCACCCGAAACGTAGATCTTGTTCTCCTGTTCAGCCACCTCGAGCTCCTGCTCCGTCTCGGCTTTGGGGCAGAAGCCGCAGCAGTCGTGGATAACATCCTCAAAGCGGCCAAAGAAGGCCGGATGCCTGTGCAGGTGCACCTCGCGGTCCTTAGGCTGGTTCCACTCGGCATTGAGCAGCAGATCGCGCGTGTAGCAAAGCTTCTCAATCTTCTTGGCGTGGAACTTCTGGCCGTAGGGAATGGTGAAGGTGTGGTAGTTGGAAACGTCTTCGGCGTCGACCCACTCAGCCACCTCGTCCTCAAACGAGTCTTTGATGTTGCCATAGAGGACATGCTGCTGAGAATTGTTCAGGGGCGGCCGGCCCCTCTCGGCACGTCGCTTGGACCGGTACTGTTCACGAGCCGTGGTGGTCGGCAGCTGCTCCAGTACCAAGAGCCTTGCCAGACCCAGCGTGCGCTGGAAGCTCCTCTCGAAGATGGTAGGGTCAATCCTGGAGCGGTCAAGGTCGGGCCAGTAGACCTCAAAATTACGGTGGCTGTACTTGGAGAGGCGGTTCTCGTACGATGGGCTGCGACGAGTCAGATCGATCTGGTTGAGCTGGGTCATGTAGGCCTGCAGAGCACGCGGCGTGCAGTAGACCTGCTTGCCATCGTAGGCGGCCCCGGAGCAGTCGATATCAAAGCCGGTGAGAATCTCACTGATGGACTTGTAGATACGGAGGACGATCTGGATGTGGCGAGTGGGGTACTGGCTGCAGATGGTGATTGCGTGCTTGGTCCGGACCGTGGTTGTCTCGGTCAGGATGGAATCGCGGATACACGACTCGATTTGCTTGATCTTCTCGACCGCCTCCTCCTCGCTGAGGCCGTAGAGGAAGAGATCCACGTCCGAAGCAGGGCAGAATTTCTCGTGGTAGTACTCGCGAAGTGACCGCTTCGAGCCGCTAAACTCATCGGGAACCGGCAAGAGGCAGTTGACCACGGCGGAGCCGGCCACGACAACATTGTCCCAGTTCATCTCGGCCATGGAGGACTCGCAAAAGACGTTGAAATTCCTGCGGAAGTCCTGGAGCGATCCAACCGTAGCGGGAGAGCCGTTGGGCCGGCGCCGGTCTTTGGGCAGAGCCATGATGTACTTTTCCTTCTCCTGATCCGGCTCGTTCTCCACATCACGGGCCCGGACCTTGATCGCCCCAGTGTGCTCGGTGAAGAGCGGCACCACATTGATGTGATGGTCTTTGAGGATCTCGGCGTCGGGCCCTTGTGCATACAGCTGCCGGAGCTCGGCTTCGAACTTTCTGTAGGGCTCAAAGAACTCAGGCAACGGCTGGTCCGGGTTCTCGGCCAGGAGCCTTGCCACATCGACCGTAGGGGCCGGCAGTGGAGGCAGACCGTATGAGTCCATATTGGCGGCTGGCGTGGTATGTGAGTGTCCAGTCAATTGGCCGTCGGACCTGCTATGTGGTGGAATGCTGGAAGAGGTGTAATACAACGCTTGGCTATTTGCAAAGATCAAGGAGGCACTCGATTGAGATATCCTGAGAGAAGGGCTCAATTGACGTGACTGATAGTGTACAGGAGTGAGGGAATAGGCACGGGCTGCTCGGTTTACAGCACAACGGAACGCCGGCCGTGGGAGGAGGAGAGGGAAGATGGAGCGGGCAAGGGGAGACATGCAGAGTGGGTTGATCAGGAGGACATCATCACGACAGGAGAGGAGACCAGCTCCTTTTATAAGATGTCTAGCTCGACGAAATTGAAGCCCAAGCAGCATCGTCTGTCCGTACTAAGGAGAGCGTTCGATGGAGCTGAGACAGACTTACACCCACGAATTCTGGGGTGGCGCCGTTTGGATCGCGTTAGGGCCTCGGCATCGCGACTTCTGCCTGCGCCCGCCAGCGCTGCGAGGATCCTTGCAAACGCGAGATGCGACACGAAGTCTTGTGATCTGGCAGCTTCTGCCTGCAGACGCAGCCCATTGGCCATGATCTGCACTTTCGACATCACCACACCGCCGGGTCTGGCTCGAAACATACACCAGATAATCGATGCAGATGGCCATGTCTGCCTGCTGTTGCCTTGCGATGCTCTCCTGTCTTGAACTGCCAAGCATGAGCTATCCTTGAGCTATCCTGAACTAATCCACGACAGTGAGGATCTCTCTGAAGCTTTTCTGCTTGCGGCGATTTTTAGCGGACTGCGGCTGAGCACGCCCCACTGAATTCTCCCCTGTACAGCCACCCTGTCACTGAAAATAAACGGCCCTAAGTGTGCTCTGGCACTTGTTTCAGGAACGGTGCCACGAGTCGGTGGTTGAGTCTAAGACGGCCTTGATCCGTATGATATCGATCATACCACTGAGAATGAAGGTGACAGAATTGAAGAGCTCGATGGAAAGCACATGAATTACGGGGACCAGTACAGCTCTTGAGATACTGATATTGTTTTCAATGTGTCTCAATTGCGAAGGCTTACAGGAACGAAGTAGTTCCGCCTGATTCTCGACCATTAGGTGGTTATCAACTCAGTCTACATCAGTAGCGAGCAAACTACCTATTGCATAATTCGATACAAGTTGGGTTGAATGAATACAACCACAGGCCAGAATTACCACTAAGAACAACTCAATCAAAGTCTGTTTGCAACTGCAAGTAACGATCAGCATAGGCCATCAATAAACTCACCACGGCTAGTCGCAAGTAGCCAACATCAACCTGCACTGCTCGATATGGATATCTCATGACAATTGGCTCTCTATCTGCTGCAAGTATTATCTTAAGGAGGCGATGACTTTGATCCTACACTCTTGTGTCCCAGGTCACCTCTAAACCCAATAAGCAAACATAAACGCCCGAAGATGTTGATTCCTCTCTCTCACTTCCACTCTTTCGCTCTCTCGGAATCATTGGATATTATCACAGAGCAATCGCTCCCCGTCTGCTCTCCCGCATATGTAGCAGTCCTTGCAGGCCGCAAAATACCAGGAAGCCCTAAATTGCAATAGTCAGCACCTTTTCCGTTCTAGCACGCAGTCCCCCGTGGGAAAGAGGGAAAGGAAAACACACAGCATAAATAATGACGGCAATGAATATCGTCCCCGCGACCTGGCCGCCGTTCTCGGGGTCCTCCTCACCGCCGACAAACTCATGGTGCTCGTTCTTGAACAGTATGCCGAGGATGGACAGTATGACGATGGCGAAGACGGAGATGACGACGCTGCGGGTTTGGTAGAAACGCAAAAGAGTCAGCAAGGCGAATCCTTCCATCGGAACCCCGTACAGGAGAGCCTCTCCTGCTGCGGCACACATGTCCCACCCAAAAGAGCTCGGCAAACTTACCAGGACCACGCCTGCATGGCGCCGACGAGGGGCTTCATGCCGGGCAAGCTGCTGGCCGCGAAGCCGGTGCGGGCGTGGGCGGCGGAGGCGACGGGCGCTGGGAGGTTTCGCGAACGGATTCTGTTGTGTTGGGAGCGCTCGCGGAGTTCGATCGAGGAGCTCATCAATTCGTGCAAGAGATGGAGGAGCACGGGTGGTGATTGGGAGGGGATGGGGAAGCAACTGTCGTCGTCGATGTTGTCGGCGACGGCGGCTCGTGGCGCTTTCGCTCCAATGGTTGGCTGTCATCGTGCATCATCTGCAGCGAGAGCTCCCTTAGTAATTAAGCGCCCGAAATACCAGGCAGCAAAAAAGCCGTGGGTCATTCGCCCGATTAGATAAGAGCTTGGGTTGCTTAGCGCAACTCCCGCGTACGTCCCAGCTGCGCGCACTGGAGCTACCGACGTAATAACCGGGCCCAAGCACGTCTTGGGATTAAGGCTCGTGATCGATTGTGCTTGTCCGGCATGTTCTCACCCTTTCAATTCTACAAAAAAACACCAGCATTAAACGGTTGTTTCCCAAGAAATAAACGAGCCGGATACCAGGACTTCTCCTCATCTGGATGAGGTGGTAGGCGATAACCTTATCCCAGCCTGCCATGGGACCGGTAGCGACGCTCGGTCGCACACCTTATTGAGAACTCACCACGGTACTCGACTCTGCGGTTTCATGCGCCGGCAGACCTCGATCCCGACCGGCAAACCTTCGTGTCTCGTTACACACGTCTCTTTCAAAACAACCTCCGAGCCACATTGACCATGTTCCAGGTGCGATCCCTCCCCCCCATCACATGCAATTTTATTCCATTCCCCCATTCCGTTGTACTGACTCGGGAGGACGGCAAGGCCTTCCAGCCCAACCCGGAGGACCGCCTCCACCTCCGCCTCCACCGGGCACGGTCGGTCATCCTGACGCCGGAAGAGTAAGTCATGTCACCGTTCCACAGCCCAACTCAGCCAAACGACCTCATGGCCCGGTTGCTTTTGCTTCCACCCTTCCTCTACCTCCCTCCCTCCCACCCAGCACACAGCGCATCTCACCTCACACTAACCCCCTTGCCCCCAAAAAACAAGGCTCGTCGAGATCCGCGCCGCCCAGCGCACCTTCGAGGGCGCCTACATGCGCACCGCCCTCTCGCAGTTCTCCTTCGCCCTCATCATCCTCAAGATCTTCACCTCCGAGTTCTACGCCATCGGCGCCCTCTTCGCCGTCTACGGCGCCGCCGTCATGCTCGTCGCCGCCTACCGCCGCTACGAGGGCAACCGCCAGTTCTTCAGCGAGGACGTGCTCGAGGAGGACGAGCACGACCCGGGCTCCGCCGTCGTCACCCAGCGCAAGCGCTTCCGCACCTCGGGCAACAGCGTGCTCATGCTCACCCTCCTCAGCCTGTCCGCCTACATCTCCCTGCTGGTCCTCTTGTGGGAGCTGAATGGGTAAGATGAGATGATGAGGGTTGCCATGCTCTTTTCCTGGTGTGTACTCGGGTTGAGCAGCTCAGATGTATTGAATGATAGTGCCTCAAGTTTTGAGATAATGTAATGATACAAAATGATACTACGACCTTGAAGTTCTCCATCATTTAAGCAGGCGCAGTAAAAGAAGAGTGCTCCCATATCTTTTTTGACTTTGTCTCAGAAGCAACATGAACACGGCAAACTCTTGGAGCACCTTGTGTAATGAAACACATCTGGTTGAGAACCTATCTTATACATTTCCCATGTTCTTCACGACTTTTAAAGTTGCAAAAGTTGTACGGAATTATGGCTTCAATCCCAAGATCTATCAAAATACAGATGTAATATTCCCGCCTTTTTGAACCCCGATTTTCAAAGCACCTTTTTCCTTTTCCTTGACAATGACAACCTCGACACAACCCACATGTACTTTTGCGTCTAGGTGATGTACTTAACGGAAACGACGACGACAAGGAAAACACTATGAAGTTGATACAGTAAATAAGGAAAGAAAAGTATGAATAGTCAAACAGAAGAAAACAAAATAAGGAAAGAATTAAAGGAAAATGCATGCAGAACTCATGTATAAAGACGTTCACCATATCCTCTACCCGCGGCCTCGGGACTCGACCCTGTCCGACTGCCCTCATGAGATAAGGCTTGGTGGTTTTGTCTTCTTCCCGCCTTCACCAGTGCCGTGCCGTCATTTTTGTTCCGGCAGATGCCACGTCTCGTCCCGCCCAGGCGGGACGATCCCGGGCCAGGACGGGAGGACTGCGAGGCGGGATCTATCCTCCCAGCCGCTCCCGACGCCCGTCCCGTCGGCAGACGAGTTGCATATGCATGCGAAGAGACATGCACAGCCCGCCGTTCGCATGGCTCTCTGCCGCTGCCGTGCATGAGGATGCCGTTTTCTGCATGCAAAGGAGAGGATTTCCGTCTCAGTAAACTCCAGACCGCGTTCAATCAGTCCCTGCCGCCCGAAATGTTATACACTTGATGCTTAGTATATGCTCCATTCTAATGGTTCTAGGTGTCGATGCGAATGTTTTTGGCCTGGCAGCAAATCGCCCTTTTTGCAATATTTGACGAGGCCAGGCCAATGAGGTGTGGAATGACTAGATTGGCTGCCGGTGTCGTTGTTATTGTTGTCATCGGCGGTTGTCAATTGGCTCGCCCTCTGTGTGTGTTGCCAACTCTGGGCACACACTTGCAAATAGGAGTGCTTGACCCAACAGCCTAAAGCTCGCGCGCCCGTCCAAACCGCTGAACGCATTACACAACACATTACTTGCTGATTACTCTCGGAGCCATCTGACCGTGTTGTCTTGGAGAAGTGCGGCTCGGAAAGCCGCTTTCGTAAGGTTGGTGGACGTGACAGGAACCCGGATTTCCCAAATAGCAATCGTTGCGCCAGACAAGTAAGTACCTTTGTCCCTGGCCGACTTCGTCTGACAAGATGATTTGCACGATCCGACCGATTCGGTCCTCACCCGCCGTGTGATTGGGTTCAAAGACAGTGCACACTGCCTGTCGAGTTTCGATCCTTGCGCTAGAGTCCGGCGCCAGAGCGCACTAATTCAAGACTCTTCTGCCCTTGCGATCTTCTGTGCTCGACATCTACCATCTTCATATTTTCCTTCTTGTTAGTCCCTGTCGAGGGAGCATTCGCTTGCGAAATCGGGGGCAGACATGTTTTGTGTGACAGCCGTCTGTGTCGCAAATCCCCCACGCTCCTAGAGTGAAAACTGCAAGCGCTCAGGCAATTTTCCCAATCCGCAAGGTGCTGGATTCGAAATGTCTTGAATGAGCTGGCCAACTTGTTTCACTTGTCAATTTCCGGGAAAGCGGCTCAAACACTCTTTTGACATCGCCGCAATCGACAAATCCATGGATGGATTTGTCTCCGCAAACCCTTCACGCAGACATTGCGGCTCTGGCTATGCGCCCGACCATGAACCAGATTGCAGTCTCCCCCCAACAGTCGTCCAGCAACGTGCTCTCCAGCAAGCCATTCATCCACGCCGAAGGACGCACTTTGAGCTTGTCGCAATCGCAGCGTCAGAAGATGCGCGCGGGAGCCAGCGGGCTCAGCGAGCCCCGCGCTGCAGGCGCTCAGCGGGTGGCATAGTACATGCTCTGCCCCTGAGGGTGTGTCTGTTCCGGAGGATGCTGGACGTGGTCGTTGGTGCTGAGCGCCTGCGTGCTCGAGTTCTCATGGTACCAGCCGCTATACCCTTCGCTCGGCTTCGAGTATGTATAGGACTGCTGCCAGCTCCCATAACTGGAGGGCGGCACAGCTCCGGCGGACAGTGAAACGCTATGCTCCAGCGTTGTGCCCGGAATGCTATCGACGCCCGGTATCGTGGTAGCAATCTGCGAAGGGTACATGTCGGCGGACAAGGGCCCGGACTTGCGATCGTACGGTCGACCTGCTTGACCGGTCATCTGCGAGATGGAGGGGTATTGAGTATGGCCGATGCCATCATTCCCATATGGCATGGATCGTGGTTGAGGAGCCGAGTAGGACGACCAGCCCATGTCTTCCCGTGAAGAAGACTCTGAGCTCACAGATCCCGCCCAAGCAGCCGACGGCGGCGCATGCGGCGTGTAGGGAGAGAAGGCGGGAGTGATTGGCGACTCTTGAGGATAGGTTCTCCATGTCGCACTCAGGTCACCTGGCTTGGATGAGTTTGGGCCCGCATCTGCGAATTTCCAGTTCGACGTACCAGGATGGCCATATTCAAACCCTCGTGTTGCGGATGCGCTCGATGGCACTTGACTCGCGTCAGCTCAGGACTGGTCCCTGCCGTCGAAGTCGATGGCTGGAAAGAGGGCAAGGGGTGACTTACATTTGCCGTCTGTCTGGTAGCTGTCTGGCCCGGCATGTTTCAGCGCCGGTGGCGCCATGTTCTGGATGGAGGGCATGGCCAGCTGCGGGTAATGGCCCGGCATGTCCGCAGGATGTCCGCTTGCCATCGCTGGGGATGACGAGGCAGATCCCAATTTTGGCCCGACAGACGACCGCGATCCAGATTTCTGTCGAGGGTCAGCCGGCGGCGGCTGCTGGTCTACGGGGTAAAAGCTGCAATCCTTCTTCAATCGGATGCAGTTTACACAACGCCCCTGCAAGTCGGCCGGCGACGGGATGCATCTGATCTTTCGTCGTCGGCAGTGTCCTAGGCCTATTGTCAGAGAACGCGCACTTTCGAGAACAGCAGCCGACAAACAAGAAGCTGCCGTTCTACGTCGGATTGGAGGGAAGACTTACCGCAAGCGACGGACGTTCGATGATAACCCAGCTTGTTTCTTCTCTTCTCTGCCGCCCCAAGGCCCATCCCGGCATGCTCAGGGGTCGTGCTCTGAGGCACGGGCGGCGGAGGCTGCTGCGGCCTTACACTCGGGCTGGACATCGATCTCTTCAATTTGAGAGCCTTGGAGATGGAATCTCGACGGTCGCGAGGGGAAATGCTTGAATCTTGGTCAGATCTCAAGTCTATTGCTGATGATGGCGGTATTGCAGCGTACTCCGGCATGTACCCAGGAGGTGGCAATCCCATGTCTGCCCCGTTTTGAGGAGGCGGCGGAGGATACTGATAGGACATTATATCTGTCATGGGCCTGGATGATACGAGACCTTTGGGGGCAGCAATCTTTGGCGTTGCCCAAGGGTCTGGTTGTGTTGCCAAGAATGGAGTAGCGACAACGGCCATGAAACACAGCTTTCTCCTGACAGGGCGTTGATGGTCGAGGAAACCACAGAGGCTCGGCGACCAGCAGATACCCGTACCAGGAACCTGTGGCGATGGTTCTTAATGCGTGCAGCTCGCACGCAGTTGAGGATCTGGTTGTCTGCGTCTCAGGCTCCGTCCTGGATGGTGTGATCTTTGGAGGGAAGAGTGCTATGGCATAGCAAGCAAGAGAAAGGCTTCCCTTTTGGATACGAACAGAGCAGACCAACTTGATTGGTAAACCAAGACGAGGAGGTCTGTCTGAGCGTCAGTGGGAGGGGGCCTTAGGACAACAAAATAAGGACAAGACCTGTCGACGGTCGACGGGATGCAAGTCAGGTAGCGAGGGACTGGCGGGCCAATCGAGATGAGGGCTGTGGTGGTGCAGCAGAGGCGTCTGCTGCGGCAGTGAGAGTTGCGGGAAGGGGGCCACTTATGACTGGCAGGGGGCCTTTAAAATATCCCGGGTCCTGATCTGAACGGTGGCGGCAGGTCTTACTGCAAGGGTCCAGTCCGACACGGCAGGCGAGCAGCGCGATGGTGCAGGTCCCAAGTCCAGCTCCAGCTCCAGGTCCAGGTCCAGCGGGAGAGCGTGCGTGTGGGCAGGCCAACTCTGGGGCCGGGGTGGGCTACCTATGGCTGTCAGTGTCAGTCTACTCCAGTCTGCGTGCGTGCCTGCTTGGTGCTTTGAGAGGTGGTGGGATCTGGGTGGTCGGGGTCGGGGGTCGGGTGCCAGTGCCAGTGCCAGTGCGCATATAGGTGGGCAACGGCCGGGCTCTGCTTACAACGGTGGTGACCTTGGGGAGGAGTCCAGTGGGAGGATCCAAACACGGCTCCGCGGCGGTCTCCCCAGCTTTTCGAGGGCGAGTACCTGATGCGGAATTGGGCGGACGGCACCAGCAGGGGTCGTGCCGTGGTTGCTGTATTTGGCAGTTTCAACACGACGCTCCGGCAGGTTGACACTTGCGGGACCTCCAATGAGCTGCGCTGCAGTGACTGGGCCGTGGAGCGTGTTTCTTGCCCTCTTTTTTCTTTCAATATAAAAAAGAGAGAAAAAAAAGAGATATGCAAACACACACACACACACACAAAGTACGGGCGGCGGTTATATCTCAGACAGAGAGATCGAGAGATGGATGTTGGTGCTGTCTGTGTGTTGTAGCGTTGTATGAGTGTGTGGGTGGGTGGCTTTTTTTTTAGCAACTTGACCAACTAACAGCAACAACTGTCAAGACTTGCTTCATTTGTCAGTGCTGACGACAAAGCAGTGTCTCCCAATACCAGAAGAATGGGGGAAGCCAGAGCGAGAGACACGCAGAGAATGAGAGACAGAAAGCGAGAAAGAGCCCAGTGTGGAAGAAGGAAGGATCCTCCTGCAGGGTCGCAAGAGAGAAAGAGGACTGCTGAAGGGGAGGACCGGACGGAAAGTTAAAAATGGCAAATGGGAAATGGGAAATGAGCGATACGGTATGTAAATGATGGATGATGGCATAACGGACTGACATGGTGAGACGAAAGTTCAGGCAGGAGCCCTCGACCTTCAGCACCACCTGCTGCGCTCGCCCAAAACTGCACCTCCCAGCTACCTAGGTATTGTCGAGGACGAGGATCGAGGACAAGGGACGCAAACAAGATGAATCGACTAACCTTCTCAGCCACTCACGAGCTCGACCTGAAGCTCAAGTTTCTTTTCTCTACCGGTCACCGCTCGGTACTGGGTATCCTCCTCGACTAGTCCTGACGACAATGGCGAATGACAGGTCGCAAAGCACAAGCAGGACGGTGGGTATGCCAGCATCGACGACGACGGCGGCGGCGGCGGCGGCGACAACGACTCGCTACAGGCCCAGGGCGCCTTGCTGGCTCGGAAGGCGAACGAAGTGTATGGTTTGCTTGCGCGCTAGAAGCTGATCCAGGAATTCAGTGGACGCGATGCCCAGTCGTGGTCTGGCTTTGTCTCAACACGCCTTCGATTCGATGGGGCGAGGAACGGGCCAATGGCGTATGTCTTACACTTTGTTTTTCCTTTCTTTTTTTGCTTTTCCCTCGACTGTCTTGACCAGCAAGCAGCTGTATGGCGCCAGGTGGCTCGAGGTGAGTAAGGCTGGTCAGCTAAGTATTGACTCGAGTGAGATTTTGTTGTCCGGAGTCCGAGTGGAGGTGTATATCAAGGCTTGTTTTTTTCTCTACGCAGAGGATAACCTCCTTTGGGGGTGGTGTGTTGCAGGCGGTCGAACAAGCGAGCAACTCCTGTCGTCGCTCGTATGTCTTTACGATCAGCAATGCGGAGGGTTCTCGAGTGAGTAAGCAGGACTATGGCTTGTTCAAAAAGTCGCTGCACAGTTGTGGCTGGAGTGCTGATTCTCGGCTCGTTTCTCTGGTGTCTTGCTTCCTCTTCTCTTCTTGTGGGAGTCGTGTGCGTGCGTGCGTCGGTGTGTATATCACCAAGGATGTATTTTGTTGAACGAGTGAATATTGGGGCTTAGCACCTCTAGGATGAACGAGGGACAAACAAAGACACTACTAGACTGCTTGGGAAAAGAAAGGAAGGTCGAGATAGTCCTTCGAAGGGCAAACAGGCGAGATTAAATTTGACTTTTTGTCTTGATAGACAGTCAATTGCGAGGAGACAAGAAGAAAAAAAAAAGGACCGGGTTGTACTCCGTTCTCTCTGTACCAAAAGATGTGGTTGTGGTTGGGGGATGAATTCGACGTTTTGAAAACCTGCATCCAATTCATCCAATTTTTTTTTTCTATCTCGCGTCTTTCGACATTGCCAAAGGCTGAAACGCAATATTGACAAAAAGTGCCTCTTCGGAACGAAGCACGGGTTTGCTTCCAGTGCTTCCACAGCGACCCTGACTAGTCAGAGCTCATCTATCTAGAATATTAACCGATTTGATATGCAGCAGGCATGATGCTACTTCATCCCAGTCCTGGCGACCCAGCCACGGACAGCTTACCCAGGTTGTCAAGGGATAGAAGCCGAGACAACAAGACCCCCCATAAAGAGAGGGGAGAGGAAGAGAGATAGAGAAAGGTGTACACTTGGGGTAGAGCAAACAATCCATGGGCCATCCAGAACGGCTTTGCATTGCGCGGCGAAAACCGAGGAATACACGGCCCTCGTCCCACATAGAGGCACACCCTCCAAACCCTACCACACCCCATGGGTGTTGGTCATTGGAGTGGAAGGTAACATATGTCGGTACCCAGCCCAGTAGTGCAGGGCTGGGCAGGCCAATAGGTACTTTGGGTGTACAGGCATGGCTACAGAGATTCTGGGTGCCGGTCAGGTACCCGAGAGATGCGCCCGTCTATTTCCCTGAAATAGCCCGTCTGCAGAGTGTCTGTGTGGCTAGAGGTCGTGTGTGCACAGATACTGCACACTTGGCAGAGAATTCTAAATCAGGCTCCTGATTGTCGGCGTCTCAGGCACGGCTTCTGCTTGGTTAGCCGGATAGGCTCGAAACTTGCACCGGTTGGCTGATTCTTGTTGTCCTTCTCGTCCGCCGATGTTGTCGTCCTGATCTTCCTGGCCTCATTGTTCCTGGCATTTTTAGCCATTCATCCCATGTGCCATGTCCTCAGATCTATTCAAGCGGAGGGATCCACCCTCCTCCTCAGAACCCCAGACATCCCGCCGTGCACGCCTCCACCTGGCGTCTTTTTGGGCAAGGCCAGTCCGGCATGTGGGTACAGGTTCGTGGCTCTTGATGTCTGTGTATGGGGCGTCGTCGAGGGCAAATGTACTTGTAGCAAAGATACCACCTGCGTGTGGGAGGGAGGAGAGCAAAGCCCCATCCCATATGCCGTTGCCGCTGAGAAGCCACCACGCGCATCATATGCGGGCAGGGTTACGATCCATTCGCCAACGCCCGCCACCTTTTCCAGATGCGCTGCTCTGTGTCCATGTCCGTGTGGGGCCCCGTGACGGGCACTGATGCCAAAGGTCAAGCAGATCGGGACTGTGGGCCACGTCCCGAGGTGTGCTTAGGTACATAAAACAGTACAGCACAAAGACCTTGTCGTATCTTGGAGAGACGCCAGACCTAGGCGCTCCGTATTCCGGAGAGTGGAACGGGTGCAGACTGTGGACGGACATGTGCTGAGCCATCCCACACCCGAAGGTTCGCCGACGTTGTCAAAGGTCAGTGGTGAGAGGGAAGCCTAGGTGAATATGTCATGGGCCATGATTCGCTGGCTGCAAAGCATTGTCTGACCGTCTCGTCTTCTAACAGGGTTACTTCCAGAAGACACCTACCCTTGGGTCGAAAAGAGGACCAGGTGGGAAGCACTTGCCCGCTGGCTGCTCATTCGTCATTATGGGCAGGGTTCGCCCTCGAGATGGGTAGCTGTAAGATCTGTGCCAGGCACGCCAGGGCACCACTGCAGGCCACCCCTGCCATGATGCCTGTCTGTCCTGGTGATCTCAGCGCGAAAATAGTTCGAATCCTGCACAAAAAAAATTGAGATGAAGTGCAGGGGTCCGGAAAGCCTGCCAGCCACATCATCATCATGCTAGGGTGTAAAGTTAGAGAAAGCAGAGCCTGTTTTGCATGTTTGTGCAGAGGCAGCGCAGGTACAGTGTCCCATTGCATTCCTCCACTCTTGACTTTGGCTGGAGGTAAGTGACTACTGGACCGTGCTGGGCTCCGTCTCGCCTTTTCCATTCGTTTTCCTCTTGTTCTTTCAGGCTATCTAACCCACTTGGGTTAGAGATAGACAAGTGGTCACTCACCTTGAGGTATGCATGGCTGTCTGGCGATCGAGAGATGGCCGGCACGCACATCAGCCATGGAGTCTACTCCCAGGTGTCCGATCAGTGACACCGCAAGGAGCTTATACGTATCTCGAAATGGGGTGTTCTTTTGGCTCTTGTGGCAAATTGCGTTTCCAATCTGGCTGCGTATTTTGACCCGCCCATTACGTCGCTCGAGTCTGACTGGCTGGCCGCAGTATCAAAATCGGTGGCTTGCTGATATCATGCAATCACAGGGGAGTGAGATGGACCAACCACCCAGCGCATGCTGGCCAATGTGTGTTATTGTCCGAGGTGCAGTGGAGGATGCCCACCACGGCACCTGTGCGTCATGAACAACGAATGGGCATGCATACCGGGACAACGCCAGAGGTGCAGGGGTCGTCGAGTGGGCTACCGCTGTAGTGCTGTTTGTTCGGCCAGCATTGCCATCTCGAGCAAAAGCGCCTGGTCTGCTTGCACTGATGTCCTCCATGTTGGAATGTAATTGCCATCTCGAATAGCTTCCAATCGCAAAGGTACCTAAGACAGGCAGAAGGCCAAGCTCCCCAGGATCATCGGCGGGGCCCTCGCAGCGTGCGACCGGTGGACATGTACGTGTTCTGCGCTGGACACGTGTCGACTTGAAGCAAGAATCCGAGCGGATCTCGTCGTGTCTTTCTGCAACAGGCTAGAAGGATATCTGTTGCTCAGATATGCCAGTCTCCGCTCATAGCATCTCCATGGGTTTATCCGGGACTCTTGCTCTGTGGGACACTGTCGATTCCTGCTCCTGACTTGTATGGGCTGGCGGCTCATCGGGAAGTGGATTTTGCGGTGGGAACAAGGCGCAACCTAAAGTGATGGCGTGGGCGATCTGCAAGGCGACTGAGGAGAATTACTAGACTTCGCTCCATACCTCTTTAGTGCTGTTTAGACTTACAACCTCGAGGACTCGACATTCTTGCTTGGCCTTTGAGGGCCGCCCACCCCTTAGTGCTCAAGAGTTCCAAATCCGTCCAGGGATAGTTCTTCGGCTCCGAGACGTCCAGACTATGGATACACCCGGTTAGCGGGTATGATTCACAGGACGCGACCCGTCTGCAACACGCTCTAGAAGAAAAATGAACGGTTCCATCGTCAAGCTGGGAGAAGATGGGATGAACCAGATCTGTTCATGCGTTAAGCACAATACTGTCCCCATCTTGTCAACCAAGACTGATCTCCGCAGGGATGACTGTCTCATGAGGGCGCCCACGCCAGTGGCGTAGGACAAGCCCCTGGCCCGTGACAGCTGGACCCTGAGTGTCGGTCAAGCCCGAAATCGCAGCTGTGTGAATTCGTCATTTCTTCTGAGAAGTTGTGGAAGGGGAAAGATCAGATAGCCACCGAGAGCTGAACGGAGAGTAATCTCCTGCCAGCCCACGCTAGAGGGGAGGCTAGTCGATGATGCTGAGTTTGGGCATCTGTCGATCTCTGAATTAGACTTTACTCTTCGAGCCCAGCCCAAGGCGAACAAGACACTACTGCGCAGGTCAGGTCTGTCAAGCATGCGCCGCCTTGGCCTTGGGTTGAGCTAGTGACGACGTCACATATGCCATTGTGCACAAGGGTCCTCCTCCCCTTTGATCATGCACTAATCGGAAGAGGAGTGACGGAGTTGGCGAGACTTGTTGAGAATGATACACGACTTGAATCTCGAAGATGCCCCTGGTGGTGTCGGTAAAGCAAAGTGCAGTCATGCAAGGCCCGATGATATCTCGAGTGCGACAAGTGGTGCCTGTGGTTGGACGGATGGGATACATTAGGTAGCCCCATTGAAAGGTGGAAATGCAGGGATGTAGGGATAGGATGCAAGTTTGCTCTTTGGAATCGGCTGCCCCTGGCTTGTACATGTAGAGACGGACGGCTACATGCCCTCATCTGCCTCATTGCCCTGCGCGCCTTGTGAGTCGTAAGCTCCCCCCATCTTTCGTGGGAAGCAGCATCTCACAGATGAAGCCCTCTCCACCGTCCAAAACGGTTTGGAGTAAATTGAAATTCTTGAAAGGTCGTTAGCGGGGTTTTCTGCGACACTCCCGTACCAACAGTGCATGCATGGCCTCAGACATGCGGTGCCCTTAATATGGGCGATCCCAGCGCTTGTCCCAGAGATATTGGTGGCGCTACTACAGGCCATATAGGCAGGGGGTAATCATGCCCGTTCGGGCAGATATCATTTCAGCTCGATACAACTATGACGGATCAGAGTCGCCAACATTCCGATCCGACAGAGCAAGGTGTGCGTCTTGATTTACTGTACAAGTGCTCCGTACCTCGGTAGGAAGAGTGAAACGCATCGCACCGGCTGCACGAATAGATGGACAGAGCCGTCTTGATAGAATGCCACCAGTCTGGGCCCTTTCCCGCCCTCGTAAACCGCCAAGTGAGGTAGGCTAGGGTCAACGAGGTCGACATCGCTCGACATTGCTCTTTTGGGAAGAAACTTGATAGGTCCCCACTCAGAATCGCGAGAGGAGGGACGGTTGCTTCCGTCAGCCTTAGATCCCATCCCGGACGGCAGTGAATCGGGTTTTGCGGGTTCGGATTGGCGGGGACAACGGGCGGGTTTAGGTTGGTACAAGTCCTTGTACTGTGTGTCTTGTACATCCATTGATACGTCGTGCTCCTGAGTGGCCCAGCTTCTTTTCGAAACGGGGTGACAAGGTAACCCTGGGATTAACATTAGAGTTAATTCATAGTCAAAACGTCTTTTATTCCCCTCCTGCGCCGTACCGTGGGACACTTCCCTAGTATGCACGAGAGCGAAGGCCCTCGTTCCACTTCCAACGTCGTCCTGGACCGGATGCGTCGCTCGCGTCCCCTCGGATGCTCGCTTCAGTACCATGGTGATTTGGTCTCGGTCCGTCAACAAAGGTCAATACCGAGTCTGACCATACCCAAACACGCCCGGCGCAATTGAGCCATCTCCTCGCTCGCGTGCAGCAATAAGGATAATACTGTGCGCTGTGGATTGTTGTGGGTCGTCACAGCAGCCTGCCGTATGAAGACTGAGAAGTGTTTGATCATCTTTTAGCCAGAATCATGGCAGGCGTCGGCCGATGGCCACGCAAGAATCCCCCAACCCCCGCAGCACTTGCGATAACAAGGTTACGCCCAGGGTCCAGTCTGGAAGAATTGGCCAACGGGCCGATTTGGAGCAGAGGCTGTAAGTCTGATTTGATCGGTACCTGTCTCTCTCGCGCTCCCTCGCTCTTCGCAGCACCAGCTCGGTACCGTTCCCCGATACCTTGCGGTGTCCTGACCAACATCCTGATGATGGACAGGATGTGCTGATGCAAGTTGCTTTTGCTCTGGCCATAGGGGTCAACGAGGAAGCGGGGATGGCGGGACGGCTGGCGAGTCGAGGTGGTGATGTTGATGGCGCTGAACACAAGGGTGCAGATGCGATCGGTGTTGCTCGCTATAGGTCGACATGTGCATTTGATGTTCTTTTTGCTCTGTTAGGTACCTTACCTGACCTACAAGTACCTAACTTAGGTACTCAAGGGCGGTAGCTATGTACGGCTGGGACACGAGAGCGATAGCCAGTGCGACGTGAGAGCCGGCATTGCATTGCAGACTTTGAATTACCGATTTCCTGGGCCTTTCAGTGCTGTGGTATCCGGTAGACCGCGCTCAGCTGGCGCCATGTCTTTGAACAATCACCCAAGGTTGTATCAGCGAGCATACAGGGCAGAGGGCTGGCTTCAGTGTCGTACTCCGCAATGTACAGCATCGACGGGAAGGGTCTTTTTCTCACTGAAACCCTGCAACCGTTGTCTGCAGAGCCTCAACAGTTCCTCCCCTTTGTTCCTTGTTGAACCAGGGCAGTCGTTACATTGCATCTTGCCATTGCATCCTTTGGGACGTGCCTGCCACTCTGGCCCGTCCTGCTCCAACCCAAGGTAGCAAGCCAACTTGAGATACCGTGGGTTCTTCCTTCAATGTTCACTTGAACTACCTACTTCAATGTTGATGTACACGTATACGTAATCGAGCTTGGAAGGCGACGATAGAGATACTCTCTTTAATTCCACACCTCTCCGAGAACCGGGGACCTCAGCATCCCAAAAGAAGCAGCAGCAAAAGAAGCAGCAGTTCTGAGCTGTGATGTCGCACCTTCCGTCCCATTCTCTCAATCTTGACTCATGACCACACCTTTTCGTCCTTTCCCAATGGGCAGACCGGCTGGTCTGATCATGCAGGCACTCCATCGTCATCATCGGGAGATGAGCGTTTCATTTTTTTCAGAGTCAACTTCGTCATAATGGGTCGAGTTTGGGGTCATCTCCTCAAAAGGACAGCCCAATGCATGTTGCGTGGCGGGAAGGAGTCGAGAAAAGCGCCTCTTGTCCGCTCGTCATGTCTCACCATGGTCCTTTCTCGGCTCCCCTTTTCGAGTCCTCCTTCTTCTTTCCTTCTTTTTTTCTTTTTGCTCCGGCCTGAGACAAAGCGACCTCGTCCCGTTCTGCGGTTATTCCTTGGATCTGGTATTGTTTTCTGTGTCTCTTGCCAGACAGACGCCACGATGTTGAGCTGTCTAGAGGACCCGAGCCTCATGCAAGTAAAAGTTCCCTGCCTGGAGCTAATGCATGTCAAAATGTCCTTTTAGAATAACGGTCGAAGGAGTGGCAGTCAGCCCTGGAGGGCGCCGGCACCCGACGCCGTGGCCACCCTTCCAAGCCGTACCTGCTGCCAGCCATCTCTCGTCACTACAGAACTGCAAGCCATGCCTGTTTTCATCACCGCGTCAGAAAGCGGCTTTTGGTATGCCGTCACCCCAGGCACTTGGTTCCACAGAACTTTTGTTTATGGCATATGGAGTGCACTCTGTATGTTAGAGACCTCAAACGCCATCCTTCATAGCATCAGCACCAGTTCACATCTCTTTTGCAGCATTTGGCCGTTGCCACTTGTCCAAGATCTGGGCATATTTGCCTCTTCTAGTTGCTAAGCAGAGTGTACCATCCCGATCTTGGTACGATGAGCTGTCACGTTACACGGTTCTAAGGTTCAGCCACTGTGGAATGGTATGTTGAACTTGATAATAGCTCGAACTACTGGGGAAATTCAGCTAATCCCCCTTACTTTGTGTAACCAGAGGATGAGGCCATATACAGACCTGCAAAGCGTCAAGTTTGCCTTAGGGGAAAGGCCTTGCTATGCATGGAATCAGGAGGAGTTCGTCAGAGAGTTTGGCATTTGAACTCAACGTCCTTCTTTCCCGAGAAGCGGGCCGTAGGAGCGTGCAGTATCCGACGAGGACATCCCTGCTCCTGATCGACTTGAAGATGTCTCTCAAGATTGACTTTGTCCGGTTGCTGGTTGTTGGCACTGGCCTTCGGATCAGGTTCCGCATATGTCTCAGTCGTCAGATCTTGCCGTTTGAAAAAGACCATCTAGAGCACATGCTTCTGAAAAGGGGCAAGGGGCAAGGGGCAAAAAGCAAACAGTCAAGTATGTTGACTAAGCACCGTTGGGAAAGCGAAACGCCCCCGGTTCGAATCCCACCAGACAGACACAATTAGGATCATCATCCCCTTGAAGTTGCGTAACTTGGTTGCAAATTGCCCATCGACTGGACTCTCTTGACGACGTCAAAAAGACCGCCCTAAGACTGACACCAAGACTGACCACTAGATATCACCTGTATCTCCAGCGCCGTGTACCATAATGCCACGGGGTCACTTGAGTCTCATACCTTTTTGGTAGCATGGTTTTTGCAATCAGATGCAATCAGATACAATTCCATGGACTGTGTTTATTACATTCTGTTTTAAAGGGTATCGACAGAACCCCAAGAGTTGCACCCCGTCATCCAGGACCGGGTGGTTCTTTGGTAAAGGGGGTTACAAACGCCCCTTGCGCCCCAAACGCCCAACGAAAAGAAATAGGTACCAGAAAGGAAAATGAGCCCCTAGTTTCGCCCGTCATCATCTGCTCATCGCAGTATCCGTTCACTCCGAGACAACCGTACCGCTGTTGTGATCAGCACACACAACACACCACACACACACACACACACACACACACCTCTCCCGCGCTCACCCGAAGGAGCACATGGCCCCATGTGGTTCCTCGCAGCGCGAGTCGGGATCATGCGCCAGAGAGGTGGCTGCATGGGCCTCGTCGGTCTCGACGAACGCCTCTCGCAGGAAGGACACGAAGCTGCACACATCGTCTTCAGTGCTCATCGCCCCGAGACTTGCGCGTACGACCCTGTCAGAGCACGTCAGCTACTGGTCATCAGGGTGTCACTGGCGCACAGCGACCGCACTCCGGTCGGTCGTTCGGTCGGTCGACCGGCACCATACCGGGCACATAGGGGAAAAAGGGTGGTTCAGGGGGAGGGGACTTACCCCGTCGGGAGTTGGTGGATGAGGCTCAAGCCGTCGGAGCCGCAGTGATGCCCGGCCGACTTTGCCCTCTCGAGCTCCCATGGTTCATATTGCAGCGCCGTGAACAGGCCGCCAGGGCAGCAAATACCTAGATGGACAATGCAAAAATGTCAGTTCAAAGAGCCTTCAAGTCTCCGTGATTGGTACAAAGAGAAACTGAAATTTAAGAAGCGAGCGACATGAAGCGAGGAGAAAACGCACCGCCTGATCGCACGTAGATGCCCTTCTCGTTGGCCAGCCTCTCGACGTCCGAGTAGGCCACGTAGCTGCCATCGGCCCTCATGATGTTGAAGGCGACCGTCGCGCCCTGCCGCCGCGGGTCCCCGAACGCGCCGTCGCCGTCGCAGTACACCCGGCACACGGGCTGCCCGTTGCCGTGGCGCAGGGCGGTCATGCGCGCGTACATGCGCGCGGCCAGGCGGTTCGTGTAGCGCGACACGTTGTCCATGGAGCCGTAGAGGCTGCCGTGAACGTCGATGGCCTGGTCGAGCGCCAGGATGCTGTGGAATGGCAGCGTGCCGTCCTCGAGGCCGTCGTGGATGCTGTATGAGGGCGAGGAGGAGGCCGCCGCCCCCGCCGCGTCTGCGTGGTGGTCGGCCGGCGGCGACGACGAGGTGGCCTCGTGGCCCTTGGACTTGTGCCACGCCTCGCCGAGCGCGCTGACCATGGTGACGGTGCCGCCGCCAAAGTACTTGCGCAGCGTGAGGATGTGGCCCGAGTCGCGGCGGACGACGAGCGCGCCGAGGTCGGGGAACCCGAAGATCTTGTAGAAGGAGAGGCAGGTGAAGTCGGGCGCGGCGTCCGGGTCGGCAAAGACGTTGGCCATGGGGCTCGTCATGGCGTAGGCCGCGGCGTCGAGCAGGCTGTACGTGTTCTGCAGCGGCGCCGACGCCCGCAGCTTGCGCGTCCAGGCCAGGGGCAGCCGGCGCCCGGAGAGGTTCGACTGGGCCGGGTAGGCGAAGAGGCCCAGGCCCCGGGTCTGGGCCTGGCCGACGTAGCGCCGCGCCTCGACGGGGTCGGCCAGCCACTCGTCGACCTCGCCGTCGCTGCCGAAGCAGTGGGCGTCGCCGGCGCGCGTGAGCTGCCGCACGCCGACGAGGCTGGTGTGGGCGTCCTTGTGGTAGCCGTACCAGAAGCTGCGGCGCCGGGTCTTCTCGGCCAGGTCCCGGAAGGACTCGGCGACAAACTTGATGCCGGCCGTGGCGTTGGCGACGAAGACGAGATCAAAGTAGCGCGGGTCGGCGCCCAGAAACCTCAGGGCTTTGGCCCTCGTCGCATCTACCATCTCGCCCGACACCTTGGCCGGCTCGTTTGCCGAGTGCGGATTCCCGTATAGGTTGGCCGCCATGTTGTGGGCAAAGCCATCGACGGTCGACCGGGCATAGATCGTCGCCCCGCTGTGGTCGAGGTAGACGCCTACGGTAGCTATCAGCAACGAGGCAAGAGCATGCTTGAAGGAGATTGCAAAAGGGTGTGAGCTGACCATGGTTCATGTGCGGATACTCCCGCTCACGGATCGCCTCTACGGGCAATGCATATCCCGTGAGCAGAGGGTCATGCAGAGAAGATTGGGGTCCTAAAGGTCCATGTGTTATTGGTATGCTCGGGCGAAGCACCGTCATGCTTGGCTTACTCGCACTCCTGGCCGCCTGACGCAACTTTAAGAACGGCGAGCGCCGCCCCTGTCGACGACAGGTCTGGCAGGCCAGAACCCCATGGGCCGCAACAGGACTTCTAGCAGACATGGAGATAGCTAGAAGGGGGGGTATCTCAAGCAGTTGGATTATGACTCTTCCAGCAGCAGTATTGAATCCTCAAGTGAGGAAAAAGGGAAGTGTCTCGTGGGGTGTGGCCGGCTCGGACTTGGACATGTGTGGGTGGGTGATGAAACAAGATCCCTCTTGTTGTAGGCTCATCTGCTTCAGGATGGCATACCGCCTTTATTGGCGAATTCAGACGAGCCGTTTCCATTGCTGCTTCCTTATATGGTCCAGAGTGGCAAGCAACATGGACGTTTATGGCAGTCCCGGGCAGTGCCCCCCCTGACGGCGTCCACGAATGGGATCGGGGCGGAATGCACAGCAAGTGTGAAAGCCACGCAGCAGTGAGTCTCGAGTGTGATAAGGATTGGTCAGGATCGCCATGTGCCGGCATGAGGAGACTTGTCCGGGATGGGGGGAGGTAGGAAAGGGCACACCTCCAGGAAGAGCCAAGACGCCTCCTCGGGGTGACATGGCCTTGATCAGCATGAGTATCTCTCGTCAGGCACGATGCCAAAGCACCTCACCCTCCTGCACTGCAGGAGGGATGGGAGGGAAATGTCGCCTACTAGGCTCAAAGGGGGGACGAGGAGGAATGGCAGCTCGTACAAGTAAAGCGGCCCCCTCACGACAGAGTGCGAGCGACAAGAACGATAGCGACTAGCCAGGAACCTGCACGGATAAGGAATAACCTGGTCCTCAGAGGCTCTATCACCAGCTTCTAGGCTCAAGGAGGGCGCACCAAAAGCTTACTCAGCTCTTGGGGTCACCTTGGGTTCCATTTCGGGCAGTCATTGTCTTCACCATGTAAGAAATAGCGACTCTATGACGACGTCAATGGTGGAAGGGTTGCGTCTCCGGCTCGAGACTGAGCCGGCCTGGCCTGGCGCGTTCAGCTTCAAGCTGCCACGCTGTGACTTGACAGCTGGGCGTCACCGGATGGAGGACTGTCCACGCGCGCCAGAAACGAGAGACGCCCGTACCACCAACAAAGCCACGCGGCTGCTGGACATCTGGGCCAACAGTATCCACCACGGGGGGTTGAACAGCTCGTTTATTTCATCGGCAGAGCCTATTTTGTGCATTGCACCGGAAGAAAGGCGCATGGCTGCTTTCCAGGTGAAGGATCGCGGTCCCGGCGAGCCGATAAGCTTACAAACCTCTTTTCTAGGATCTGATGAGAGACGGGCAACTTTGCGCGAGCACTCGACCGGTGCAGGCGGGGGCCTGGGTACTCGGCAACTGGGTCAGCATTCTGTCCCTATGTGTGTTCCTGTGTCCGCTCCAAGGATGGTTGGGCCACGTTGAGCTGGTGAGGGCATAGCCGCGTCAAGCATGGCCAATGCGAGTGATGTGACGATAGAGACCAACAGTCGGAAAGGGAGGGAAGGGTGGCCTTTGGTCTCGATCTACGACTGCATGCCAGGCCAGAGTTTGGTAGCGAGACGCACCTTATCGATAGCAACAAGCAGCCTCTCCAGGCTGGGCTCGTCTTTGGAGCAGTGTGTCGTACAGAGAGCATACAACCGTACGCCGGATGCAGATTGCATTTGCGTGCCCCCACCCCCTTTGCCCGCGATCGCCTACGCCTCTTGATACTTCCTTGTGCCTAAAGCAGCTCGTCAAGGCAGAGGAAGGACCCGCCGAAGGAGAGAAAGCCCTCACGAAGTGAAACTGCAGGGTAACTATGCCAGTGTTGGCAGTCTCTGTTCTGGACCTCAGACCTTGACGCGGCGCCGAGGGATTGGCTACCCATCCCCAGACCTTGGTCCCGGCACCCGCAGCCAAAAGGCGGGAGGACTCGGAGGGGCAGCAACATCGAACCAACCCTCAACCACATACGACAGAATACCTGCAGCAGAAACCTGCATGACAAGCGCCTCTGGTTTGGCGGGAGGATTGCTTCCTTCCCGCCGCCTGTCAAAAAGAAGCATGTGTCGTGTATCCACAACCTAAAGAAACCCAAATTCTGCAGCGCCCACGTCGGCAATTTTTGGCTGGCATCCATGGTGGGAGGGCGAGGAATCAGGACTCGAGATGCGCGAGCGACTCGGGCGGAGAACCAATCGGTGCAGACAGATGCACGACTGCCCATCTCCAACCCTGCTCTTCCTGAGAGAGAGACGGGAGAATGAAACGCATAAGCTGACGTCCCGCTAGTTGGATGCGAGGCTAGTTCTGCCAGCCATGACAGCCATGCAGCGATCATGGTCCTTTTGCGTTTTCAGGACCTCGTCTTCACAAGTAGGTTTGAGTAACGCAGACTCGGAGCCAAGCATCTCCGTTGTGCGACTCGCTTGACACGGGCCCTGACAGCTGTCGTTACTGTTACTCAACAGTCCGCCTGTCCCGCGACTCTGTCCAGCCTTTCGGTCCGAGAGGTTGGCACCGTTTTTAGAACAGGAATACACAACAGAAAGGACGAGAGGTACCTGCCTCGGTCCCGATCCAGCCTGGAGGTATGGTAGGTATTCTGACCAGGTGCATAGGTACTGCTGAAAATAGGGCAGGGGATGGTGTGGGTGTGCGAGGGCCGCAGTCCCAAGTGACGACGAACATAATCCTCGATCAGATGCAATGCAACACAACCTACAGCCCTGCTCAGCATCTTATTAGCCCAGCACCACACTCCTCCACAATGTGACGATCGAGGAGAAAGGAGATAACCGCAGCTGCGCCGCAGACACGCGGCCGGCCGGTAACAATTTTCCCCTTTCATGCCGCTGAGCGTGTTGCCATTTTCATCATCAGCCGCTGCAAGGCCTTTCGAGGGCTAAATATCTCTCACCTTTCTCGCTTTCCTTGGTCCTACTCTACTGGGTGCGAAGCCATGCGGGAACTCCTGCCCGCCTGCATGCTCGTGCTTGGTGCATAATGCAGACGTCTGCGCACCGCAGCAGCTGAGAAAAGCAAAATATCCATTGTTCGGCACACTCACGGCCATCGACTTGCCCACATACGACGACACACGTACGCCTTTGTCTGTGCGCGCTGCAGCCCAAAGATAGCCGCGACAAGCAACCATCGGGACGGTTTTGCTCGTGCTCGACAATGCCCTGTTGCAGCTGGCCCTTTCCCCATCAGCTGAGCCCATCGCGCAGAGAACATGCCATACTCGGTATGGCCTGCGGCGTGTCTTGTACGACACTGGCGATGGCTAGCTCAAGGTACAGGGATGGAACGGCACCACCAACCAGAGGCCCGACTCTTGCTGGGAAGGGGGACGAGGTGGGCTAGCAAGGCATACACCCTGGAGCTGGCTACGATAGTACGATAGCAATATGCATCCAGTGCTCTCATCGACAAAGAGTCAAACGCCACTATCACCGCCGGCGCCAATGACCAGCGCCCTGGACCGACGTGGTCCACTTCCAGGTGCCCAACGGCACATGAATGCCTCGAACCAATCGGATGAGGGCTGCTCCTCAACTTGCACCAAAGCTCCGCCGGACGCAGCAGCAGTCGAAACAGGACTTTCCAGCCCGGGTGCCTTGCAGGGCCCAGCCAATAAGGCAAGGCGGCAGGTGTGTTCCCTTTCATCACCAGCAGCACTTGACTCGCAACAACACGTCGACAGCAGAGGCGGCAAGCCAATAGTCTTGTCCTGATTGGGAGGCATGTGACGCCTCGTGCGATCTTGCATGAGAAGAGTCTGGCTTCACCGCGCTTGCACAGGACCTCGTGATGCGCCGCCCCCCAACAACACATAGCGAGAGGACCCTTCGGCAGCACCCATATCCGTTGTCACCTCGAAGATGAGAGCGACATATCTCTTCCGGGACAAGGAGACATTGCGGATGTTCAACATCACCACATCCCTGCTCGTCCTTTCAGCTGCCATGACCACACGACGCTCTCACCGCCGGTCAAGCATTCCAGCCGAAAACGACTCTCGCACCGAGAGTTTTGCCCAGGACCTTTTGGGCCGAGGTCCGTTCCGGCATGAAGCCTAATCGATATCACAGCCCCTGGTTTCGTTATAGGGCGCGTGACTCGTACGTACGAAGTACTCCATGAGAACAGGGACAAGAAGGTTGCTCCAACAGACGAGCATCGCTCGACCATGCCTAGACCTGGATCATCGAAGGGAACTTTACCCGAGGCCAAAAAGGCCAGCTCACCTCTGGCTGCGGTGTGCACTCTGCAGCATGACACTTGGCCGAAATCCTTCCCTGTTCGGCGCGGTCATGAAGACGAACTTGATTCTGCACATCTTCACAACGCACCTCCTCTGCGGAGCCTGAGCCGGTAAGTGGTGACTCACAGATTCGACGCTATCCGTCACTTGATATCATCGAAGCCGTCAACAGAATTTCACCGAGGGATATACCGAGCCAAGAAAGTCGATGATACCGCAGCGGCTGAGGTCCAGCGGTCCTGGCGGACCGGGCCGCACGCCACCACTGCTACCCCATATATCAATCCGGGACGACTTGATTATTGTCTCCCCGGGTAGTCACCAGACTTCCGGCCCTCGTTACGGGGAGATCGCGTATTCGGCGGTGCTGATCTGTCACACCGCATCCAACCCATAACCATTACACCATGTCCGACACGATGTCACCTTGTGAAGGACCGCCCTACGCATCATGACACAGCACCAGCTCATCAGTTTTGCTTTCAAGTCCCGTGCGTATCCAAGGTGGTTGTCAGAGGTTTCAATGAACAATCTATTACGAATTGCGGGACTATGTGACCATGATGGCTCTTCTTGACCGCCCAAGAAAACGAACAATAATCCCCAATCCCTCATCAGACTCAAACATCGTCCTTGTGATTACAATTATGTATGTCTGGCAAGTGCCGGACATCTTCTCTGCGGCTGCTGACCCTCTAGTGAAGGTGGTTCCTCTCGCGATTGGTCCTGTTCTCACATGATTGGCCCGTATCATAAAGCCCCAAGTGCCGCTGAATCGTACATTGCCACGAATAATTTTCCCTTCCTCCCATGGCGCAGTCGCAAGGAGGTGCCTCCCTCTCGAACTTTCTCGTTCGTCAGGCTTACAGCAGCAAGGCAGCTGCGAAAAGCGAGGCAGCGCCAGCACCCAGCATGGCAGCCGACTTGCTCACGAGAGAAGCACCGGCAATGGGAATGCTCGACTGCGTGGGAACCGAGGTAGTACCTCCGGTACCAACGGGAACCTTAGTCGTGGTCGTGCAGTTGTCGGTGGGAACGGGAGTACCGGCCTGGACCTTCTCGAAGTTGGCGCACGAGATGCGGGTCTTGTTGGCGAAGTGCAGGACAAAGCTGAGGTTTCCGAAGAAGCCCGGATCGGTATTGAGAGTCGAGGCGTAGAGGTCGGTGTAAGAAGCCTCAAAGGGGTCCGACGTGATCTTACCATGCTTGCCGCTCAGGTCACCGACCTCGCAAGTTTGGGGGGCCTTGCTATCGCAGGGAGGGTCATCCTTGCGCATGTAAGGGTCGATGTGCGAGTTGGCGGCGGTACAGTTGCCATTAGCTGGGACCGGGGCGTTGTGAAGGTGGTAGGCTGCGACGGGTTAGAAAATGGCCACGGCGATGCAAGCAACCAGCTGGGGACTTACTAAACGGGCCGCCCTCCTTGGGGAGGTTCGAGAAGCGCACCTTGAAGATGACGCCCACACCGTCGGGGCTGGCGACGGCCGAGATGGAGCCCTTAGCATTACCGCCATCAGGATAGGCAGACTTGGTGAAAGCCGAGGGGGGCAGGGTGGCCGAGTAGACAACTCCAGGTGGGTTGTTCTTGACGACCGGTGCGTCTCCAAGTTCCTACAAGGGCAGAACAGTCAGCCTAGGACAGCTCACACGCAGATTGACTTGCACAGGGTGCGACATACGCCAGTCTGGGCGAAGACGCCGGCGGCCGCAATGGTGAGCAGGGAGAGGGTGTTCTGGAAGCGCATCTTGGCTGTTTGTGTCGAGAAGATGAGGAGGTGTGGCGTCAAGAATCAGAGTTGACGTAAACTTGTCTTGGCGGGTGAGCTGAGCGAGCGGATGCACTCTGTATGCGTGCCCTAGAGTGAATGTCAGAGCTGATGAGAGACGGGATGGCAGCTGTTCACGAGGCTGTAAGCCCACATACCTGGAGATTATCTAGGATCCTAGGAAGGAAGAGGAAAAAGATATCTACTTTGCGAACTTTGCGAACTGGGAAAAAGAGGGACAGGTAGAGATGATGAGACGGAGGACGAGGAGAGATGAGGACTGGAGGAGAAGGATGCACGCATGCACGAAGGAGGCGGAGGTAATCTTATAATAAACAAGCCATGTCCCACCTGTGCGAGCAGGAGCGGCGATGCAGAGGCAGGCACGGATGGGTGTAAAGCAGGTACCCATTTGGGGAAAACAAGAAGCAGGGATGGTGCTCTGGGCCACAAGCAGTCACCAGTCGGGGCTTGTCTGGGCAAGCACACACCCAATTGTGACTTCCGCTCCTTCCCTGTCCTGCAACGGCGGCGATCGCCCTGAAGGAGCCATCACATCCATCGATCCAACAGGCCAACAGCGGGCATGCAGTGCCCCCCTTCCAACCCTTCCACCCTTCCATCCTTCCACCCACCCACATCTTCACTTTCATGTCATTCCCTCGATGTACGGAGTAATGTACAGTACCTTGCAGCTTCTCTCGCCAATCCCGCACGCCAAGGTCGAGCCAAGGTGAGACAGGCGCCGCTGCTCTGCATCTCTCCAGCCAAGGAAGGAACCTCAGGAGGAAGAAGCACTGTTCATCCATGTCTCTCTCTCATGTCACACCCACATCAGCGGCCCACTCGGTGCAGCGCCAGCTTGACGAGATCCCGCTTCGCAAGCAATAGAGCCAGAGCCAGAGTCCCGAGCCCGAACAAAAATTGGTCTTGATTAAGCTCTTTTCGGAGCTGGTCTTCAAACCAGGCCAATCCTTAACATGATGTCAAGCATGCATGCATGCATGGCGGGTAAAATGGCTCATGTACCTACCTAGACCACGTCCCCACCAGCCCTATCCTCTCCGCAAGCTTGGCATCTCGCCTCTGGGATCTTTCCCTCCAAGCCCTCTCACATCCCAACGTCACGAATGCTTGGCTTTGACCCAGAAAGAAGGGGATCTGCACGTGCCCCGTCTCTGAAATTGACACAGTGGTTGTGAGGGGTTCTTTGCTTTCGGAAGAAGAGTCGGCCGTGCTAGATCCCACATGCAGCAGCGAGAGGAATACGAAAGCAAGAAACAACAAGAACACGACGCAACGAGGGGTCAAAGGGAACCCCTGCTGTCAATCAATGTTTCGTTTGGAACCAACCGACTGGTGCATGTGCTGACGGATGGCTGGTCCAAGCACATGTGCGGAGGAAGCGCCCTTGGGCACGTTTCGATACTGCAGCTAAGCAACAGCCACCCCTGAAAAAGAAAGCCCAGTGGTCGCAGGATGTTGGCCTGTCATCCTCCAGCCTGTCATTACCAGCCCAGCGCTGCAGAACAGCCATGTCCCCCAGCCAGCCTGTTTTCCCCAACACTATTCGGCCCACGCGACTTCTCCTTGAATGGATTTTGTCTTGGCCCATTCCACGCCATCAAGCAGAGTCAAAGTCCCCTCTGATCGACAATCTGATTTTCCTACATTGCTCCGATGAGTGGATGTGTAAAGTGAAAAGGCGGGCATGAAGATGCGGTATCGGGGGAGGTGCCCCCTCGGCACACCAGATCTACATAATGCCACGGAGCCTGGGTACCCCTGTCTTAGCCATTTACAGCAACCCTCATCTCCCGAAATTAATCACCGTCCATAACGGTTGAAATGGACACAGTCACAATGACGAAGAAAAAGCCAACGGAGTTCGCTCTTGTACCAACAACTGGCACAATGCAACTCAACCCATCGGCACTCTGGTCCGGACTATTGGCAAATCTCGATTTAAGGCAAACCCTCGGCTGGAAGAAGGAGACGCTTTCGGACCGTGATAAAACGCGGAGGTGACAGCCACGAGCGTGTTCGGAGAAGCGAACGGCGTGGCTCCGGTCGATCGGCATTTTGGCGTGGCTTGGCTTGCCGGCTTCGACTTTCTTGACCCTGAGCTGAACACAATCTGTTCTATTTTGCCAGCCAGATCCACAAACTGCGCAGCTCGCCATGGCCGGCGTTGAATCTCGTTCTCGCATGACACCGATATCCCATCGAGAATAGCGTAAGACCGCTCGCTACGAGCCAACAGCTCGACGATCTTTCCCATAATGGAGGCGAAAGCCTCCATCTCTTTCATCTTATCTGATCTTTTCCTCCCCACACTTCTGCGAAGCTTGTCCAAACCCAGTATCGCCAGCTTCAGCATAATGCTACGATATACAGCACATTGCTCCGTGCAATCACGAGACTGTCGTCGGAGCTCGGAACAGGAGTCCAACTGGCGCATGGTAAGGATTTAGCTCCCAGAAGCGCGGGACGTGCATGGTCCGTACAGCCATTCCGATCCTACCCTGGGCCGGGTGTTTCAAGCTGCTACGGCCAATGATGCAGGGGCTTGGCGTTTGTTCTCAGGCTGGCCAACAGCGCTTGGGGATCAGCCCCTGCAGCTGATCCTTCCTGACAGTGCGCTGGGAAAGCTCGATTTCCGGGAGGCTGGTGACCACCGGACTAGGCTCGTCTGCCACTGTCACAGACTACCGACTCTCGTATTCTCTGTGTCGCCTTGACAATCGTGAGACCGGGAATGGCTTTGCCGCACAATCTTAGGTGCACGGTTGGACAGGGCGCAATTCTGACCTGAATGGAGGAGCGCTGACGCAACCTCATCTTGCCTTGCCTGGGCCGTAACAACACTTCGATTGACCTAGCACCACAAGCAGGGCTGAGGCGTCCCCTTCTTGCATCAGCCCCATCGTGGTTTCGGAAGAGGTTGGTCCAACGGTACAACGGTGCAACGAAGAGCAACAGATCGATGAGACCCTGGTCGGAAGAAGCCAGCCACCTTCAAAGCGCTTAGCGTAGTGCCCCTTCAGACAGTTGGACCGTGTTGTACTCATAGGACAGGCTGCAAGAATTACCAAGAATTACCCAATTCACAATAGCCGGAGGCAAGAAGTAGAACAATGACCTATTATGGAGATCCACACCTAGAGAGAAGGAACCTCTACTCAACACCAAAGTGTTGCTAAGTCAGCTTTTTTTAAGCCATTAGAAATCATCTCTTTACACTCTACCTTAATATCTCTTGACTGTTGACAATAATCCATGTCTGGCGGGTTCCTGGAGACGAGGATGTCAACTTGCACACCAAATTCCTGACTTGTCTTTCTCTCACCCTTCCGGTGCGATTGATGCTGTAGCTCTAATCGCAGAGGCATTCTGAAGCACACGTATAATTGAGAAGCTAGGCATCTTTGTAGAAACTGAATCACAAAGGTGTGACCCTTGCTTGAGAGTTGGACCTCAGTCTCTCGACAGCTGTGTCCATTGAGCAGCTGTCAAGACACTCAACCCAGCACAGCCAGTGGGATAAATTACGGGTCGATAACATGCACGGGTGTGATTCACTGGCTTATCTCGCTAACCCCATATTTCACGTGCCCGCAATGGCGCGTCACCCATCTAGCTATCGTGTCCCTATCGGGAGCTCCAAGATTCCAGTAGACTTTCAGAATAGCTTCCATTCCACCATTGAATCAGCCAAAGAATCTCGCACGCACCAAATTAATTCGACGACCAATTCTCCCTTTCGACTCTGCCTGCCCGCTCTATATAGCCATCCAGACCGACCGAGTGCAATCTTGTCCTTCGACTGTTGGACATACACAATGGCGCCCAAGCGCAACGCCCGTGACATCACGCCCGCTGCGTCGGGCGCAGCATCGTCGGCAGCCGCCACCTCTTCGCCCGTGGCACCCGTCGCCAAGGCCTCCAAGACGAGTCCCGCCACGGCCGCCGCCAGCAGCGCGCAGAGCTGGGACAAGGTCGTCGTCAACCTCGTCAACTACTACCAGGAGCAGACCCCCCAGCGCACCAAGCTGATCGATGCCTTCATGGCCTTCCTCGTCGCTGTCGGCGGTCTGCAGTTCGTCTACTGCGTCTTGGCTGGCAACTATGTACGTCTCCTTGGAGCTTTGGGAACCCAAGTAGAGTTTGGAAAATGAAACTGACTGATCTGTTCACGTCCAGCCCTTCAATGCATTCCTTTCCGGCTTCTCTGCGACGGTCGGCCAATTCGTCCTGACTGGTACGTCAATAGCCATTCCTTTGTGCATATGAGAGCGATAAGCTAACGTTCAATCTCTAGCATCCCTCCGAATCCAGACCACGGAAGCCAACAAGTCGGATTTCCCCTCAGTATCACCAGAGAGGTACGATTCCCCACCCGGATATCCTGCACTGCTCCGGACCAGCTAATACTAAACTTTCCATCGCAGGGCCTTTGCCGACTTTGTCGTGTGCAGTCTCATTTTGCACTTCTTCTGCGTCAACTTCATCAACTAAAAGATGATTCAAATGGTACAGAGGCATATGAACTGTGGAAGAGCACGGCTCCTGCCGTCTGAGGAGTGGTCTCGTTCCAAGGGATTGAATGATTGAATGGCACAGAAGCCCGGCACGGGCGGTAGATTTGTCACAAATGTACATTTCAAAATGAGCGAATCGGCGTTAGGTCAACTCAAAAATGTGAAAAGAACACCAGTTCTACAAAGAGGGACTGGGCATCACCCATCATGTCATCTTGAGCTTTCTATCAATATTGCAAGCACGCTGGTCTGTATAGTACACATTACGCACAGGAGGGGAAATCATATGAGCACCTAATCCCCATTCTCGCCCTCGGCTGGTGTCGGCGTGCTTGCCTTCGGTGGTGGCGGTCCGCCCTTCGGCGGCCCAGCACCCGCTTTCGGCGGCGGTCCAACCGGCGTCCGACTCCTGTCGGGCGCATTGTCTAGCTCCCTGCTCTTCTTCTCTTCCTCCTTGAGATAGTCATCCATCAAGCTGTTCTGCCCGTGCGCCCGCCGCTCCTTCTTCTTGCTGCGCGGCGGCGCACTCATCGGCGTCGCCCCCACCATCTGTGCCGGCACCAAGAAGTCTGCTGTAGAGCCGGCGGCCGCCGCCGCCGGCACGAACGTGCTCTGGTCGCCGCCTTCCGCAGCACCGGGCCCAGAAACCGTCTCAAACGCACCGCTGGCCGCCGCTGCCATGCCCGCCTTCTCCGAGTCGCCCAGGTCGAACATCATCTCGCCCGGCGCGTCGACGGGCTCGCTCAGCGGGGCCGGCAGGCGGTGCAGCGCGCCGTAGCCCAGGACGCAGCCGAGGGCGCCCTCGCCGCCCCAGTCGCGGCTCGGCTGGATGGTGACCTCGCGTGTGACGTTGTACTCGTTGTTGTAGACCCAGAGCCGCAGGGGCCGGCCGATGTGGTCCTCGACGAGCTCGCCGAGGCCGCTCTCGCCGTGCAGCACGCCCTCGGGCGTGCCGAGGATGTAGTCGCTGTAGGGCAGCAGGCCGGCGACGTCGGCGGGCGAGTTGGCGGGGACGTCGAGCACGTGCCAGATGTTGGAGACGGCGGACAGGGACGTCCACTGCAGGGTCAGGCCGAGGGATGGGTTGTCGGCGGGGACGGGGATGTGCAGAGCTCGTGTACGCTGGCCCTGTGTGGTTGGCAGCCAGGACGTGTGTTAGTGTGTGTGTAATGTAAGGCTTGGTCGGGGGCCGTTGTTCAGCGAGGATATCTCACCTTTGCACTCCACAGGCCGAGCATGACTGAGCCGCCTGCACAGTTGCGGACCTCTTGCGCAAAGAGTCTTGGGTCAGAGTCGTCCTGATCACGGCTCCTTTTAGTCCGGCAGCGCTTAGATAGAGAAGACTCTAGCGATTGCTTACAATCATGCGGCCGTTGATGCCGACGACAAAGTCAAACCAGGGCTCAATGCCGAGCTGGAGGTTGGTGTTGCGCAGGACCTGAAAGCCAAATGCGCCGTGGGACGACTCCCTCTGCGCCTGCGGGTCGCCATCGAGGCGGGATATGAAGCGATTGAGAGCGTTGAACATGGCTATCCAGCTCTTGCATGCGTCAGTGGGTTGGCCGAAGGGATGAGGAGGGTCTAGTCGAAGGGAGGGCGGGGATGTTGTCCGGGAGTGTACTGAAGGTAGATGTGATGTCGTCGAGATAGGCAAGAATGAAGCAACCCTGTCATCAAAAATCCACTTGTACCTGGAGCTACGTAAGGGTGGAGCTGGCCCAAGCTCCCGCACCCGTGGTGGAGCAAACTGGACTGTTTGAAGTGGGCTATTTCCAGTTTATTTACACTATGAGACTATTTATTACTTGTAGTTACTGATTTATCAGAGGATAGAACCTCTCTCAAGTGATTGAGATTTACGTTAACCGCCTTTGGTTACATCATCGCCTAGAAGTTAAAGTTATACAAAGACAAGTGTTATGATGTCTGCGACCAAGAGCGGAACATTATGGAGCTCTCCAATCGCAGTTGCAGTCGGCTTTATGACGGCCCATTCATGCACAGGCTGTTGCAAACTTCCTCTCTGCACAGTCAGTCTGAGCACCTCAGTTTCACGGTTTGTGACCGCGTCTATACGATTCTGACGGCCAATCGCGTTGCTGCTAGACAAGAGTTCGCAAACTGCTCACACGGTATTCTCAATGCCTAATCTCGACCCGGCCGACTACCATGTCGCGTGGATCGCACCACTCTGGATCGAGCATGTTGCGGCGATAAACATGCTCGATGATCAGCACGATGGCTCATTTCCTCACAAAGAGGGTCGCAGGTATCAGGTAACGGCCGGCCAAATTGGCCAGAGCAACGTTATCATCGCAACCTTGGCCGGAGAATATGGCAACGTGACGGCTGCCGATCTAGCCAGCGAAATCCGCATTCGCTTCCCCAGGCTCCAGCTCTGCCTGTTGGTCGGTATTGCTGCGGGCCTTCCTCTGTTGCCAGACCGAGATATTCGTCTCGGCGATGTTCTGGTTGCCGTGCCATCTCAGAGTGATGCTGGAGTAGTAACCTACAACCTTGGCAAGACGACACCTGACGGCTTTGTTGAACTGCGAACACTTGCCCAGGCCGCTGGACTCGTTCGATCGACGATTACCATGGTCCGAGGCGAGTGGGAGGGATTAAGGAGGAGACCGGACTTGGCACAGAAGACGAGATTCCTATCTCATTATAACGAGATCAAGAACTGGGTGCACGGAGTGGAGGTGAAGGGATACCCCAGAGATTTCTCATACCCAGGTCAAGAACATGATCGAGGTCCCGAGGTGCCCATGGCACTCCCAGAGCTTGCAGGTTCTATACCCGCGGCTGGTACAGAAGACAAGGTGGTCGTCATAGGCAGCAAGGGGGAAAACAGGGATGCCTCTGAGCAGCACCCGGCTCGGGATGAACGCACCTGCGTTTGGTACGGATCAATTGGAACGGGAGGCGAATTGGTCAAAGACGCTTCGAGGAGCGCCGAACTTCGAGCCAGGTACGACATCATTGGTCTGGAAATGGAGGCTTATGGAGCGATGACTGGACTCAGCACTGGAGTTATTCGAGGAGTATGCGACTATGGCAATGAGAAGAAAAACAAACTATGGCAGCCCTACGCCGCGGCAAGAGCTGCTGCGTATGCAAAAACGGTCATCATCAGGGCGGGGCATCTCAACCCGGATAACGAAAAGGGCACCTTGGGTGATGGTCAGTCCATCAGGCTCTCCTTAACCACTGAACGGGAACTTCCCCTGATCCACGATTCTTGTCAACAGGACGTCGAATCTGCTCTGTCGGAATGCATAAATCAGCTAGGTCTACAACGGAATGACATATTTTATGCTTCTGAGCCCCCGGAGTCAGCAGACAAGCTATGCGACGGATCAAACATCGAAGAGTCTTTGGAATGGTTCACCAAGAGTCCGGAATTTCAAATGTGGAGGGAGAAAAAACATTGCGCACAGCTTTGGCTCCACAGTCTTCCAGGTGACGGGAAAACTGTCGTCATGTCTTACGTCCGGAAATGTCTTCCAAGATATTACGGGTATACCGAGAAACCGAAAGTTGCGTCCATCTTCTGCTCTTCAGACCATACCGAGGATTGCTTGTTGGCTTCCCTTGCTTCTCAATTCATCAGGAACGACCTTCGGGCGCACACTGAGAAATGCAAAATCAGATCCCGGTCGGGTTCGCAGAGTGATATGGAGTTGACGGTCTATCTGTGGGAAGTACTAGAACTATTGATCACAGGAGTATCTGCCTTCCAAACGGTCCTTCTCATTGACGGAATCGATGCTCTCAAATCTGGCACCAGGTCTTCTTTTCTTATTAATCTCCAGGCGCTAGAGAAGAAAGTTCAGTCAAACACAACAATACGGGTTTTGATCTCATCAAGGCCGTTTTCAGACATAAGAGATGCACTTGCGCATTACCCCGAAATCGAGCGTGGAAAGGAGAGGAACGGTAAAACTCCCGGCACACAAATCATTTGATAAGATTGCTGACTACGGACAACAGAGTTTCTCCACACCCTCTTCTTCAAGGAGTGGAACGCACGAGAAACTCGCATTGAAACAGTAGAGGGAGGGAGTTGGCTTGCGTCAAATCACGAATATCTTGAATGGAACAGGAATGAGCGCTCCAACGTTCTTTGGATAGAAGGCAAGCCGGGAAGTGGGAAGTCTACGTTATCGAAGATCATTGTTCGCCAACTGAAAAAGGAACAAATGGACACTGCTCAGCGGGACCCTCCGGAAGACCAGGGCTTTAGCAGTCCAACAGATTGGAGTACCATCATTGCCGAATTCTACTACAGCTTCCGTGGAGGCATCACCGAGACCAGCCATGAACTCATGCTCCGGTCAATCGTCTATCAGATCTGGAAACAGAACAGCAGACTCTTCCCACTCCTTCAAGCCCGGTATCGACATCGCCTGAAAGAGATGGGTGACAATGAGACACAGGGAAACACATTTTGGAGCTACGACGATCTCAAAGCAGCCTTGCCGTCTTTACACCAGATTGACTTCTCACTAAAAGTTGTCATAGTGATTGACGGTATGGACGAATCTGACAATACTAGGCGAGATGACGTGCTGAAATTTCTGACTGCTCTCTCGACTCAAACAAGCCATTGCAGCATCAAGCTATTGATAGCAAGCAGGCCCGAGGCCAATATCAGATCATATGTAGCACAGGTTCGCCGAATTGTGCTTCAGAAGGAGAACACGGAGGATATACGTAAGGTGGCTGATGCCGGAATCGAGAAGCTCAAAGGCCTCAGCAAAGGGTCATCAGTGTTGCCATCAGAACAGGATTACGACCAGGAATTTTCCGCAATCGAAGCTTACATTGTGGGAAACTCACATGGGGTTTTCCTGTGGGTCTCCCTGATATTGAGAGAGTTAGTGAGGCTTGTTATTAAAGGGGGGTTCACCATCACCTCTCTTAACAAGCGAGTCCGCTCGCTCCCCAAAGATTTGGGTGGACCAAATGGCTTCTACAGAGCAATGGTGGATTCATTGCTCAAGCGTGACGATGAAGAGGAAGATGCAGCAAAAGAGGACCGAGACCGAGGACGAAGGATATTTTCCTGGGTGACCTTCCCAAAACGGCCTATATCGATCTTTGAATTAAGGGATGCCCTCGCCATCCCACCCCTATCTGAGCATGTGGAGCTATCGAAATTCGATCTTAGGTTGAACAGACCTCAAAAATTAGAGGACGGAATCTTTTCATATTGCGGGGGGCTTGTAGAAGTGAGTATTGTTCCAACATTCGACAAGAATGAAACTGACAAGATCACTTATAGGTGCGAGACACGTATCCCGACAAGATCGTGCAGCTTATACATCAGACCGTTAGAGAGTTCCTTCTGGACAGGAACCACTTAGCGAAGCCCTTTGATATCGACGCACTCAGGGGAGATACAGAAATTGCCGCAACGTGTTGCCGGTACATACGTATTGCTTTTATAGCAGCAACTCCTCAGGCCGAAGCGGATGAGCACTTTTCACTAGTCGACTTCCTAACGAGTTGTCTTTCGGAGCTTACTCTGCTGAAATACTCGCTGACAAACTTCACGGCGCATTTGGATCAGCTGGGACATGAAGGCGAAGAAATACGAAAGGAATTTGAGGTCTTCACCGCGGGCCTCGGAGCCAGCCCGACTTCATATGCCTCTCTCCTTCTTTCAAGATGGGTCGAGTCGCTGACCTGGCCACGGAAGTTACGTACGGGTGTGAACGCAAGGGATGCGATGCGATGCATTCAGACAGCACTGACCCACGCTGCTGGTGCTGGAAAGAATCGGACCGTGGAAATTCTGCTCGCTCTCCGGGCAGATATAAACCGCCGTGACAGGAACGGTACATATCCTCTGGCAAATGCGGCTGCGTCAGGTCAATTGTCCACGGTGACACTGCTGCTCGGCAGCCGTGCCCGCGTCGGCGCAAGGGACAGCAATGGCCAGACAGCTCTATCACGGGCCGCCGAGAACGGGCACGAGGACATCGTGCAGCTTCTCCTTGAGAGGGGCGCCGAACTCGAGGGAGCGGACCTTAATGGCCAGACGGCTCTATTACGGGCCGCCGGGAACGGGCACACGGCCCTCGTGGATTTTCTAATCAAGAAGGGTGCCGAAATTCAGAGAACAGACAAGAGGGGCCAGACGGCGCTATCACTGGCCTCTGCGAATGGACACAAGAAGACCGTGGAACCGCTAATCGGAAATGGTGCTGATCTTCAGGCAAAGAATAATATTGGCCAGACGGCGCTATCACAGGCCATCGAGAACGGGCATTTTTACATCGGAATCCTGCTAATCAACAAAGGCGCCAATGTTCATACAAGAGACATTGATGGCCAGACGGCACTAACACATGCTGTCAAGAGAGGATCCACAAGCATGGTGTTTGTGCTGCTCAAGAACGGCGCCGGCGCCGACATCCAGGTGGAGGACCACAACGGCCAGACGCCGTTGTCACAGGCCCACTCGAGGGTGGCTTGGCTGCTAGAGAAACATCTAGCAGCTGCAGGATGAAAGCTAGATGGAAGTATCGAGGGCAGCCAAACATGGGCACTGGCAGGTCGTGTCACGGTGAAAGATACAAGATAGGCGGCGACCCGTTGCCGTATGTCGATGAGGAATGCCACAGTGCCGTCGTCAAGATATAAGGCAATTTCCATTCCCAAGTTTGAGATAGCCTAGAAAGACAGTATGAGCGGCGCATGAGGTTTTTGGTGATGTTCACATTCTTCTGTTGATTAGTCACATGTGTAGTGCAGCATAAGCCAAAAACCACTCCTTGACCCTTGGGAAAGTCGATACAGTGTATAATTAGCTCTCATGGCAACTACCTGGTAGTGAGGACGGCCAGCAGCGGTACCTCTCCTGTACGCCACGTAAAGTAGTAAGGTCATAAAGATGAACTTAGCTCAAACACCTCTTATCAACCCCAATTTGGACCGCGACTGTATGTGCTTGACAGACAGGTTGAGAAGGCACAGGGATTTTTGGAAAACGTAGTGAAAATCAAAGCCTGGATACCTCCAGAAGGGCACCCTGTCGGCTGGCCTCTGAACAAGCGGTCTTGCCTGCATCACAGAGCGTCAACTCAAACTGCAACTAGCTAATTATGTACCTATCTTTGCCGGGCTTTTCGCCAAAAGAATGCATATGCACCTGTACTATTCTATGCACCGTCAAAGAGGAAAGGGTGCCAAAATTCTCTCTGGGGCAGGAAAGGTGTTGTACCTTACATACATACTACCTAGGTAGTTAATAGATCTCCAGCTCATGGCCAGTAAATACCTGTAAGCGTGTACCCCACAAGAAATTGATATCACCATACACGATCCGACCCACTGAAAACTTGCACTCACAATTGAGCTGGAACTCAACGCCTCATCGAAAAGCTTGATGTTCGCTGACTTTCGTATTTTCTCGCGGATCACAACCCATTCTCATGGCACCAACATCCAGGCTCCAGTGAGAAGTAAGTAGCAGAAACAACAACAACAACAACAACACTCTAAAAGACCTGTGCATCACAGAGCATCCTCCAAGCCGGTTCTCATCTCATCTGAGAGACCCCTTCTCATCATCATGAAGCCCGCCTCCAGGCTGCCACTTACCTCCGAGTGCCACCACTACTACGACATTGGCGAGGTACCCTGGGACATCCAAAAGTTAGTCGTCCACTCCATGACGCAATTCTCATGCCATGCTTTCACGTTCGGACGTCTAACTAACTCTTTCCTCCTCCCCGGCACAAGATACTGGCACCAGCGCTACTCCATCTTCTCCTACTACGACGACGACGTGCAACTCACAGACGACGCCTGGTTCGGCGTCACCCCGGAGCCCGTCGCCGCCGCCATCGCCGCCGACCTCGCGGCCCGCCAGCCCGCCTCCCACACCACGCTCGTCGACCTCTTCGCCGGCGCCGGCGGCAACGTCATCGCCTTCGCCCTGTCCGGCCGCTGGCAGCGCATCGTCGCCGTCGAGCGCGACGCCGCGACCCTGGCGTGCGCCCAGCACAACGCCGAGGTGTACGGCGTCCCCGACGGCCTCATCACCTGGGTCCACGGCGACTGCTTCGAGTACCTCCGGCTCCTACGGCGGCAGCAGCAGCAGCAGCAGCAGACTCAGCAGCACCAGGAGGGTGAGAATGAGGCGGCCGAGCTGCTGGCCCCGGAGCTCCAGGTCGACCCGGCCTCGACCGTCATCTTCGCCAGCCCGCCCTGGGGCGGCGTGAGCTACCGCGACCAGGACGTCTTCGACCTGTCCACCATGCAGCCCTACAACCTGCGGCAGCTGCACGATGCCAGCGTCCCCTTTGAGCACGCGTTGTACCTGCCGCGCACCAGCGACCTGCGCCAGATCGCCAAGCTTGTCCCTGGCGAGACCAAGGTTGACGTCAGGCAGTACTGCATGGAAGGCGCAAGCAAGGCCATGGTCGCTTACATCCCGAGCACGACAAGTACGTGAAAGTATGTCGTATTTCGAAACTTCTCAGCAACAACAAGAAATGGTATTTGCTATATAAACCGCTACGCTTTTTCTGCTCAACTTCTACATCTATTTTATAATGCCTTGACGATGGTTCTCTCGTCAAAAAGGTCCTTCAATAACCCACTCAGGCACACCTCCCCGTCAAAGGGGCCCATTGCATATGTAGACTCGAACGCATATATGCTCAACTGGCTAAAGAACGGCCGCAGCACCTTGGCGACCAGCTCATCCTTCCGCTCGAGGCTCACGTCATCGCTGATGCCGCACCCGCCCAGCAGCGGCGTCCGGCGGGAGCTAGCAGCCGCCATCGTCGCCGCGTGCTCCATCTGCACCCCGCTGGTGATCATCACGGCGCCCAGCTCCTCCGACAGCTCGTCGGCCAGCGCCACGGGCTGGTAGTTTGCCGGCCTATACACCGCGTCGATGGTGTCCGTGACAAAGAGCCACTCGTGCAGCTGGAAGTCGTCAGGGGCCGCGCAGATGAGTAGGTCTAGCAGCTTGCACGCCTGCATGATGGAGGCGTTGTTGTAGGCGTCCGCGGCAGCGCTGTCGTCGGGCGCAATGATGGACGTCACGGCCGCGTGCAGCTCGGCGTTGATGACGGGCCACAGGGGCGCAAGGTGGATAGCGCTCGTCCTGAGCACGAGAGCGCGCACCACCATGTAGATCTCGGCGCGGGTGGTCGATGATGGAGACGAGGTCGACGACGCCGCGAGCAGCTCTACCAGCTTGTCGAGAATAGCCTCCAGGTCCGTGACAAATGTGTCATTGGCCGACGCCAGGATGAGCATGGCCACCCTGCGCAGGTTGAGCTGCGTCTTGCGGTCGGCTTCGAGCCGCGCCGACGTCGCGCCCACGCCGAACACGATACCGGCTGTGGTCGGCGGCGTCATGCGGGCGAGGATCTCAGGCATTCGCTCCTTGTCGCTTACGGTCCACTGCCGTATGAGTGGCAGCCAGTCGCTCTGCACTAGCGACAGCCGTGAGCCGAAGAAGCGGTGATCGTTGAAAGCGTCCGTAACGTCCTTCTTCCACGCCTTTTGGTTGTTGGGCAGTCGCGACAGCTCCTGCAGCAGGACCAGGGTGCTCTTGGAGACGCTATCTGGGAAGGACTTGGCCCGAAAGGCCGGCCCGATGATGCTGGCCGAGATGGTAGTCGCGGCAGTCAGCACCCGGTCGTTCTCGACCAGGATCTTGGGCAGGTTGGGCACAATGGACGAGAGGATGCCTACGACATCGTCTGCCCTCTCTGACGGCGCCTGTAGCTGGCGCGTCGTTTCCATGGACTTTGCCTTTTCCGACTGCGTAGCGGAGCTGTCGCTGAAGTTCATCGGCCTCGTTGTGAAGAGGGCGGTCAAGAGGCGGAGGAAGAGATCCTGTCATGTAGTCAGATATGCAATCCAGATCAACGAACTCTCAGATGACTTACCCCCAACTCGCGACGCATTCTCCGTTGCTCCCCAAAATTGGTATTATCCACCTTCTCTCCCAAGATGGCCGTGAACTCAATCAGGCTTGGCAAGGTCTGGCGGTGCGGGAACGGGTTCCCAAGAAGGTCTCGTAGGAACGTCATACAATCCTGCCAGATCTCGTCCATGGTGTCGTCTTCGAGCGATCTCGCGTAGTCGACGAGGAAGATGACAATGTCGGTGTCCTGCAGCTCGACGGTCAAGGTAGATTTCCTCGACGGGTCCAAGGCAGCCGGGTTCGTGCGGCTGTACATGGCGTTGAATATGGCGGGGATTGTGTGCTTCGGTCTCGAGCCGTCGAGCACCGGCAGGAGATTGAAAACCGCGCCGTGCTTGGACGTGTCTGACGAGTCGAGGGATGTACGCCAGATTTCCATGACCGTCTCTAGGCATTCCAGAGTTTCGGCAGCGAAGAGGTGCTCAAGGAGCCGTCTCGCGCGGTTCCGCATGCGCAGTGATGTATAGTTAAAAGAGGCCGCCGAGCTCGCGTCTTGCGAAGCGCCGTCGCTGCCCTGGCCCCAGGACCATATCTTGAAGCAGATTCGAACAGCGTCTTGGAAAGCCAGGAGCACCGTCAGCCTGTCATTCGCAGTGGCGCTCCTTGTCTGGGGCGCGTCGGCCGAGAAGATATTGCCAAAGAAGCTCTGTGGCTGCTCCGGGTTCTTGATCATCTGAGCACGAGCTTCCTCGACCAGCAGCGCCTCGTGCCCCTTGGCGAGCACCTGCTCGAGGGCATTCAGCAGGCAAATGAGAGTGGATTCGGGGACGCTGAGCTCTTTGTCGATGACGGCGCCCTGCCGAAATGTGGTTTGCAAACCCGTGAATGTAGAATTGATCTCGGTGCACAGAGTCTCCACTAAGGGAATGAGCACTTGGAAGATTGAATCCGTATAAAGCGGCAGGCATCCAGAGAGAAAGGTGACCCAGCTTTCGAGGACTGGACGGCTTGTGCAAGAGCTCAACCCGTCCTGCAAACACTTGAGTAATAATGGCGGAGGCGGCACCAATCTAGGGGGCTTCTCATCTGTCAACGAATGCCTGACAGGCTTGGTCGGATCGATGCTCATAGCCCGCTGCTTCTCGCGCGGTGGGGGCGATGGAGGCTCTGGCACAAGGATATCACGAAGCTTGAGCGCCGCAAACACGGCATCTAAGAGCAGGACCTGCACATAGGGGTCTTTGCCGTTGATAGCTCGCATGAGATGCTCCAGGAGAGCGTCTTCCAGTCGCAACTTGGCGAGTACCTCGGCATATGGGCTCAAAAGAATCTGATGAAGTACGGTGAGCGCATAGCGGTGAAGCTGCGCTGTGCGACCTTCCTGGTCACAATCGGGCGATTCCTCACAAGATATACATCTCATGCAGATCTGCAGGAAGAACTCCTGGAAGGTGATGTCGGCATCCGAGCCGGCTGCCGAAGTCAGTGACTGGCGACACACTCGATACTCTGGAAAGAAGGCGACCTACTGATCTTGGAGATGCTAGAATGGCCATCGCCAGCGGAGAGAGTACGACGCGCGAGGATAGCATGGAACGAATCGGGCGCCCAGCGAAGCACGTTGGAGAGCGTTCGTAGGTAGTAGATGCCGAGATCAAGGTCATCATCGCTCGTCAACTGCCTCGTTCCGTGAGCATCACCCTGTTTTGGCAAGTGCAGATAGTCGAGTGCTAGGAAGCGAGAAGCAAAGATCAGAAACATCCTGCGAGTCCATGTCAGTTTCCCGTAGCCTTGCACGCCGCATGATGGACATACTTTTCAACGCCCATAAGGCTGTTGAGCCACGTCTTGATATTCATGAAGAGCTCCGTTCGCTCGTCGAGGAGAGCGTCGAGCGCAAGGAAGAGTGGCCTGCCCAGCATCACCTCATAGTGGTCCACGCCAGCCAGTCTGGGGAAAGCCTTCAAGTCCGCATTGGGTGTTTTGGGCGTCCTCCGGTCCGAGCTGTGAGGGTTGTCTTGTAGAGTATGTGACCACAGGACACTGAAGCGCCGGCCTGAGTCGGCTGACCGGACAGCGAATGTACCCGCCACATTCTGTTCGATCATGAGGGTGGACAGGGCTGCCTCGACCTCCCGACTGGAGGGAGAGAGTGCGGTCTGTAGCTGCCAGAGACTACGGACCGTCTCCACGTGGTACTTGGGTTCTGCACTGGATAAGAAAGACCAAGCGTGGCGTACGAGGGGTGTTACAAGCTCCAACAGTTGGTTGAAGGTAATGTGGCTGCTCGAATGGAGATGAGTGGAGAGGGAGAGAACGGAGGAATAGGTGGTAAAAGGTAGTGTCGTGCGCTCGGACAGGCAGCGGCTCAATGCCGAGAGCAGTTGGTCAGAGTCAAAGGGCGTCCTTTGAGGAGTCTTCCCCAGGAGCAGCATCAAAAGACGACTCTTAGTCGCCATGTCTGAGGCCGTGTTCCGGTCGAGAAGGCATTGAATATTCAGGCTGCAAGCCTTTCGCAGCAAAAGCGACGCGAGGGTATTTGCCGTGTATGGAGGAGCCGAAGCATCAAGGTTACCTTGATCAGTCACGTAGAAAGTCTTGATTCTCTTCAGCAGATCGGCGTTGGTCGGAGATGTCGCCGCCACAGTTCTACCGTCCCCTGCTTCTGGACTTTTGCTAGTTGCATCGCGGAAAGCACGTTCAGGGATGAGCTCGATGAGGTCGCTACCAACGGCGAGCGCCTGAACTTCCAGCAATTGAGGCCGGGCCGGCTCCTTTGAGTCTTCGAGCATACACAGAATTGACAAGGCAGTTAGCGGAGCATGAATGGTGATCATCTCCTCCTCGCGGATATTGAAATGTCTGATGATGAACTTGGCCAGGTCCAGCTTGTCGCTTCGCTCAGAGCTAGTTAAGTTGCTGGAGCCGATGGCCTGGGCCACCAAGCTCAAGATCTCGCCGTAGATCAAGCCACTCTCGACGCCGTCGAAAAAGACGCTCGCGCTTCTGAGAACCTCGCTGAACTCGGCCTTCGATGAAGCCTTTGTTTTGAAATGCCTCACGCTGTCTACGATCGCGAGAAACACCTCGGGTACGACGAGACCACCAATTTCCCACCGATCCATGAGAGACAAACATATTCGATACGGTCTGGCTCGCTCTGCGGGTGGGCTATCCGGTATAGCTCGGATCATGGCTAGTAGAGCACGGCTGAGAGGCTGTAGGCCATACTCTTCGAAGTAGCTCGTCTTGGTAGAGAAGTACCCGCCACCATGCTCCGTAGTTGCACCGGGGCTGTCCAACGCAGCATCCAGGTCTTGGGCAGAAGGTTCAGGGCCCAATAACCAGGCCCACAAGCGTCGATTCAGGCTCATTTCTCGTCGTGTGACTACGCCGACAGCTGCACGCAGTAGCAGTTCCAGATCTGCAGGCTTGACACGCGTCTGCAGGACTTTGGAGTGCAGAGGGAGGTGGGTTACGAGAAGGTCAAGGTACCCTCGCTGGATGAGCAACTGCTCGTCGGCCAGACCTGCCGCAAAACACCGCAAGAGTAGACCAGGTTCTGGGGAGGTTACCAGTTCCGACAGCTGCGCGGTCAAGTCATTGTCGAAGCCATTTTGAGCCTTTGCGCCCGCTTTGTGGGACTCGGCGCTGCCGAGCTTAGGAAGATAGCGAACCAAATACGCCAGGGCTCCCAGGCGCCTGGTCTGGCTTGTGATTGAGGCGAGGAAGAAGCACTGCCAGAAAAAGTCATCGCCGGTGGAGTGATCGCGCGTGATGTCCTCACGGCCTGGTGGTCTCACAGCAATCTTGAAGCGCTGTAGCAGCTGCATCGTGCGGTCGAAATCCTCGGCCGTCTCTTCCTCCAACCCAGGCAGCAAAGCTAGTACTATTGACTTCAGGGCTGGCCGTAGCGATCTTGGTTGTACATCGAGGAAGTACTTCTCGAGGAGGTCGAGGAATGGCGTCCGGACGGACAGGGAGGCAAATGACAGTGTCGCTGCCAGCCCAGGCAGGTAGAGAGGGAGGTCATTGGACAAGCCGTCTTTACCGATGATGGAAAATACGCAGCTGTATACTTCGAGGGCCTTCTGATGGACACCAGAGGGAAGCGAGGGGTTCAGGCATTGCGACAGGCGCTTTGCGACGAGAGCCTTGGAGGGTAAAGTCGTGATAGTTGAAGGCCTAGATTGGAGGGCCTGTCAACGTCACCAGTTAGCGAGTTCCCCGTTAAGGAATATAGCCCGTATTGACACACCTTGAGAAGTCTATTCAGGAAAGATATGTAGTCTGCCCACTCATCCAAGGCCGTCTCGAACAGCGTGAGCGCCCTGTCTATGCTGGCCGCGAACTTGCGGTACGCCTTGTCTTTGGTCGGTTTCTCCTCTACAGTCGCGCATTGTCAGCGAGGGTTCAACACTGCAGCGGATTGAGTCTGTATTATTACCACTCCCAAGCTGGTTCCTCCATTGCCGGGGAACGGGCGAGTCTCGTCCAGAGCTCTCTGGCGAGATGGAGCGGCGCGGCACCCCTGGCTCCAGCGACATGATTGCCGTTTACAGCTCGACTTGTGTGATGACGGGAAGCACTGAACTCATATGGCTAAAGTTTCTCTATAGTCATATCTTGTCTTTCTCCGGTAGAGGGCGCCACTCCATTGTCTGCTGCCTGTTGTCGGTCGATACGCTCAGATTGCTTGTAGACAGGCGTCTCGTTGCATGGGCAGAAAGGTGCAAGTAGAGGTACGTACCTGCCACCCCAGGCGGCGTGTCCTCAAGGTCGCCCGTAAGACATGTACTTTAGGTACGTCAGGGCATGCAGGCAGCTAACTGGAGAGCTTAGCGCGTCCCCAGGTGCTACTGGCCGGTGCTGCGGGACCCTGGACGCGCTAGGCCTGCCCCTCGGCAAGGCTAGTAGTGCAATCGTTATCGCGACCTTATCTCACCACGCGCACAGTGTTCGCGACATCACCTGGACTTTGGCAGCCATTACACCGCCAGGCGCCTCTGAGCAACATCACTTATACGCTCGCCCTTGACTCTTGCTCATGCTTATGCCCATACCTATGCAAATTCACAGTTGAAACGGACAAGCTCTCTGCTGTCCATCTCGTGCTGCGGCTGGGAAGCTCATTATGGATCCCGAGAACATCGTCATTGCCGCACAACCCGATCACTCGCCCTCATAAACTCTCCCACGGGCTCCAGGAGCCTCCATCGCACACTTTAATATAGACGCGTTAACAGACAATGAAAGGCCTGGAGCCTTGGAGTACACAATGGTAAAACAGAATGATGCTGTTGCAGCTCCCGGCGACAGCAATGAGGACATGCCTCCTCCCCCGCTCCCGCCTCGCCAACGGGCAAGCACCGGTGATGACACCCTCGGCGTGGACTCGGCCCCGCTGCAGTCCAGGGCCACCACGGCGATATCACCCATTGATATCCAGACACTGTCTTTCCCGGACGGCTCGCGAGGGACGTTCTCGACGGCCAGCACCAAAGCACCGCCGTCCCCAGCCCATATTGGCAGCGGCTACACCTCCCCCAACGTCCCCGGTCTCGTGCCCTTGAATAGTGAGAACTCGGATTCGATGAGCATCATGAGCTTCGCGCCTACGATGCGGCCTCCGGGTGACTTGGCAAGCCTGGTGGCTGGAGACTTCAACCGGAAAAGCCGGGCCTGGCAGCTTCTGAGGTCGCAATCTGCTGCCGTCCAGCCCTTCGAGAGCAAGAGATCGGACGGCCCAAAGCGACTTGTTGATTTTGAGAAGGAGTTTGCCCCGATCCCGGATCTGTCCGAGGATAACTTAGACGAGAGCTCGGACGACATCAGGCTGTCGCTCTGGAAATCCAAGCTCAAACACTATATGATACTGTCATCGGCCGGAAAGCCGATATGGAGCCGCCACGGCGACCTCAGTCTCATCAACTCATATATGGGCGTCGTTCAAACGATCATCTCATTCTACAAGGAGGCCAAGAACCCCTTGCAGAGCTTTACTGCGGGTAACGCCCGTTTTGTTGTCGTCACAGAAGGGCCTCTCTATTTTGTCGCCATCAGCCGGCTGGGCGAGAGCGATGCCCAGCTTCGGGCCCAACTCGAGGCCTTGTACATGCAGATCCTGTCGACGCTGACGCTGCCGACGCTGACAAAGATCTTTGTGAATCGTCCCTCCACAGATCTGCGCAAACCGCTGCAGGGCACGGAAACCTTGCTCTCCTCGTTGGCGGACAGCTTCACCAAGGGCTCGCCCTCTGCCCTCCTCGGCTCTCTCGAGTGTCTGAAGCTGCGCAAGTCGCAGCGATACGCCATCAATAACGCCTTTCTGAAACAGAGGACCGATAAGCTCCTCTACGGGCTGATCGTGGCGGGAGGCAGGCTCGTCAGCGTCATCAGGCCCCGGCGCCACTCTCTGCACCCGAGCGACCTGCAGCTGATCTTCAACATGCTGTTCGAGTCTGGAAGTATAAAGGAGGGCGGCGGAGAGAACTGGGTTCCCCTCTGCCTTCCGGCTTTCAACAACCAAGGCTACCTATACATGTACGTCAGCTTCTTCGACGGGAGCCCATCTGGCGACCAGGCAGAGTCCAAGTCACCCTCGGTCGCGTCGCCGGACGAGGCCGTGGCCATCATCCTCATCAGCCCGGATCGGGAGAGCTTCTTCGACCTCAAAGAGATGCGCGACAAGGTCGCCGCGCAGCTCACCAAGAACGGCAGCCTGGCCATCATCGCCGCCGCCGCGCGCGCCGGGCGGCCCCAGCCCTCGGACATCTCGCCGGGGACCCAGCTCAGCCACTTCCTCTACAAGTCGCGCGCCAACGTCCAGTTCGCCATGTCGTCCCTGGAGCCCGCCTTCGGCAGCAGGGGGGACCCGGACCTGGTCGGCCGCCGCCGGCTCATGACGCTGTACCACCAGCTGCACGCCGCCGTGCACGCACGGCACTCGCACCTGCGCATAATGCACTGCGCCGGCGAGGACGCGACGAGCCTCGCGTGGATCACGCCCGTCTTTGAATTCTACTGCGTGGCCGGGCCCAACGCCTCGCGCGCGGCGATGACGCAAGGCGCCAACAAGATTGTACAGTGGGCCAAGAAGGAGGAAGAACGGCTGTTTATTATTGGGGGTGGTGTGTTTTGAAAATGAACTGGATGAGCTGGTTGATGGTGGTGGTGCAGATTGGAGGTGGTAGAGTTGCTTGTTTATATTATACCCCTGAGTGAGAGTAAGAAACGCATTCGCAATCGATATCAGTCCCTGACCACGCGCGAGCCAAAGACCCCTTATAAGTTCTAATATCGGTGTCTAATTCTCAGGGGGGCGGCATGTGGCGGCTTGGTCGGCTGGTCAAGTTCAGGTCAATCGTGTCGTCCTGCGGTGGACTAATCATTCCATTTCGGGAAGGGGAAGTGGAAAAGGGACAAGGAAAAGGGGGAGGACACGGGTTCGAATCACAACCACGGAGCAAAATCACCTGAAAGGGAGATTTTCGAAGCATACCACCCTCCGGGCTGATATGCGAGTTTTTTTTTTTTTTTTTCTCTTTTTTTTGTTACTTTGCAAGTACGCTCAGCAGGTCCCACCACGTAGACTCACTTGAGGGCGTCGGTCGCCGAACTCCCCTTTATTATTCTAGTATTCTTTCCTTTCCCCTAAGTCTACTCCCTCCGTCTCCCAGGCCAGTCCTTCATCACCAGACACCTGCGTCCTCCATTTGTTCGGAACACTGCGCAAAAATCCAGTCCTGGAGCTGGGATGGCAAGAGTAAAAAAAGTGACAGTGTACCATAACCTTTCCTCAGGGTCCCTCAAACCAAACTGTGCATTGAAGCTGTACCTTGACTCGAAGATCTGAGTGCAAGTTAGACCTATATTTATCTAATGCGTAGACTATGCCTATGAGGAAAGTTCATGTTGTGCAGAGTATTAGAATGCACCGTGGAAGGCTCTGCTCCAAACCGCCAGCATCTGGTGTGCGAGAATAAGCCTACAAGGGTATAAGGCAGCACCCACGTTGGCTGCAAATAGTAGAGTCAAACAAACAATAACATGACCTTTGTTTCGCATCCTTTCCAATCTCGAATCAATACGCACTCCCAAAAGTTGAGCGAGGCACCAACGAGTCTGCCCGTCCTTCCCAAGCCACAATGTCCCAAAAACAACGAACAGCAGAATGAACCCAAGCAAAGCAAAGATCTTGGAGGTTTGGTCTATAGCTCAAGCATGCTATGATCTCGTCTTGGTCGACACAGTGCCTCGTGTCCTTCTGACATATGCACTCACGGCGGTTCTCGCTCCCTTGACCCATTTCGAGATGCGTGTCCGGAACCTGATAGCACGACCCGACTTGGATCTCCTTGGCACCTCGAAACCCAGGCCGCTGGCCGCACTACCAGTCGTGGTGATTGAAGTCCTTGTAGGGGTTACTGCCACCGCGTCCGGGATCAGCTCCGCGAGAGGAACAGGTTTAGGGGTCTTTCGGATGCCACTCGTGAGATGCGTTGTGTTCGTGGCAAATCCTTGAAGCTCATGCCGGAGAGTTAAGGGTGTTTTTTGGTGGCTGCCCCGGTGAGAAGTGTTATCACCGTCAGCCGATGTCAATGGGGTAGAGCCCGGATGACTGTCCAAAGAACCTCGGTTCTCGGGGTAGTCTGAAGAGGGCGTAGACATGCTGATGGGGGTGACTGGCGGTATGCTGGGGGCGACACCCCTTTTCTTACGGCTTGGGCGATCGGACTTCTGGGAACCCGGCGTTCGAGGTTGAGTGATTGCTGAGCTGTCTTGTGACTTGAGCAAGTACTCAGGCGGTGCATTGACCAAGTTGGTAATCAGACATGAGCCATCAACAGCAACACGTCGTCTCACAGTCCCCGTGCTGGCGATCAGGTTCGTCGAAGGTGCGTCATGCACAACAGCTTTGAGCCGCAGCTTTGGCTTTCGGGTTGATGATTCTAAAGAACCCTTCTCTGCTCGTATACTCGAACTCGGTGTGATGTCCGGAGTCGACAAGATCTTTTCTGGACTTGGATTCGTCGATCCAGTGGCACAAGCAGCAGATGACATCGACGTTCTCAGACGCAATTTCCGCCTTGAGATGGCAGGATGGTCTTCAGTGTGGGTCTCATTGTCTTCGAGCTTGCTCTCCAACTCCGTGCGAATCGGCTCAGCATTGCGCGTAGGCGATGTTGCGGGCAACAGGAAAACGCAAGCCGGCGATGCAACGATAGGGAGATCAGCTCTGCAGTCTTCGGCAGAATCTTCGTGCTCCGCAAGTTCTGCATCGTGTCCGGGAACCGGTGGCAAAGCCTTCATAAGTTGAGGGATACTATTCTTTACCCGAAGCTCTTTGGCGGGCGAAATCGGTTTTGGCGCCAGCATTGGGGTTTGGCTGCGAGCACTTGAGTCTTGCGTAGTCGGCACCACGACGACGTCACGCCGGTGCAGACTATCAGAAACATTGCAGAATCTATACTGCTGAGGACCCGAAGTTGCTTGATTCTGAACGATACCATGCTAGAGTTTCGCAGAGATCGGTGTTCCAGGGTTGTGCGGTTGTGCGAAATCCGCTGACAGGCTGGCCTGCAACTGCGCACCTTCCGTGGGCGTAGGTTGTGAGCGAGACAGCGACGAATGATTCTCTCGACTCCGGGATGGACTAGCATTTCGTTCGGGCTGCGTGTGTTCGTCCTCCGCCTTCACCAAGAGAATCGAGTTCCTGCTCTCCTCTGCGATGCCGCTGTCATGATCAGGAATAGTAGATAGACTGTATGTTCGAATCGAAAGCTGGTCTTCAGGATCTAGAATTTCCGCCTGCTCGCTATGAATCGTCGTCTTCCCTGGGCTCTCGATTTCGACTTGACGCTCCGGTGACTTGGAAGTCGCCGTCATATCTGTGGGTGAATCATACATCTTCGCAATGGTTCCGTTGTTTTGGGAGACAAAAGTACCGTAGTGGTTATTGTCAAGATGCCCTTGATGCGCGGTAGTCTGTCCATGAGTGGCGTCCTGGAGAGGCGAACGCGCTTGTACATGCCTTGCCCTCGAAACAAAGTGGGCGTCAGAGGGCTGGAGCTCTTGAGCATTATGATGATTGTATGAGAGTAGCTCGTGAGACCCTGTTCTAGCCTGAGCCCGTATAGCTACCAGACCGAGTCCAAGCGTCTCGAGTTGGTATGACTGGTCCTTGAACTCTGTGCTGCTGTCCTCTGAGGCTGGCTGTCCCAACGAGCCTCGAGTGAGTGGCCATGGTGACAGATCGTCTGGCTGACCTCCCGAGCAGTCGAATTCCTCGGAATAGTCATAGTAAAACGTAGCCGAAGGCACTGTCGACGATTCCCACAAGTCGTTTTGGCGTCTTGGTTGCACGACTGGGGTTGGGTTCTGTAGCCGACGTTCTCGTTTATTCTCATGTTCATGACCCGTCGCATGGACAGTCTCACCGCCGGAGAAGCCACCATCATCACATGGACTCGGGCGCACAAAGTAAGGGCCTAGAGAACCCGCGCCTGGGAGTCGATAAGGACCATTTCGTAACGACAAGGGCGGTCTTCGGCGAGGGGATTGTCCATAACGTGGCCTATACAAGCCGTGGACAGTTCTCTTTCAAAGACTTGTGAGCCATCTTATCATCGTGTTTTAGGTTTTTAGGCCGAGAGACTTACATAGGAAACCCGATCAATCTCAACCATCCTACTGTAATCGACCCTGCCATTCTCCGTGAGAGCCGGTGAAGCTGGCCGTACACCCGGTCGCTTGAGCCGAGTCGGGTAGGGAAATGGCGAACGTGGACGTTGTAAAATGCCGCTGCTGGCTTGGCTGAACAGAGTTCTGTCTGAACCTTGGCTACGGAGCCTTCTCGAGACTGAACTTGTCATGGAGTAAGACCTGAGGCCGCTACCATCGCACTGGCGGGATAGAGAGCTGTAGACAGATCTCTGGCCCTCAGATCCGTACAAGGACAAGATCTCCGAGGTTGTGTCTCGATACGAAGGCAAGAGCAGGCGGTCGTCCCTTATGGGTGGAGGGATGTAAATCGCGGCGTTTGACGACTGAGAAGCGAGGGCATCCGACCTGTCAACGGGCTTCGACCGATGTACTCGACGAGAGGTATGTGACTTGGGAACAGAGCGGATAGTGAAGATGCCTATGTCGCCGGTTTCAGTTGTTGTCTTGAGCATGCTCTCAAGAGGGCCCGGCGAGGCCAGAAAGCTTGCGTTTTCGCTGACGCTTCGCAGCGAGCGGCAACGGCCATGGGATCGGTGTGGTACCATTTGGCCGTGCCGACCATGGGAGGAATATGCGCTGTGAAGGGCGCCATGGCTAGAGGATCGTCGGGCTGCTCGTCGTTGGCCCTGCATCGGGATCGCTCAAACCCTCGGTTTCTTGTGGCTGGTCCCGACAAAACATAAAAGCAAAGAGGAGGAGACAGCAGGATCCCAAGCAAGGCAGCAGAGTGTTGACCCTTCAGCAAGCAGTCGACGTGCACTGACAGGAGTTGACGGGTTTGGTCAAGCTAGAAGCGATGTTTGTCGACTCGAGAGCAGTTCGATGCTTTTCGGCCATTGACACTTTCAAGGGAGAAGGCAGAGAGGGGTTGCCATCTCAACAAGAGAGGCAAGAGCGTTTGCAGCACTTGCTAAGCCTGACTGCCATGCTCCTCTGCAGTGGAAGGAGCTGGGCAGCGAATTATACTTTGAAGACAGTACCAGGGCGAGAGGAAGCCGCCCGCGATCAATTAAGATCAGGCGTGGTGCTATGAGCTTTCATTGCCAATGACTTTCATGATCTCTGCTGCCCTTCTCAAGATATGGCTTTGCCCTGTCGAGTTCGACCGGTAGGCGTCCCAATGCTATATCTTTACCTAGGTACTTACTGGAAGTATTGGAGTGGGCATAGAGGCCATGTCGATTGTTTTCTCCTATTTCGGCCTCAGTGGATCGTCTGCTGCCAACTATTCGGGTTGAGAAGTTCCTCCGGAAGTTTGACAGAGCTCCGAAAGGTGAGAGATGTCTCCAGACGGTCAGCTGTGTACGCACTTCGACAGCCAGAGAAGAGTCCTGCGATGCCATCCGGCCAGACTGGTCTAAGTAAGAAGCGCCGAGCTATCTGTAAATGGAAGTGGATAGCGGGTCCTCGAGATGTACAACTCCGTTCATCTGCACGAGTGAGCGGCATGGCATTCCCGAATGCTGAGGGCACCATGCATCTGCATGGGTAAGCTTGTGGGGAACTGTCCGTTGCTTACGGCTCGAGTCTCCGCAAACTGATGGGCCACGACGCTGCGAGTACATCCCGCCGAGCTCATGCGAACAGGTAAGATGGATGGAGTTATGTGTCCTCTGTAGTCGGGGACTTTGAACAACATCATTGGCAATGAATTGAATATCCAGATATCAAGGGCAATGCCGACATTACACACCACCAACTACTGCCCTTGTGTGATGGACCGAAAGGGCTGCCAGTCCAGCCCCATTCCTCCCTCGACTCCTGGTGAAACACTCGGAGACGGGGTTGTGAAAAGGAAGAGAGCGTCACAGGTAAGTAGGTAGTTATGAAGACACACGAGGCTTCCTCGATTATGCTCTCTCGCTGTCGTCTGTGTGAAGATACAGGATGAATAAACCATGGTTTATTGGCGCAATTTACACGATCCAGGGTTGTCCTGCAAGATGATATTGTGCTGCTGGTGGACCCTCGACCGAGCCTCTTTTGCCGCCTCAAACTCCGTGACACCCTCCTGTACCTCCATTCTACCTAGTTTCGCCGAGTAAGTAACTATGGTAACTATGTGTTCCTCCACCAATTCGGAGGAGAAGGCCATCCACAAGGACCTCTGGCCTCGAACAAGGCCGGCATGTTGAAAAGGTTTGCCATTGTTGGATAATTACCTACCTATAGGCAAACAAGGGTCGATGGGCTGAACTCAAAGTGTACTTTCCAGTGACACTTTCTTCCAATAGTTGGGTGGAGATCTTCAACCTTCCACCTTTTGGGGACTCTCGGGAGTCAGGCCAGGGGTATTTTTGGAGAAAGTCGCCCCCACTAACAGCCATGGATCCGATGGCCAGGGCCCAATCAGGGCCAATCAGCCTGGTGAGGGCGCCAGGGGACCCGTTGCGTGCCACTGTTCCCCCAAGCGGAGCCAAGCCAAACCCGCCCTCCGCCAAAAAAGACAGGTGTTCTTTGAGAGACACTGACCAAGCACCACCACCAGACCGCCACACTAAGTAGCGAGGCGTGCAAGGTAAGCTTAGAAATGTGATAGCGATAACGCAGGCGGGCTGGAGAACACCTTGGCCACTATTCAAGCACACACGCACCTCTCCTCTCAGCAACATTTCTCCCATCTGTCTCCAGGGCAATTGCTTAAAAGGAAGACATCTCCACTTCAAGCACCATTTGCCATACCCTTTCCCACCTTCCATTTACATTTCCGCATCTTGTTTCTTCATTCTTGCCGTATTTGATTCAGCTGTCCAGAGAGGTAAGCTCAGCTCCCCAGTCTCCGTCCCCGTCCCCATTTGAAGCTTAGCTTCAGTCAAAGAGGCGACCGTGGCTTGGTGAACTCGTCTCCGGCCTGCTCTGCTCTGCTTGTCTCGCCATCGTCTTTGCGTGCCTGAACTAACATTGGCTTCTTCCCTCCCAGATCTCTCGTGAGGAATCAATATGCGTTCCGTTCAGAACTTTGCCTGGGGCCTGCTCGCTGCGGCGACCGTCGCTGCTGCTGCCGACTCGGATGTCACCCAGCTGACCAAGGCCACCTTTGACGACTTTGTCAAGACCAACGATCTCGTCCTCGCCGAGTTCTTTGCCCCCTGGTGGTAAGCTTACAAACCTCATTTCCCACCTACATTGTATCCCGTGTGAACTACAATGTATCCTTTCTCCGGATCATGTAAATAAACAACAAGCTAACCATGGTTGTCTTCTTAGCGGTCACTGCAAGGCCCTCGCCCCCGAGTACGAGGAGGCTGCCACTACCCTGAAGGAGAAGAACATCAAGCTTGCCAAGATCGACTGCACCGAGGAGCAGGATCTTTGCTCAACTCACGGTGTTGAGGGCTACCCCACCCTCAAGATCTTCCGTGGCCCCGACAACGTCTCTGCCTACAAGGGCCAGCGCAAGGCCAATGCGTAAGTGTCTACCTAGGCAATTTGCATTTCCATTCCACATAGCATCTGGCTGACCCAGACTGTCCAGCATCACCTCGTACATGATCAAGCAGTCCCTCCCCGCTGTTTCCCTCCTGACCAAGGACACCCTCGAGGAGTTCAAGAAGGCCGACAAGGCTGTTGTCGTTGCCTACTTCGACGCCTCCGACAAGGCCTCCAACGAGACCTTCACCCAGATCGCTGACAAGCTCCGTGACAACTTCCCCTTCGGTGCCAGCAACGACGCTGCTCTGGCCGAGGCCGAGGGCGTCAAGGTTCCCGGTGTTGTTCTCTACAAGGACTTTGACGAGGGCAAGTCCGTCTTCTCTGGCAAGTTTGAGGCTGAGGCCATCGAGAAGTTCACCAAGACCGCCTCCACCCCTCTGATCGGTGAGGTCGGCCCGGAGACCTACTCGGACTACATGTCTGCCGGCATCCCCCTGGCCTACATCTTCGCCGAGGAGGCCGATGAGCGCAAGGAGCTCAGTGAGGCCCTGAAGCCCATCGCCGAGGCCCACCGGGGTGTCATCAACTTCGCCACCATCGACGCCAAGGCGTTTGGTGCTCACGCTGGCAACCTGAACCTCAAGGCCGACAAGTTCCCCGCTTTCGCCATCCAGGAGACTGTTAAGAACCTCAAGTACCCCTTCGACCAGGAGCTCGAGATCACCCACGACGCCATCAAGAAGTTTGTCGATGACTTTGTCGGCGGCAAGATTGAGCCCAGCATCAAGTCTGAGCCCATCCCCGAGAAGCAGGAGGGTGTTACCGTCGTTGTCGCCAAGAACTACAAGGACATTGTCCTTGACGACACCAAGGATGTCCTGATTGAGTTCTACGCCCCGTGGTGCGGTCACTGCAAGGCTCTGGCTCCCAAGTACGATGAGCTCGCTGCCCTGTACGCCAAGTCTGAGTGGAAGGACAAGGTTGTCATCGCCAAGGTTGACGCCACGGCCAACGACGTCCCCGACGAGATCCAGGGCTTCCCCACCATCAAGCTGTACGCCGCAGGCAGCAAGGACGCCCCTGCCACCTACTCTGGCCCCCGCTCCGTCGAGGACCTGATCAAGTTCATCAAGGAGAACGGCAAGTACAAGGCCGAGGTTTCGGAGGCTGAGGCTGAGGCCGAGACCCCCGTCGCCCCCGCGGCCACCGAGTCTGGCAAGGAGGAGGCCAAGGAGACCGACGTTCACGACGAGCTGTAGGTTGGTTGATGAGTTTTGGTACTGGTGCAGAGTCGTTTCCATGCCTGTATGATTCCCGGGTTTTGCATTACATGATCAAATCGTATGAAGCGGGAGCACCCTTTTCCGGGCTCCAGGATGTTTGGAAGACACAGTCAATGAAAAAGAAAAGTCGGACTCAGGATTCATGGTAATGATAGTGGGAATGAGAACAAGTTAAGAACATATGCCTTGATTATGTGTATTTGCGTTCGCTATGTGACGTGTGTTGTTGAGTCTGTTTCTTGATCGTGCCAACGCCTAGACGCTTTACATGATACTACTACGTGAAGCTCAAGGAGTCCCTACTGGCGAATATCTAGTTATATGCTCAACCCGCCTTTGATTGAGAACCAAGAAGCAATCAATGTGGTGTTTCTGGCCTCGATCTCTCCGTCTTTTTGCAGCTGCCTCATCGTTCCTTTCCCAGTTTCCTAGTAGAGTGCTGAGGTGGTCCGGGGTCGGGTGTGCACTCCTGCATTTTGGCGCTAGCTGCCGCCGCATTGCCGAAACCCACCCAGCCAAAAGAAGGTCCCGTGCGCCTCAAGTCGTCGTCCACTACGTCCACCTCAAGAAGGACGAGCCCATTGAAACACCTCGTCCCCGCAAAGAAGTTCAATTGTTCCCTCAACCTTGACCCGACACGCATCTCCAACACAACAGAGGTCGCACATCTCAATCCCCAGAGAGACCATGGCCTCGAGAATACTCGCCTCGGGCGCGCGCGCCCTCTCCTCCCCGGCCGCCTTCCGCCCCGTCCGAAGCTTCCAGACGTCTGCGCAGCGCCTCGCCGACGCGGCGCCCCTGCCGCCTCGCAAGCCGGTTGGAGCTTTCCGCGGAGGGTACGTAGCTACATAAGATCAACAGGTTTTCTCGGCGCACTTGGCGGTGCGCGAGGGGTGGGGGGAAGAGCGTCTATCAGAGCGCAAGTCAGCTAACCGTGCTTGTTGCGCAGCCTATTTGGTTTCCTTCTCGGCACCACGCTGGCCGGCAGCGGCGTCTACTACTACGTGCTCCAGGAGTACAAGGCATCCAACGAGCTCCTGATGGAGGATATCTACGTATGTACTCGCCGACTGCACGGACTGCCGGGGCTCGCCCTGTTTGCGAGCTGGGTTGGCGTGCAAGATGGGCTAACAATCACTTCTCTTCGATAGACCCTGCAGCAGGCGACGCAACGCATGAGCAACTACCTCGGCACCCTGGAGGAGAAGGTCGAGACCATGGAGCGGAAAGGCAAATAAGGAGTTCGTCACCACACAGAGACAGAGCAAACACACGGGCGAGGGAGCGTGCCAATGTCCATGTTTCTTTTTATGAGCGCAGGGGTTTGTGAGGGACATCGCTCAGGGAAGATTGGCAAACTCTTGGTTCGGTGACTGTACATTATAGCGTGCTTCGCAGCAAGAGGCAGATGGGATTTAATACGTCCTTTTGCAAGATACTCGCTCTCGGCGTGATCACTTGAAATGGAGAGTGCAAGAGTATGGCCTGGATTCAAGGATCTGGCCCGTCTTGTTGCCCGTCTGCAATTGCCGCTGCTAATTGCCCTTGTATATATGAGCCACCCTGGCACAAACCAACACCGAGTACAAATTTCTGGCCAAAAGAGTATGTTGCTGCAACAGAGATGAGCGTTGAAACGGCGCGGGTAGATAGCTCATTAAGCTTTCCAAAAGCTCAACCTCAAGCTCATGATCGCCACCCGACATCAGAGCTAGATTCTGGTCACCTCTGGTTCGACCAACCATACGGAGGTGTGAAGGGTAAGTTAATTCTGGTAACCCTTGTACCTTTCCCTTTCGAAAAAGCTGGTTAATGTTTTCACCCCCTAGTCAGGTACACAAATTCGACACTCGGACCACTGTCTATGAGGTCACGCTGGTGACACGGGCCCTGGTCAAAATGAAAAATACCTGGCAGGGGGATGAAAACTTTCACCTGCAACCTCCAAAAAAAAAAGTTCCTTGGCCAAGCAACCCCAACGTCAACCCCACACACTCTCTTTCTTTGGCACGCTTACTTTGCATCCTGTTTACGATACAAACCAAGACATAACAGCCGCACAATATGTCAACCAACTTTGGCGTCGTCGAGCTCGCGAGCACGCGCACGACCAACGCCCCCGGCTGGGCCTACGTGCCCGACGTCTCCATCCAGGCGGCCGCGCTCAAGCAGGGCGGCGGCGGAGGCAACCGCAAGCGCGCCGCGCGCAACCAGCCCAACGCGAGCCTCTCGGACCTGACGGCGCGGCAGGCGACGAAGGTGCGCAGGGAGCTCGAGGCCCTCGACCGGGACAGCCATCGGGATGCCAACATTGCCATCCCCCCGAGGCCCGGCGGCGCCAGCAGCGCGAGGAGTACGTTCTCAGTCTGATCAACACTGAATGATGGAGAGTCGCTGACATCAAAGTGAAAAAACAGCACAGAACAAGCACACGCCCAACGTCCGCAAGATACTCATGTCGCAAAAGACCTTTGCCAACCACCTGGACGACTACTTCGCCATGCAGGCCCTGCACGACGGTAACAACAGTCCGCACCCTGCAGCGCCCTCCTCGGCCGCGACGACGACCGCGGGCTCACGGCGGCCCGCCGCCCCTCCTCCCGGCACGGGCGGCTCGTCCGGCGGGCCCAGCAACAAGAAGAAGAAAGTCGCCGCCGCCACATCCGCAGCAGCGGCGACAGAGACGGCCGAGGACACGCCCATGCCTGACGCCGACGCCGCTTCCAGCGCCGCCGCCTCCCAGGACGCCGCCTCGACGCTCCTGGCGCCCTACACGGGCCGCATGCCGCCGCCGGGGCTGGGGGACGCGGACCCGCTGCTCGCGAGCCGGGTGCCGCCGCTGCCGACGGACGAGGAGCTGCGGGCGCTGCTGGCGGCGCCCCCCTTGGCGTACGGGGAGGCGAGGGGCGAGGTCGGCGGCGGCGAGGGCCGCCGGCGGTACCCGGGGCGGGTGTTCTGCGAGGTGTGCGGGTACTGGGGCCGGGTGGCCTGCCTCAAGTGCGGGACGAGGGTGTGCGCGCTCGCGTGCCTCGAGGTGCACCGCGAGGAGTGTGTGACTAGGTATGGGATCTGAGAGGTGTGTGGTGTGTGGGTAGGTGTATCATATGTCTCAAAAAGGAGAGGAAGAGGGAGAGGGAGACGAGGGAGAGAGGTGTAGATTCCGGCGTTTTTGGACTTGGCTTATTGAGATACCCACATGAATAGAGCTGCTGCATTTTCCATCGTCAAGGCATCAAATCACTCGCACGTAGCACTACATGTCATGCCTAAGGCGGCTTTTACCTACAGTGGCTACCATCGCTTACACGGAGAAACAAAGTGGCGTATGTTTACACACTTATTTCGTTTTATTTTTGCAAATATGTACGGTGAAACTGCCAAGGTAGAACAACTACACTGACAAGGATCGATCGACCACCAGGTTGGTCGTTCTTGTATCTCCGGAAGACCTGGCCGGTGGTGTTGTTTGCCATCAAGGCGATACATCAAACCCGCCCCCCCCCCTTTTTTTTTTTGTCCTGGAACACACAGGAGCAGCCAACATAGAATTGTCCTTCTGCCAACTCAAAAGAAAGCCCAAGTCTTCAGACCTTTGGAGCTCAAGTTGGCCAGCGACCACATCTCGTCAAGCCTTCTCCTGCACACACATCACATACACCCTCTACCTTCTCGCCCTCACGCTCCCCCCGCGTCACCTCAGCGGCTCCGCGGGTTATCCAGCGTGAACTGGACGTCGCCCTTGCTCGCGCCGCCGGCGCACGTGGCCTTGAGGCTGCCCGTCGGGCACACGGCCCGCGCCGCGCGCACGCACTGCTCCCACCGGCCCTTGGAGATGTTGATCGTGGCCCCGCGCTCGACGGCGCTGAGCGAGAACTTGGCGCTGCCCGACGCGCCCGTCGTGCTGGTCGGCGCCCCGCCGCACTTCTGGATCGAGCCCGCGATGCCGCCGCAGATGCCCAGCTCGGCCACGTTTTGGTCGTGGAAGACGATGTTGCTGTTTTTTTTGTTTTTTTTTGGCCGGTGTCAGTTTGTTATGTATGTATGGTGGGTGAACTGTCTGGTCAAAAGGAGCGGGAAGATGGGGTGTTGGGGGCAGCTCAGGGGGGGTAATCATACACTTTGGAGTTGAGGCACTGCGTGTTGACCACGGCGGCCGGGTTGACGGCGGTCGAGGCGCGCATGTGCAGGACCTCAAAGTGCTCCAGGCGGACGGCGACGTGGGGATGGCCGTGGGGCATAGGCCGGGCGGTGATGCCGGTGAAGGCGAGCATGGCCGTGAGAAGGACGGCCGAGGACACCATTTTCAAGACTTGATGTGACTTCCTCTCTCTCTCGTTGGATGTATAGCTCCGGATGTACAAAGTGCTGGAGGCCGTCGCTCGGGTATTGCAAGATCCTCGACGTGCCGATACCGCAGATAGTCCAGTCAAATGGAGAGACGTCAAGCCTCTTGGGCTCGAGCTGAAAAGGAGATGTGGGATAGAGGAGATGAGGCTCCGTCAAGGACCTGAACAAAGATCACAGAGAAAGGGGCCGAACTAAAATCAGAGAAGAAAGGAGCGATCACAGATCGAGCAGTGCTATAATAAAAGAGAGAATTGGCGAAGGCCAAAGAATGGAAGATGCACTTGACACACAGTACGGATGATCCGTACAGCAAACCCGTGAGAAACGACACGAAAAACAGAGACAAGAAGTAACAGGAGGTTGGAACGCTCAGTTCCAACTATATCGATAGACCCAACGCGAGGAGGCAGTAGAAGTGGCTCCTTTTCCTCCCTGCGAAGGCCCCCCCCCAGCTGGCCTTTACCAACAACAGCAGGTACAAGCCCTCGCAAGCCAAGACTGATCTCCTGAGGATCTTCTGCGACAAGCGAAGTCCACAAATGGGGTTTGGGACGAGGGCCAGCCTGCCATTGGCGTTGGGGTCCCTTCGGAGGGCCCGGCTGGGAGACCGAGCACGTCCAACCCCGGAGCAAAAGCATGCACAGCACGCAAGGCCCTCAATCAATCCCGCACGTTTCTATCTCTGTCCTGCAGCTGCTCCCCTGGCACTGGACCTCATCATGGGGAGATCCCGGAAGCGCTCATGCGAGCGGCGAGACGACGACGAACGATCCCGCCCGCCCGTCCCATGCAGGAAGCGTGGGAAGCAACAAGGAGCGAGAGGCTGGTGAAACGACCGACGGATGGAACGAATGGCTGTACGGTGTTGGCCCGGGGGGAGGGCGTACCGCTAACCGCAGTCTGGGGGAGGCTGCCCTGCGGGCCAATCGCTTCTTCAGATGAGATCTGGGCTTCCACGAGGAATCGCTGATCACGGCACCCTGGCGTGCAGATCCTGCGACCGGGACCCGCCGCCGTTTTGGGCAAGTCTTCGAGGTTGATGAAACAGACCCCAGTCTGGCACGGCCTCACCCTTCCACCACTCACAGCCAACGTCACTTGTCCGAGGGTGCTCACTGATGCCGAAGAGCGCGGAGGGAAAGGTTTCGAATGCTTCTGTGGAATGCAGGTGTTGGAAGGGAGAACGTCGAACTGTGGTCCAATCGCATCGATCTGCATTTGCAAGCCCCTCTCCTCGCAGGAAGATCAATTCCTTCAACTAGGACCCGTCACAAATCATGACGAAGACGCGCCCGACGTTTTGTGAACAGAGTAGATCGCAATTCTACAAAGTACAGTCGTCATGCGCGCGAGTGAACATGATATGTCTCGCGCTATCAACCCAGGAGCAACCAGCTAACCGTCTAATACCAACAGCTTCATACGCTCAAGATCACCCATACATACCGACCAATGCCCGGACAAATTACGAGGATTCTCTCTTCATCCCACATAGCCCACAGACCCCGCAATCGCCAGCATTGATGTAACTACTGCCCTGGCATGACGGACCTTGACAGGTCCAGCAGTCCGCTACCATCTGAGGCCTCAGGACATGGGCACACATTGCACAGGTCAACGAAGCCTTGTCATTCCCGAAGCTGCATATCGCACATGACTTGAGAGCCTCGGCCTCTGGAGGGGGGTTTTCAGGGTCATCAGGCTGAGCAGTGGTCGGCTCCTTGTCCGGTTGGTGTTGTGCTGGTGTTGAAGCCGCTGCCTGCAGAGGCTTTGTTCGGACGGGCTCATTTGATTTAAGCTCCAGAGACTGTGCAGGTCTTGTCCTTGAAATCTCAGGCGTGGTAGATTCCATCTTGGGTTGGAATGACGATTGCAGTTCCAGTAATTCCTGCTGTGCATCCTCATCGTTCGGGTTCTCGTCTTCACAGACCTTGACCATGCCGTGACCCTTCTTGTCAAGCAGCTTCGTGCCATCGATGTCGAGAGCATCTGGTCCGGGAGACGGGCCATCGTCTTCTTCGTAGTCGCTCTCCGTTTCTGGCTCACTGGCTGTCTCGTCATCGTCGTCTGCTTCTTCCTTCTGCCGAGACGCTTCTTCCTCCTTCTTTTGCTGGTCGAACCGAGCCAGTGCGGCTGCTGCCCTCAACTCCCTGCCTCTCTTGCTGCCCGCGACCCTGGGCTTGCTGGCGACACTCCGCCCCTCCAGCTTCTTCTTAGCACCCTCGTCCTCGCCCAGTGCGACGCCGTTCGCTCCAAACTTCTTGAGAATGCGCCTCTCCTTCTGCTCCTGATAGCTGAGCGTCTTCTTGGCCTTCCTCTTCCTCCGGCCCCGCGACCGGTACGTCCCGCCGCAGAGGTGCTCCGGTAGGCCCTCGCCCACGGAGACGGTATCCCTCTCAAACTCCCCCGTGCTCAGCAGCGCGCCGCGCCCCCACATGCCCTCGCCGGTGTACCCGCGGGCCCAGAGGGTGCGCATCTCGTCGGCGTACCTGTTGCGCACGGCCCAGAAGGCGCGCGAGTGGTTCATCTGCACGCAGTGCGCGAGCTCGTGCATCATGACCATCTGCACGTACTCAAAGGGCAGCCAGCGGTGCCGCGCGCCGAGCGGCCGCAGGACCAGCTGCACGACCTCGCCCGCGTTGAAGTTGCGCCCCACGAACTCGCGGTTGGGCTCGTACTCCTCGAGCGTCATCACCGAGAGGTGGTGCTCCTTCATGATGGGCACTGTTTTGCGCCAGGTCATCAGGACAATTCCAGCCCGGGTGCTTTGAAACACTTACGGCATTGCGCAGCGATGCGCTCGAGAAAGTCCTGAGCGATGGCTTCGTCGGGGCCTTTGAGCGGCTTGATGAAGACGATGCTCGGGTTGGGCTGTGACTTCTTGGCATTGAGCCTCTGGATGCCTACAGGCATCTTTTACTCCTAACTGTATGCCGTACAGAATAGACAGAGGTCTCTTGTGGTGGCAAAACAGTAGGTAGCCGGCCCGTACTAGGCAGTCTCAAGGAGGATGCAATAAAAATGCCAAATTTAGGCTGGCAGTGCTGTCTGCTTTCTGTGGTTGGAAGAGAAATGGTCTGGTTTGCCACTCGGGGATCGTGACTATTGCGAAAATGTTCGCGCCTACCTCTGGAGCGTCAATGACACCAAGTCAGGTGATGGCCAACATAACTGCCTTGCACGACGTCGTGACTGTCACTCCAGACATTTTGTCTAACAAATAGCAGAGCTTCCTGCACGTTTCCTTTGACTGACTTTGATATATATATATATATTGTCGCTTTTTATTTGTATAGCATCCAAAATCGTCCCTCTTCCTTTACCTTCTGCGCCCGGCCCCTCCCGCGGTAGCTGTCTCGCCCCTATCAGCCAGCGACACCACCTCGCCAATGCCCGCAGCCTCCTGCTCCTCCTCGAGAGCCAAGATCTCTTCTCTGCAATCCCACCACTTCTCCTCGCTGAGCTCAAACGCCTTGGACTTTATCTCCTTGACCGACAGCGACTCGGGCTTGATGCCCTTCCAGCGTAGGCTCGTCATGAGAACCTCCTGCCACTCGGCCGTCGTGCGTTGGAAGAAGTCTCGCCGCGATTCAAATGGCTGGTGCATAGTTAGCGACATGGTTATGAGAGGAGTTGGATATAACCAAGCAAGGTCAGAAAGACTTACCCTTGGATGTGGCAGCCCATCGTCCTCGGCGGTATCTGCTTCTGTCTCGTCCTCTTCCGATGTCCCCGATGAAGCAGTCGATCCCGAGGACACAGAAGTCTCACTGCCAGCAACCGATTCCTCGTCCTGCTGCTTCTTCTTGCGTGCGCTGGGCGTGAACTTTCTCGGCTCGTCCGCCATCTCAATGTCGCCCTCCTCATCCTCCTCGTCTTCGTCCTCATCATCCTCGTCTTCATCGTCATCCTCGCCTTCAGATTCAGATTCCTGGATATTCGCATTAGCAAAACGCCTATTGCGACCATCGATAACAAGAGCCAATCCATTGTAGAAACTTACGATCCAGTCCGCAACAGGCCTGGTGAATATCTCCTTGCACCCGTCCATCTTGCCCAGGTCGATGGCGTACATGTCGTCAAAGGTGAACTCGCGATCGCCCTTCTCAAAGGTGCCGCCGTAGATGTAGAGCACGTCGTCCTGCACCGCCAGCTGCGCGTTGAACCGCTGGTGCGGAAACTCCATCGACACCGGCATCTCCCGCGCGGGTTTCTCCTTGTCCACCTCCGCATCCGCCCCCGCGGGCCGGTCGATCTCCATCGAGTCAATGTCCTCGAGCGACTTGCCCGTCTCCAGCGCGGCGAGCTGCTTCAGCAGCTCCTCCTCGTTCGCCGCCGCCCTGCCCCTCCTGCCGCCGACCCGCCCCTCGCCTGATCCGGCATTGGCCGCCTTCTTCTGCGCGCGCGGCTTCCGCAGCGCCAGCGGGAAGAAGCGGTTGCGCTCAATGTTCCACGCAAACATGTGGTTGAAGAACTCGCTGTCCATGCCCTCCTCGCTCTCCTCCACGTCGTGCACGCCGCCAAACATGATGCCGCGGCCCTTGTGGTACGCCATGGTCGCGCCCGCCCGCGTCGGCACCGGCGCGTTGGCCGGCTTCTTGCGCTTCTCCCACCGCACCGTGGGCGGCTGGCCGGGCGGGCCGTCCGCGGCGGGCGGCGTGATGCGCAGGAAGAAGCAGTCCTGGTGCACCATGGGCTTGAGGACGTTGCGCTGCCCCTGCGACCCGGCCTTGGCGCCCTTGTTGGCCGCCACGGTGGCCTTGACGCGCGAGTACCCGCCGTACAGCACGGCGCCCTGCTCGTGCGGCAGCAGCGTGAAGGACGAGCGGGCGTCGGGCTTGAGCTGCGCCGGCGGCAGCGCCGGGCTGTGCCACACAAAGTTCTGCGTGTCGTAGATCCACAGGTCCGCCAGGTACTTTGTCTGGTTGGCCGTGTCCTGGAAGCCGCCGAACAGGACGACGTACTGCTTGAAGTAGGTCATGCGGTGGCCGCTGCGGGCGGGCGGCGTCTTGCCCTTGGGCTCCAGGCGCGTCCACTCGCGGCTGCTGGGCTCGAGCTTCCAGAAGTCGTTGTAGTGGTAGAAGGTGCCCTGCTTGGGCGAGCTGAACTCGCCGCCGAACAGGTAGACTGCGTTGCTCTGGTTGCCGCCGCGGCACCAGGCGTGGCCGGACCGGGGCAGCGGCGCGTTGGGCGACGTCACGGTGCGCCACTCGTCGCGGTCGATGTAGTAGACGTGCAGGTCGTTGAAGAAGGTCGCCAGCGCGCCGTTGAAGTACTCGCCGCCAAAGAGCAGCAGCTGGTTGGCGTTGGACGGGCTGGCCAGGAAGCACGAGGCTGACCGCGGCTTGGGCGGCGCCTCGGCGACCGTCTCGGTGATCTTGAGGAACTGCTCCTGCTGCTTGCGGTACTCCTCGAGCACGGCGTCGAGGTCGACGTCCTCGGCGTCGCTGCCCTCCATCTTGGCGTTCTTGGCCTTTGCCTTCTTGTCCGCCTTCTTCTCCTGCTTCTGCTTCTTCTCGGCCGCCTTGGCCTTTTTCGCCTCACTCTTGCCCTTCTTGTCCTTGGCCATGATGTCTTGGGACTTGGTACGTCAGAAGCTTCTTAGAATAGCATTCCAACACAGATTTGTTCCTGCCAAACAGTAGTCCTCCTCAGCAGCATCCAGCGGCCGAGTCTATGTAGGTTTGTGTGGAGAGAAGCTGTTGAAATCAAGATGTGGGGTTATTCCGCCAACACTCAAAATTCTAAATGGATGGCCGTCAGACATCCTACATCTGCAGCGATCTACGCAGTGAGAGCTCACATTCACTCTTCAGCAATACATTCACGCACGAGCAAAATTTAGACCATGTTCGAGTGGAATTCGTTTTGTATTGGTAGCCTTTTTCGGCAGAGCTAGTTAATTTCCAAGATCACGCTGTAAATGTGACTTATTGCATGCATGCTCCAACTGGTGTGCAATGCATCGAGAGTCTGGCAGAATTCCAACAAGCCCACTGGAGGGATCAGCTCAGCGGCCATGAACCACTGAAGTCATACTCATGAGGTATAGCCGTTCTCTTTGAGCCAGTTGGCCACATCCGCACTGTCACGCTCAAGCCAGGAGATCTTAGAGCGGATGGCGTCCCTGCTCTGGGCCAGCGACTGGTCAAAGCCGGTGGTGTCCTTGCCAAGAAAGAACGCGCGGACCCGGGTCAGCTGCTCCTCCTTGGTAAAGCTCGACGTCGTGATCGTAACCATGGTGCCGAGCATGGACAGGCCGGGCGGGCATTTCGTGACCAGCTCACGCCAGTTCTGCGTCGCCCAGGAGAAGAGAGCCTCAATGCCCTCGGGGTGGCTGCGGAGGCCGGCCACAGGCATGTAAATGTCCTGGCTCTTGACCTCGCCGTTGAAGACCATGTCGAGCGAGCGCTTGATGAGCTCAGGCTCCTTGGCCCGGCCCAGGCAGCGGAGGGCTGTGTTTCTCTCGTCGCTGTTGGTGGACGAGCGGTAGAACTCCAGCACCGAATTATACTCGTCTTCGCCGCCGTATTTCAGGGCCATGCCGAAGACGCTGCCACGGATGTTGGGGTGGATGGCTGATCGGTCACCAGCCATGTACCGCTTGAACATCTCCTTGGCGGCCGCGATGATGGTCTTGTCGCCACTCAGACCAGCAGATCCAAAGAGAAGAGCCTTGAACTGCTGCTCAATGTGGCCATCGTTCTCGGAAAAGTTCCAGCCGAGCTTGTGTGCCCTAGGACTGACCAAGTCCCGCTGGAATGCCTCCAATCCATCGCGGACAGCTTTGTCCTCAAAGATCCAGGCGCTCTGCACGGCCGACAGACGGGAGACAATCTCGTTCCAGACAACGAACTCAGTCTCCGCGTCAAAGCCCTTCAGCAGACTCAACACGCCAGAGGTCTTCTGGTAGCCAGAGATTGCCAGGGCACCGGCGTCGGCGATCATGCCGGCGCGGTCCTCAACGCTGAGCAGACCTTGCTTGGCAGCCTGTCCCAGCTTCGCCAAGCGTTCAGGGGAATAGGAAGTCCTATAGATGCTAGTGTGGTTGGCGTTGAGCTTGAAGAAATCGGTGTCCTTGAGCTTGAAGTCGCCCTCCCTCTTGTCGAGGGTGAGGGCCTCATCGATCCCATCCTTGGTCCGCAGGCCAAGGAAGACGGGGTAAAGAACCTTGTCCTCCTCGGGCTTGGTATCGCCGGTGCGGAGGAATCGGTTCTGCTTGAGGTGAATGCTGCTCTCGTTGGGGTTCTCAGTGACGGTCACGACGGGGTAGCCGACGTTCTTGGTCCAGATGGTCATGACCTCCTCGACGGGTTTGCCACTTGCGGCGCTCAAGGCAGCCCACAGGTCGCCCGTCTGGGTGTTGCCATAAGCATGCTTCTTGAGATACTGTCGAACACCCTCGAGGAACGTCTCTTCGCCGAGATACGTAGAGATCATGCGCAGCACGCAAGAACCCTTGGAATAAGAAATGGCGTCAAAGATCTGGTTGATCTCGTCGGCCTTCTTCACCGGCACCTCGATCGGGTGGCTACTGCGCAGGGAATCCAGGGACAGAGCACTCTGCAGGTTGTCGGTAACGTATGACTCCCAGACCTTCCACTCCGGGTAGAACTTGTTGCAAGAATACCAGGAGGCCCACGTGGCAAAGCCCTCGTTGAGCCACAGGCCATCCCACCAGTCCATTGTTACCAGGTTGCCAAACCATTGGTGCGCGAGCTCGTGCTGGACGACCTCGGCAACACGCTCCTTAGTCGCGGCGCCACTGACCTTCTCATCCAAGAGCAGGTCGACGACACGATACGTGACGAGACCCCAGTTCTCCATGGCTCCAGCAGCAAAGTCGGGAATGGCAACCTGGTCCATCTTGGGAAGGGGGAAGTCAATGCCAAAGACCTTTTCGTAGAATGCCAAGGTGCGGGCGGCGAGGTCCAGGGAGAAGCGACCGTGTTCAATGTTCTGGCCAGGAGGCGCGTAGACACGAACGGGTACGCGGAAGCTGTTGCTCTCGATGCAGTTGAGCTCGCCGACGACAAAGGCAAGCAAGTACGTCGACATCAAGGGGCTCGGGTTAAACTTGACGGCTTTCTTGGTCGTACCGCTCGTCTTGGACTGGATCTCGGTTTCAGAGGCCACGTCCATGTTACTCAAGCAAGTCAAGTTCTTGTCCGCGACCAGCGTCACGGTAAACTGGGCCTTGAGAGAGGGCTCGTCGAAGCAGGGGAAGGCGCGACGGGCATCGGTAGGCTCCATCTGAGACACAGCCAAGATCCCGTCACTTCCATCGGGGTTCTTGTAGGTGGAGCGGTAGAAGCCGGCCATCTTGTCGTTCAGGATACCGGAAAAGCTGATCTCCACCTTCGCCTTGCTACCCTTGGAAATGGCATTGTCAAACTCGATCTTGGTGGTGTGATTAGGCTCATCGTATGAGATCTTGGGCGAGGAGCTGCGAAGAGGTTAGCAAGGGCGGCAACGATTAGACGCTTAAGCAGGTGGTGCGCGACATGCCTGATCGTGTTGCCATCTGCAGTGATATGGACGCTGTGGATCTCAAGCTCCAGGGTGTGCAGCGAGATGGACTTGGAGTCTTCAGCAACATCGAGATCGATAATAACCTTGCCCTCAAAGGTATGCTTCTGGAGGTCGGGCTCAAGAGTCAAGTCGTAGTGCTTGGGGACTACATTGGCGGGCAGGAGCTGTCGGCCGGCCTGGACGCCAGCTGCGCCGCCGAGTCCATCGATAGCTTGCGATCGGCACATGTTTGCTCTTCGGTGTGAGCAATGTCGAACTTGGCGCGCGCGCAAAGACTCGAGACGGGTGCGATTGACAGAAGGCCTGCGCGGACTACCAGTAGAAGTAGAGAAGCTGTACCGAGCAGAGAGGGAGCTGTGAAGCAATTAGCGTTGTGCTTGAGGGGCTTCGCATAGACATCAGACGACGGAGCTCACCGGAGTGCAAAGGATTTTCCGGGGGTAACCGAGAAGCGAGCAGATGGCAGCAGTGACGGCGCAGGGAGCTTGTAGAATCCGCGAGAGAGCGAGCTGACGGAGACAAGAGAGCGCATCGACATGACCGGAGGGAAGAGACGGCAGAGGCAGCTGCCTTGGCTGGTGGTGTCTTATAATATATACATATGCTTTCGCCCCGGACGGACCCAGAATGTGGGAATGCAGGCAGGAGGAGACGCGCACGGCGCCACCACCACGAGAGCAGAGTTTGGCCTGCTGGGACGCCAGTTTGCCGGTGCTAGCCTGCAGCACTGACCCCATCGCTGAGCCCAGCAGACCCTGGTTTTGCTGTGCTGGACGGCGCTGAAGCAGTCACAACCCAATCCCCGCAAACGTAATCGTCACGCTATCGCCTAATCAGGCTCACCAGTCCGCTCTTAGCTCATCCATGGATGTAATGATTGTATCTGCCCCTCATCCAAGGACTACTGCTGCCCCTCACTGATATCACAAATTTGCCTGCATCGGGCAGCAGCAGGATCGTGCTGTCGGACAAGGGACTTGAATACTTGTCAATTTCGTTTGTCAAGCCTCCGACGCTGTCAATTGGCCTCTTGTGATATCAATGCAGCCCAAGCATCGAAGGGGAGGGAAAAGAAAAGAGATGCTTCCAGGTTAAACCCTGCCCTGCCTCTTCTCTTCATGGTGTCAACACCAGACAGAAATAGGCACCAATGACCTTACACGTCTTGGAGGGGCGGACGACCACATGAGGCAAGCCACAGCTAGCTGTAACTACCCGACTTCCTGAGGCAGACAAATAATTGCGCGTCTTGACAGATGGAAGGTCTTTTTGCTTCGATATGCAAGAGCCAGTACGTAAAAGCAACGATCCCGGTGTGTGAGGCTTTCCATCACGGAGGGAAATGTTTGGCTCTCGACATACCTACTAGGTACATAAGTAGTCAGTGTCCAGACAACGGCCAGTGGGTCAGACATGGAAGCGCCGCGTTATGTGTGAGAATAGCATAATGGAAAGCAGAGCGGCTCGGCGTGGGTGCGGCGTGGGTGCATGGATCTGTTCGAACGACTGCCATTGATGGCCATTGATTGCCATTGACTGGAACAGCCCCATCAGGGAGCGACTGGAGACCTGGATGTGGCCACAGAGGCTTGCGACATACGGGCCGAACGAGCGCTTGCAAGTCAATTGTTGAGGGCACGGCCGCCTCAGTGTCTCTCGGCCTCAATCTGGAGCTATGACGAACGGAGTAAGACGGACAAGCAAGCGTACCCAGTCCGTGTTGATGCCATTGGCCTGGGAGCAAGACAAGTCCCGGATACTACTGGGCAGCCTGGACCCATCTCATGTAAACCACGCATCTAGCCAACGACAGGAGAATAGCCCAGCCCTGGCCCTGGAGTGTAGGTACTAGAGGATCAGCGAGGCGGTATTAGCTACCTCGATTGCAAATCACCCCACTATCAGGTCTACCTTCCGCCCATCCCACCATCTTGTCCCACCAAAGCTTCATAAACACATCACCGTCACCCAGACATCCAGACCTACCATTCTCACCTCCAATTCCTTTTTCCCCTTCTCAATCACCAATTTGACTTGAGTGACTCTTGCGATACCAACCGCGAGAAGACAAATCCACCTCGTAAGTTTCTGTTTTGCAAGTTCTGCTCGTTTTCATGTCTTTCAGTCGCCAGTATCATTGCCTCTGCCCCTCTTACATGATAAGATTCTGCCATTCTGGAAGATTTTCTGGAGGGGCGTATCATAGTTGACTCGAGAGCACCTGGCTGGACTGCGCGAATTTCAGCGAATCCTCAGCTCTTGACCACCTTGTCGAAATATTTTCTTCTTTTCTGTCCCCTCTTGCCTTGTTTACAAACCTTTTGCCCTTGAAAGCCTGTTTTTACATCTACTGTTATTCTCAGGCCGTTTACATCCCCGGAACTTGCTTCTCTGACACAATCTACCAGAAGAACCTAGAACCAGACATTCAAGATGCCTATCACCAAGATCCACGCCCGGTCCGTCTACGACTCTCGTGGTAACCCCACCGTTGAGGTCGACGTTGTCACCGAGACTGGTCTCCACCGTGCCATCGTTCCCTCTGGTGCTTCGACTGGTACGCCATGGCTGCGGCTTCCCGTCCCCATCGCCCTACAATGAGCTAATATGAGAGGCTTTGTATAGGTCAGCACGAGGCTTGCGAGCTTCGCGATGGCGACAAGTCCAAGTGGGGTGGCAAGGGTGTCACCAAGGCCGTCCAGAACGTCAACGAGACGATTGCCCCAGCTCTGATCAAGGAGAACATCGACGTCAAGGACCAGTCCAAGGTCGACGAGTTCCTCATCAAGCTCGACGGCACCACCAACAAGACCGCACTCGGTGCCAACGCCATCCTCGGTGTCTCCCTGGCCGTCGCCAAGGCCGGTGCCGCCGAGAAGGGCGTTCCTCTGTACGCTCACATCTCCGACCTGGCCGGCACCAAGAAGCCCTACGTCCTGCCCGTTCCTTTCATGAACGTCCTGAACGGCGGCTCCCACGCCGGTGGTCGCCTGGCCTTCCAGGAGTTCATGATCGTCCCCTCGGCCGCTCCCTCGTTCACTGAGGCCATGCGCCAGGGTGCCGAGGTCTACCAGCAGCTCAAGGGTCTGGCCAAGAAGAAGTACGGCCAGTCTGCTGGCAATGTCGGTGACGAGGGTGGTGTCGCCCCCGATATCCAGACGGCTGAGGAGGCCCTCGAGCTCATTACCGAGGCTATCGAGAAGGCGGGCTACACCGGAAAGATGAACATCGCCATGGATGTTGCCTCGAGCGAGTTCTACAAGGAGTCGGAGAAGAAGTACGACCTGGACTTCAAGAACCCGGACAGCGACCCCACCAAGTGGATCACCTACGAGCAGCTCGCCGCCCTCTACGGCGACCTGTGCAAGAAGTACCCCATTGTCAGCATCGAGGACCCCTTCGCCGAGGACGACTGGGAGGCCTGGAGCTACTTCTACAAGACCCAGGACTGCCAGATTGTCGGCGACGATCTGACGGTCACCAACCCCATCCGCATCAAGAAGGCCATTGAGCTCAAGGCCGCCAACGCCCTGCTGCTCAAGGTCAACCAGATCGGTACCCTGACCGAGTCGATCCAGGCTGCCAAGGACTCGTACGCTGCCGGCTGGGGCGTCATGGTGTCCCACCGCTCTGGCGAGACCGAGGATGTCACCATTGCCGACATTGTCGTTGGTATCCGAGCTGGCGAGATCAAGACGGGTGCCCCCGCCCGCTCTGAGCGTCTTGCCAAGCTCAACCAGATCCTCCGCATCGAGGAGGAGCTCGGCTCCAACGCCATCTACGCCGGCGAGAAGTTCCGAACCTCCGTCAACCTGTAAATGGAGGCTTGCCGCCCGGAAGAAGGGATCCACTCGGATCGAACCGGAAGTTGAACCCCTCGGTTCAACCCATTAATGACGAACGATAGCCGGTCTAGGCGTAACGGCTAGAGGACCATGGCTTTTTATGAAAACCGGTGCAAAATAGACAGAATCGAGATTGGCGCTTGATAGCTTAACAAGGGATAGTCTGTCACCTTTTTAACGCAAGTCGCAAAAAGTTGGAACATTTTATTGTGTGCCTTACGTACATCGTGCCGGTGATGTGAACACTATTCCGAGACTGGTCCCCATTAGATTGACCACCAGTGTTTTGGTAGCAGGCTGCTATGGGTGCAAGAACTGGGCAGACAGCTGTCTTGCAGTTGGTCAGTGCACCAACTGCCAGCTCAACGCCCACACAGACCTTTAAGATGATGAGTGGGGCCAATATGTTGTCACGGCAACGACCGTGTTTAGCAAACAACCAGATGGGGCAAATGTAAAGAAAGGATATCTAATCTAACTACTAATTGCGATCGCGCTCACGCAGGCTGGCGCATATCGATCCCATACATCACCAAACAGCTGCCAGGTAGGTTGGCGCATTGAGTATTCTCTGATTCTCGCAACCTGTCTTGTTTATTCTTTGCGTCTCATTCGTTTCGACTCGGGGCGGACCCTCGGGCAACACACATTACCATGTCGGCGTCCGACGATCTGATCAACTTTGATGTGATCGAGGCGCAGAAGGAGAACATCCAGTCCCTACCCAGCGGACGGTCGGCAAAGAAGCTCGTCGACCTCTTCTCGCCCTCGCCGCTGCAGAAGCTGGCGACGCCCACTCCCACAGACACCAAGAACGTCAATGACGCCGTGCGCGCGGAGTTTGAAGAAGAGGTCGCAAACATCTCCGAGTCGGATGACCCTCTCGATGTCTACGACCGCTACGTACGCTGGACCCTAGACGCGTACCCTTCAGCCCAGGCTACGCCTCAGTCGCAACTACACACCCTGCTCGAGCGCGCCACAAAGGCATTCATCGGCTCAAATCAATACAAAAATGACCCGCGCTATTTGAAGCTCTGGCTGCACTATATCCACTTCTTTTCAGACGCCCCGCGCGAGACCTACATGTACCTGTCGCGCCACGGCATTGGCGAGACTCTCGCCCTCTTCTACGAGGAATATGCCGAATGGCTCGAAGGCGCCGGACGCTGGGCGCAGGCGGACGAGGTCTACAAGTTGGGCATCGAGCGCGATGCACGGCCGCAGCAGAGACTGATCCGCAAATTTGGCGAGTTTGAGCAGCGCAAGGCTCAACAGCCAGACGCAGATCTCGAGGCACCTTCCTCGCCAGCCCTCCCCACCGTCCGACCCGCCCTGGCTGCCAAGGTCGATCCGTTCTCCGCGGCGGCAGCGGCGACCAGAGATCCCCAAGCACCGAGGCAGGGCAACGGTATCGGCGGAGCAGCTGCCAAGTCCGGCCGCGCCAAGATGGCCATCTTTTCCGACGCCTCGGCCTCCGCACCGGCCATGTCATCGCGTGGACCCGGCTCAAAGGGGTGGGACTCGATCGGATCCCTGGCAGACCGGAAGAAGGAGAACACAGTGGCGCCGACCCCGTGGGCGGGAGAGACGCTCAACGCGGGAGGGAAGAAGAGCTCAACCAAGATGGCGATTTTCAGGGATCCGGTAAGCTGAACCAGGCTTTTGCTGCCCTTCCCTATGCGCAAGATGTTGATGGATGCAGGACTAATATGTTGGCGGTCTGGCGCTGTTTGTATCTTAGTCATTAGCAAAGTCACACATTACCATTCACCCTTCGCAATATCAAGTGACTGTGAATCCGAACGGCAAAAAGGAGCGTGTGTTTGTCGACCTCCGCGCCGTGTATCCCACGCCGGAGGAGCCCGGCTCCGAGCTGAGTTTTGAGGAGATTTGGGCCGAGAGGCGCGGCCTGCTACATGGCGTTCCCGAGGAGATGCCCGAATTTATGGACGAGAACGCATTGATGCATGATGAGAATGCCATGATGCACGATGAAAACGCGCCACCTAAAATGGCCGTACTCGCAGACGCCGTCGCGACAAAGCTCGTCATCCATCATGATGTTGTTCAGCTTGACGAGAATGGAGCGATCAAGAACGACCAGCCGGTCTCGAAGCCCAAGAAGAAGAAGGTGATAGAGGTGAACGAGACCCAGGTCATCAAGGCAAAGCTGGACTCTCCTTCAGGGCCAAAGATCAAGAAACGAGGCTCGTCCAACTCGGAGCCTACCATGACAATGCATACCAGGGCAGCCACGGACGATATCTACGAGATCTTTAACCAGCCACTGAAGCCAGCCGGCCTCGAAGAAGAGGAAGATAGTACTTCAGACGACGACTACGAGACCGATGGTGACTACACTAGCGGTGCGGAGAGCACCGGTACGACTCGACAGATCAGTACGAGTGAGGCAGGAGACGACGAGGATGACGACGGCGATGAAGTTGGCGAGGCAGAGGCTTTTGAGGCGGACGATACATCAGACGTGAAGAGTGTGAGCGAGTGGTCTGACTTTACAGCGCGAAAGCACATTCCGAATGTGGATGACCCTGAAGTCGACGACACTCGCGCCTCACAATTTAGTTCAGCAGATGATCAGGGTCAGGACCACTCTTCTGAAGCAGCCTCACAGGAACCTGAGGAGAAACATGACGACGAGGAGGAGGATGAGGAGGAGCAAGCAGTCACTCCTGTTACTGAAGATTTCCCCCCTCCTAGGCCACGGACTACCTTCATTCCTATCCCTCCCGAAGACTACGTTCCTCCGACCAGGCCGTACAGAGACCCGGCAGAGGTGGCCAATAACCGCTTGCCCTTCATGACGCCCATCACGGAACGGACCGAGTCATCGCTCGAGATAGAACCCGAGTATGACGACCAGCACTTCGACGCAAAGACTCCCAGTAAGAGGTATGGAGATGCGTCAACGCCCGACAGCCTCGACTCTGAGCCGCTGAGCAGTCCCTTGCGTGAGATTGTCAACGAGGCTCTCCCTCTTCCCAAGATCCCCCAGCCTCTACTACAAAAGACGGTAAAGCCGGCGACTGTTAAGCCCACCATTCCAAAGGGACCGATCGTCAAGGAGCTGCAGTGCAATCCTGTTGACGATGCTGTTCGCCTCGAAATTCTGGCAAACATGCAGCCCCCCCTGTCTTCCTACCAAGGCTTCTACGACCACCGGGAAGAGAAGTACGAGAAGGGCTCCGAGATCCGCAAGTATGCCAAGGCGATGACCAAGGCACGCAGCGGCGACCGCTCCAGCGGCGCGGGCGTTCCCATCGCCGTCCAATTCCCCGACGTCCACACTCGTTACACCATCCGCAAGGAGCTGGGCGCCGGTGCTTTCGCGCCCGTCTATCTCGTTGAGAACTCCCACCCGGGATGTCAGGAAGAGCCTACGGAGGCCCCGGCCGCCATGGGCAAAGGTGCCTTTGCCGTCGCCCACACCCGCCGCTCGACGCTCGAAGCCCTCAAGATGGAGGACCCGCCGACACCTTGGGAGTTCCACATGATGCGCCTCGCCCACACCCGCCTGGGCCCGCAGCACCGCGCCGCGGCATCTCTGTCGCCGGCGCTCGAGCTCCACCTCTACCAGGACGAGACCTTCCTCTTCCTGCCCTACTACCCGCACGGCACGCTGCTCGACGTCGTCAATCTGTTCCGCGCCGAGTCGCCGGGCAGCGTCATGGACGAGACGCTGGCCATGTTCTTCACCATCGAGCTGCTGCGCACCGTCGAGGCCCTGCACGCCAAGCAGATCCTGCACGGCGACCTCAAGGCCGACAACTGCCTGCTGCGTCTCGACTCGCTCTCGCCCTGGGCCGCCGACGGCCAGCTCAGCAGCCAGTGGCACGCGGACGGGTCGGGCGGCTGGGGCGCGCGCGGCGTCGTCCTCATCGACTTTGGCCGCGCCATCGACATGCGCTGCTTCGCGCCCGACGTGCAGTTCGTCGCCGACTGGAAGACCTCGGCGGCCGACTGCGCCGAGATGCGCGAGGGCCGGCCCTGGACCTGGCAGATCGACTACCACGGCCTGGCGGGCACGGTGCACTGCCTCCTCTTCGGCAAGTACATCGAGACGGTGCGGTGCGACAACGGCGGCCTCGGCGCGGGGGGCCGCAGGTACCGCGTGCGCGAGAGCCTGAAGCGGTACTGGCAGACGGAGCTGTGGGGCGAGCTGTTCGACCTGCTGCTCAACCCCGGCGCCGCGGCGGCCGCGGCCGGCGGCGAGGAGGGCCAGCGGATGCCGGTGCTGCGGGGGATGAGGAGGGTGCGGGAGAGCATGGAGCGGTGGCTCGAGGAGAACTGCGAGAGGGGGGTCGGCCTCAAGAGCCTGATGGCGAAGGTGGAGGGCTGGGCCAAGGGCAAGAGGTAGATGACGACGACGACGACAACGATGATGATGATGGCCTTGCACGTTCAAAGTTATATCGCACGAGGGGGCGTTTGTGGTTCATCTCCGGGGGGTTACGGGACGGAAGGAGGAGGGGAACAGCAAATTTCGCATTCCATGGCATTCACGACTTTTGATCCAAAAGCATTTCTCGATCAGAAAGAATAATACCCGTATCTACTTTTTTCCTTTTTCTCACGATATCACACTGATAGAGATGCACCCGGCGTTCCCTTCAGGTCCTGGTGCTACTAATATTACAATACCTCATCGTACATGCCCTCAGTGCACTTGAATTATTGTTGTTTGGTCATTTCTCGTCATTGGTCGCAGCCTAGCAGCTCGCTCGGCCGATGTTTCAGTCACTCTCGTCCTCGTCGTCGCTTTCTGTCTTCTTCTTCTTCTTGAAGAAGCTCTTCAGTGTGCCTTTTTTCGGCTTCGCATCCTTCTTGGCATCTTTGTCAGCCTTCTTGTCGACCTGTGCCTGTATCCTGCCGCGCTCCTCGGCGCCCGCGGCCTGCAGCTCCTTCTCTTTGGCCTTGAACTCGTCGCAGTCGGGGTCCATGCCGATCAGGCTCTCGAGCAGCTTGATCTCGCGCGCCCAGACGCCCTTGTCCTCGACCGTCTTGCCGTCGGGCCCCTTGCGGTCGATGGGCGTCTCGAGCACCATGGGCAGGTCCTGGAAGGCCTCGTGGTTCATGAGGCTGTGGAAGGCGCGCAGGCCGAGGAAGCCCGTGCCGATGTTGGCGTGCAGGTCGCGGTGCGAGCCGAGCGGGGCCTTGCTGTCGTTGACGTGGAAGGCGCGCAGGTATCTCGCGCCGACGACGCGGTCGAACTCGGCCATGGTCGCGGCGAAGGCCTGCGGGGTGCGCAGGTCGTAGCCCGCGGCGAAGGCGTGGCAGGTGTCGATGCAGACGCCCACGCGGCTCTTGTCGTCGACCTGGGCGATGATGTCGCGCAGCTCCTCGAAGCGCGAGCCCACGACGTTGCCGCTGCCGCACATGTTCTCGATGACGGTGACGACGGAGGCGGTCGCCCTGTGCGAGCGGTTCAGCTGGGCCGCGATGCGCCCGATGGCCGCCTCCTTGGTGTCGCCGTTGGTCGAGCCCGGGTGGAAGTTGTACAGCCCGATGCCGAGGGCCTCGCAGCGCTGCAGGTCGTCGACGAAGCTGTCGTAGGCCTGCGCCGCCTTGTCGCGGTCCGCCTGCGCCAGGTTGACGAGGTAGGAGCCATGCGGGACGCAGTGCTTGCCGGCGTCGAAGCCGTGGCTGGAGCAGCCCGCGAGGAAGCCGTCGCGGGCGTCGGGCGCCAGGGGCGGGTTGGCCCACTTGCGCTGCGACTTGAGGAAGAGGGCGAAGGCGTTTGCGCCGATGTTGACGGCGTTGCCGACCGAGTTCTGGACGCCTGTGTTTTTGGAGACGGGTTGTCAGCGCCTGCCTCCTCACGGGGGAGGAAGAAAAGGAGTGCGCCAGATTATTCACCTCCTGCTCCGCTAACGTGGGCGCCAATGTACATAGCCCTCTTCAAAGAGCCGATGGCCGTCCGGGCTGCGAGAGGCATGGCGTCTTCCTCCTTGACCTTGGTCTTGCGCTTCTTGGGTGCCGGCTTCTTGGTCTCCTTTGCCTCGGCAGGGTCGATGTTCTCAAAGTCGTCGTCCTCGTCCTCCTCCTTGATAGCCGCGGCCTTGCGTTTCCGCGGGCTCTGCTTTTCGATCTTGACTTTAGTTTTTACCGTGGCTACTGCCTGGGCGGCGCCTTGCTTGGTGACTATCTTCTCCTCGACGGAGATGTCCTCTTCGACGATGGCAGGCTGGTTCTTTGCCTTGCGGGGGAGGCGAGGCATCGTGAGTGTGGGATCCAGAGGTGCAGCCGGGCGTTCGAGACTCTCGATGAGATACGTCACCAAGGGAGGAGATGGATCCAAAATAACAAATGAAATTAATTCAATTCAAGACGACGCAGATTTGACGATTTCCACAGCAGCAGCGCAGCGATGACGACGACGAATTGCTCTGGATGTCGGAGCGATCCACAGGCTCGCCATTACTAAGGAACGCGCTTCTGACGCGAGGAGGAAGAGCAGGGGTCTTAATGGGATTCGTCCCGGCTTTGGGGTTAGGGTAAGGGTAGTATGTCGGATACCTAGTCTTATCCCCTTGCCCCATTTCTCGTTTGTCTACGATCTCACGATATGTGTGTATCAAAGATCTGTAGTGATACAATAGACTACCCGAAACACTGAAAGAGCCTCTGCCAGAGCCTACGCATTTTTACCTGCCAAAATTGCAGTCGTTGCTCCTTGAGACTTTGCGGTAGCCCTGGCTTTGGGTTTTCCACCTCGCTGCGTCCCAAGCTCGGCCGTGACTTGGTGTACTCCGTGAGTACCTACGGAGTAGGTATGTGGGTGATGCTGTGCCTCTCCCGTGCTGTTGTCAACAATGGCTTACTCTGACTGAGTATGTCACCAGCCACCCCGGCCATACACGGCTGCAGTGATGTGCCGGTCATCAACAATTTCCTCCGGGCAAACGAGGCCCGGCCAGCTGGTCTGGCTGAGGGCATGGCTGAGCAAATGATGCGGACAGAGGTGCTGTACGGGGTATGGATATAACCGTATAAGTCACCAAGGCAAGACGAGCAGAGCAAGGGGGCCAATCTCTGAGCCCACGAGTGTGAGGGATGCGTGGGGTTGGCGTTGGTTTAAAGATCGATCACCATGCACCCACCCCATATCATAGGTATTGAAGATCTTTGTTGGCCCAAAAATAGCACATCCATCGTAAGCCGAGGTGCCCGTCTTTGTCGACGGGTACTTGTGCAAGATAACTCGGGGGAAAAGTGCATAGAGTAGCCTAAAGGAGTGACGGAACCAGACGAGTTACGCCTCGTGGAGTGTCAGCACTAGAAGTGCCATGCGACGCAACCACATGATGACAACTTTATTGTTTAATCCCCCCCGATGTTTAGATGTAGATAGATGTTCAGGTAGAATTCGTACAAGTAGATCTAGGGCCGCATGCTTACGTATGTCCCGTGCATCGTCTGCATCGTCGTCTTATTGCAGGCCCAGAGTCGCAGGCGCATAGAAGGAATCCGACATGAAAGGATGGCCGGGAAAATACAGCGCCAAGAGCACATTGGACTCTTCTGGTGGTGCATGCAGGCTTTGCAGATCCGTCGCTTGCAAACAGTACGTACGTGGAACAAAACAAAAAGAAGATGGAATCGAAGCAAAGCATGGCCGAGTTTCAGCTCCCAAGTGGCTAATCGCCCGACAAGCCTTCAGTGTCGACCCCACCCGAGACCGCCCGTAGCAATAGCGCCTGTAGGGGCGGGAACTAGCCTGAGACAACCTTATCCCGGAAGGGCTAACACTAACAGCGACTTTTAATGGGCAAGCAAACCAGACGCAGCGCCTGGCCAATACGATCCAAGTAGCCTGCTCCGCCTCAATCTACCAACCCAGGTGTGCTATTCGTCATGTCCTTGGGTGTGTGTGCGCGCGCATATGCATGTGGGCATGTTCTCTGGTGGTTGCATGGGTGAGAGGAGCAATCCTGTCCCTACTCTCTCGACACTGGGCACTTTTTCTGCGACACGGCTTTCACGACACAGAGCCGCCTCCTCGAGGCCCTTTCGCGATTATCCTTCTGGCTGGTCCTTCTGTTGCTCTGCCTTGCTGGCTCGCTCGCGATCGTTCCAAGCGACAGACAATGAGACTCCGCTCCGCGCCCGACTCGCCCTCATAACAAGCGCCACCGGCACGGCATCGCCGTCGTCATGGCCGAGACGCAGCAGGACGAACCTGCCCGACGCTCCTCCATTGAGAAACAGCCTGTCATGGTCCCCGTGCAGGACCCAGAGCCCTCGGCTTTGGACAGACTGCCAGACGAGATCATCCAACAGTATGCGCGCCCCGATCATGTGCTGCCTATGTCACAGACCGTTATGTTCCTCGTCTCTGTCTCTGCAATGCTGACCTTTGCGAACTGCAGAATTCTCCTGCTGGCCGACCCCGATACTTTTGCATCTCTCATCCTGCTTAATTCCAGGTGGCGGCACGCATCCCAGGAAGCCCACCTGTTCGCACACCAGCTGTCGCAGTCCCCCTCGTACGCGGCGAGTCACAAAGGCACCTCGAAGCCCATCACAGAAGATGATCTGCCCAGGCTACGGCGGCTGTTCGCTTGCGAGGTCAAGAGAAACCTCTTTGGAGCCTACCTGCGTCCGAATAAAACCATCATAAAGCTCATCTCCAACTCTATCAGCTCCTCATCGTGCCCCGGCGGAGAAGGCATCCAGTTCACCCCTTCGCCGCGGGGCCACCATCTGCTGGGCTACAACTCGTCCAGGATATATGTCATTGACGTTCGGGGGGCCGACATTGTGGTGCAAAGGGAACTCAAGATATTGAGGCGTCCTGCTGCGACTTGCATCACCGATAGCGGGAGCTTCCTTGCCGTCCTCCTCACTGAGATGCAAGTGGATCTTTACGATCTGAGCTCTTCGCCACCCAAGAGAACGCAGTCCATCATCCTCGACCACTCTCCGCGCGCCATCGCCCTGTCCCCATGTGGCGGCGTACTGGCCGCTGCGTACGAGGGCGGAATCGAGGTCTCCTCCCTCAAGTCCAGCGCCCTCCCCACCGACAGGAGAGCCGTCAAGTGCGACGCCGTCGATTCTCTGGCCTTCTCCTTTGACGGCACACAGATCCTCGGCACGACAACACACTCTTCGCAACCGAGCACCGTCATCATCACGGCGCCGTATTACGACCCAGGCGCCGCAATGATGGACGAAGACCCGAGTGCCCTCTGGACCACTTCGATCCTCTTTCCAAATTCCAGCCGAGACTGCAGTCACGCCGTTTTGATACAGAACTCGACCCGTGAGGAGGCCGAATGGGCATTCACCTACGACAGGAGTTTTGAGACCTTTCGCGCCGTCCGAATCGAAGACCTCAGGAACGGGACTACATACTTCACCGGACCGATACCGAGCCTCGAATCCCAAGCCAAATTACTGCCCTGCACACTGCCGGCTGCCTCGTACTGCGGCGAACTAGTATCGGCAGGCTTCCAGGGCCACGAGATCTGGCTATATGGCGTTCCTGAGGATCTTGATGCGGTACCTGACCCTCCACCCCCGTCGAGTGACGGGAGCTCGGGCGGGCTTAGCCGCCAGAACAGCGGTGGCCCCATGAGAACTCCATCCCGCGGGCAGGAGCCCAGCACCGAGGCTCGCATGCCTCAGTGGCAGGTGCTCTGTGACAAGATGAGGAATACTTTCGTTGCCGGCTGCAAGATCGCCGAGCTGAATGGCGTCAATACCGTGAAGTGGGTTGAGGGCTTTGGCAACTCGTCTGTGAAGGAGAGGCTTCTCGTCGCGGCACGAGGCGTGCTGCCGCCGAAACCCATCACGGAAGAGGATGGCCTGGATTTTGTCGACGGAGGCCGAATTACCCTGATCGACTTTGACTACGCTACGCAGGACGGGCAGGAGGTCGAAATCGAGATCGAGGTCGGGACCAAAGAACCAGAAGTTCTCGAGGAGGAAACCCGGGACATGGATACCGAGGTTGCCATCGTTCGACGGAGGACCGTGGCGCAGAAACGAGGCAACCGCAGCGCAGTCGGCCGGACTGCAACGATGGCATCTCGGGCGCCTCCTGTTCCGCAGGTACCCCCGGTGCCTTCGGCATCCGAAGAGGAAGACCCCCTTGTGCCAAGGCGCATTGGCGTCCGCCCTGTGCAACGCCAAAGAACATCATCGCCGCCACCGAATGAAGAGCACGAGACGGAATCGATCATCGAGGAGCAAGAGGCGCTCGATCTCCCGTATTCCCATGCCAGTCCCAGGTCCGGGACGACACTCCGCCGCGCTGCCACTGCCGCGGCGACTAACCGTCGACTTCACCCCACCACAGCCTCTGGTGCGCCCATCCAGTATCGTCGTGCTGATGGTCGCGCAGAGCATCCTCACGAGAGTGACGCAGACAACTGGGTTCCGCCGCCGCCTCCGTACCAGGCCGACGATCCAGGCGATCTACCCGCGTTCATGCGCCACAACGTCCCAGCCGTGACTCCGGGCGATCTGTCCCTTTCGCCCAGCCAGAGAGGCGCAGCTGGAGAGGGGCAGGCGGGCGAGTCTGTGTCAGCACACACAGACATCCTACCTGAGAGGAGTCGTACAACTGCACCCGGCCTGCCGTCATCACCCCCAGGTGCAACCGCGTCCGGTGTGTCACGTCAACGCTCAGTCAGCAACGATGCGAGCATGGCGCGGCCCAAAGCTAGCGACTTTGCCCATTACAATCGAAACTCTACCGCCATGGATGATGAAGAAGGCATCTATGATGTCTCTCCTCCCGAGTCTCCAAAACTCGCCAATGGGGCTCCGGACGCCGCTGGCGTAAGGGATGTAAGTGGGTCAAGTACAAATGCTGGGCCAAGTGTCTCACCAGCAACGTCTACGCCTGCGATCCCGCCGCAACAGGTCTCACCTGCGCAACCTCAGATGGAGATGGCAGCCCCTGTGCCGCCAGCGCAGCCATCGCACGGCCCACCCTTGAACCTCAACATCCCAACGCCTGCCTCGTCGAACAACTTCAAACCCCTACCTCTTCCGCCAGCGGACGCATCACCGATCGCCCGCCGCATCTCGGTCTCCCGCACCTGGCCAACCCAGCCCAACCCGGAGCAAGCCGCCGCATCTACGAACGCAACCGCTGGCTACCCGTACTCGGCTCCCGTCACAAACGTCACGACCGACCAGATGATGATGACCCAGGCTCTCCCACCCGCACCGCGGACGGACCAGCTCGCGAGCCTTCATCGCCACGACGGCCAGCGCCCGCCATCCCACCGCTTCTCCGGTGTCTTCCAGCTGTCTCGGGTGCCCGTCGGCAGCCGCGACAGCGACCGGAGGTCCTCGTCCCTCGGAGGCCCGCTGCCGATGCCGCCCACCGGCCAGGAACAGCCCCTCGCACCGCCGCACCACTCCTTCGAGCCCCGGCGGCCCAGCTCCTCCCCGCTGCCCCCCGTCGAGGATCAACCGCTGATCATCAGCACTCCGACCGGCGTGTCGGGCGCCTACGACCCGCCCGGCCGCGTGCCCTCGACGCACGTGCGCCAGGAGCCGACCATCTTCGCCCCCGTGCCGCGGCACCCGCCCCCGGCGCCCGGCGGCCGAGCCACCCCGGCGGCCGAGTTCCTGCGCCCCACCGCCGAGCGCCTGGAGACCATCTACAGCGAGGCCGGCGCCGGAGCGGCGGCAGCGACATACTCGCAGACCAGCGGCGCGCCCAGCGTCGTGGGCCGGCGGCCGAGCCGCGCCGAGCGCAGCGCCGCCAAGAACATGGCCGACGCCAAGAGGCGCGGGTGGCGCCGGGCCCGGAGCGTGCGCAAGGTGCACAAGAAGAACAAGGGCGCCGCGGCGGCGGCGGCGGCGATGCCAGACCGGGACCTGGACGCCTGGACGGACGTGACGGCGTCGTCGGGCATGGGGGCTTATCCTCCCGGGGCGTGGCCGCCTCAGCAGCAGCAGCAGCAGCAGCAAGGGGCTGCTGCCCAGGGCGGTCGGGCCAAGGGTAAAAGTGGGAAGTGCGTCGTGATGTGAACGCGGCCTGTGGAATGTGGAATGGAAAATTGGAAGGGAGAGAAGTAAGAAAAGGATGCCTCTGGGCGTGTGGTCGGCTTTCTCCCTTCTGTATGTGTTGGTTTTTTGGGTTTTGTTTTACATGCGCTGGGATGAGTGAGAGAGGAGGGGGCGTTTATCATCATGTCAGCATAACAGCACGCTCGCTTTTTGTCTACTTCTACAAGATACCTATCTCGCGATTTTGAAACGACCGAAAAAGGAGGAAAAGGGAGGGTCATGTTCAGCGGTTTTGCAATTTCGTATGGAGGACATTGAGCAGATTAGGTATGCTCGAGCATGTGGTTAGAGTACAAGCCACGAAGATAATGCGGCAGAATGATACTGAATGGAGAGATGTCGAAAAAAGACACGACGACGAGAATGGAAACACGATTCAACAAATTTGGATATAAAAATTTGTTCCATCTAGCAAGTGATGGCATCGTCTTCTCTAAGAAGCAAACACTATACTAAGTCGTTCACATACCAACTCCCCCATCACCTATTTTCGCCCACAAAACCCCCCTTTTTGGCCAGGGACGTTTCAAAAAGCATCTTCTCTTCTTAAGCCTCGAGCTTCAGGCCCTCAAACTGCTTGATCGTCCCCTCGAGGTGCCGCTCCTCGCTCTCGGCGTCGGCGAGCCTCTTGCCGTCGGCCTCGCGCGTCGCGTCCGTCACCTTGTCCTGGTACTTGGGGTCGTCCATCGTCTTCTTCTGCTTGGCGATGCCCGCGCGCGTCTTCTCGAGCTTGCTCTTGGCCTTTGTGATCTCGGCGTCGATGTCGACGCGGCCCCTGACGTGCAGGTAGACGGCGGCGCTGGCCGAGACAGGGAAGGCGACGCAGCCGTGGGGGCGGGCGGCCGCCGAGTCGAGGATCTCGAGCGAGGCGATACCCTTGCCGCAGAGCGACTTGATGGCCTGGATCTGCTCGGTAGCGGTGCGGTGGGCCGTCTCGTCAAAGGTTTGGACAAAGACTGTAGCATGATTGTTAGTGGTTTGCAGAAAAGAAAAACCGACAGGAGGGTAGGGGAACGTACCCTGAGCCTCATCCTTAAGAGAGTACTCCGACATGAGCGACCGGACACCCCTGGAGGCGCCAATGACGAGCTCATAGGCAGCCTCGGCCTTCGGGTTGTCGAATTTCTCTTCGAAGACGGGGTAGGAAGCAATGACAATGGATGGGGTCTTGTCCTCGGGCCGCCTAGGTAGACGCTGCCAAAGCTCCTCGGTGATGAAGGGCATGAAGGGGTGGATGAGCAGCAGGGCGCTCTCGAGAGCCGTGTAGAGGGTCTGAAGCGCCGACTCTTGCTCCTCCTTGGAGCCCTCCTGGATGATGGCCTTTGAGTTCTCGATGAAGACGTCGCAGAGCTGGTTGTACCAGTAAACGTAGACGGCGAGTGTGCTCTTCTGGAACTCGCGCTCGGCAATGGCACGGTTGACATCCCGGGCAGCGGCGTTCATCTTGTGCAGGATCCAGAGCTCTGGAAGGCTCTCCTTGCCTCCGAGCGTCCGCGTCTTGCGAGGCACAAAGTCGGGGTAGTTGGCTAGGTTGCCGAGGACGTACTTGGTGGCCTGCCAGATCTTATTGCAGAAGCGACGGTACGCATGCATGACCTTGATGTCAAAGTTGATATCGCCGCCACCAGTGACGTAGCTGGCCATGCAGTATCTGAGAGCGTCTGAACCACACTCGGGGATACCGCTGGGGAACGCGGTCTTTTGATACTTCTTGGCCTTCTCGACCTCGGAGGGGTGCAGGTTGCCCTGGAGAAGCTTCTCGTGGAGATCCTCCAGCTTGATGCCCGCGATAACGTCCAGGGGGTCGATGACGTTGCCCAGGGACTTGGACATCTTTCTGCCCTCGGAATCACGGACGAGGGGGTGCAGGTAGACCTCCTTGAAGGGCACCTCGCCAGTGAGCTTCAGACTGAGCATCATCATGCGGGCCACCCAGAAGAAGATGATATCCCAGCCAGTCTCGAGGACGCTGGTCGGGAAGAGCCTCCGGAAGTCCTCTGTCTTAGAGGGCCAGCCGAGAGTGCTGAAGGGCCAGAGGCCACTGGAAAACCAGGTGTCGAGCACGTCAGGATCCCTCTTCAGCGTGAACTTCTTGCCACCGAGGGCCTTCTCGGCCTTTTGACGAGCCTCCTCCTCGGTCTTGCCAGCAAACCAGCGGTCATTGTTGGCACCATCGGCAGTCTCGCCCTCAACCTCAGCATAGTATACAGGGCACTGGTGTCCCCACCAGAGCTGACGAGAGATACACCAATCCTGGATATCCGTCATCCAACGGTAGAAGGCCTTCTCGCCGGTCTCGGGCTTGATCTTGGTGCGTCCATCCCGGACGGCCTGAGCGGCGTTGGCAGCCATGTCCTGCATGGACACCCACCATTGCGGCTTGAGCATGGGCTCGATGATGTCTTTACTCCTCTCGCAGATGGGGACGGTCATGGGGTTGTCTTTCTTGTCGACGTACAGGCCCAGCTTCTTCAGGTCATCCTGGAGGGTGTACCTGACGTCGAAACGCTTCTTTCCAGCATACTCGCCACCGTTCTCGTTGACGAGACCATCGTCGGTGAAGATGTTGATGAACTCTAGATTGTGCCTCTTTCCAATAGCGAAATCGTTGGGGTCGTGGGCAGGGGTGATCTTGACGGCACCCGAACCGAATTCCTTGTCGACGTAGTCGTCGGCAACGATGCGGAGTAGGCGACCCTTGATGAAGGGGTGCACGGCATTCTTGCCAACGAGATCCTTGTAGCGCTCGTCTTGAGGATGGACGGCAATACCAGTATCACCCAGCATGGTCTCAAGTCGAGTGGTGGCGACCTCAATGGTCTGGTCGGAGCCCTCGATCTGGTACTTGAAATAGACAATCACACCGAACTCGACCTTCTTGTCGTAGTTGGGGACGTCGAGTAGCGTCCTGCCGGGGAGCTCCTTGTTGATAACCTCGAGGTTGGACAGGGCCGTGTTCAGCTTGCAGCACCAGTTGACAAGGCGGTTCGCCCTATAGATGACTTTCTCGTCGTGGAGGCGGACGAAAGTCTCGGCCACGGCGGCGCTCAAGTTCGCATCCATGGTGAAGGCCTCCCTGCTCCAGTCCATACTGCCACCCATCTTGCGGAAGGCGTTATTGATGCGCTGGTGATACTCCGTCTTCCACTCCCAGACAGTCTCGTTGAACTTCTCACGGCCCAAGTCATGTCTGGTCTTGCCCTGACGCCTCCAGAGCATGTTCTCGACGACGCTCTGGGTGGCAATGCCAGCGTGATCACAGCCAGGCAGCCAGAGGGTGGTCTTGCCGTGCATACGGTTCCACCTAATCATGATATCCTGGAGCGAGCTGCCGAGCGCGTGGCCCATGTGAAGCGAGCCCGTGACGTTGGGGGGAGGGATCGAGATAACGAAGTTGCCTTCGGGTTTGACCTCGCCATCCTTGGTAAACTCAGGCTTGAAGAAGCCCTGCTCCTCCCACCACTGATACCAGGCGCTCTCGACGGCAACAGGGTTGTAGGCCTTGTAATGCGGGTCGTCGAGGGACCGGAGCCGCTTCTTCTCGCCTGCAGGGGTATCGTTGACGTATTCGGGGAGGACCTCTTCCTCGGTTTTGACCTTCTTCTCCTTCGCTTTAGCAGGTGCAGCCTGCGCGGCTTGGGCTTGGGCAGCCTTCTTTTGGGCAAACTTGGCGGCCTTTTCGGCCTTCTTGCGCTCTTTCTCAAGCTCCTTGGCCGATTTGACCTTGGTCTCGGCGGGGGCAGCACCAGCGTCCTGACCAGAGGCATGGGTGCCAGCCGCACCAGAGGCCGCAGTCTCCTGAACAGCCTGCTTGGTCTCAGCGTCGACGGGGGGAGGGGTCTCGGTGGTAGGGTTCTGAGAGGCGGCAACTGTGTGGGAGCCACGTTAGCCATTGGGGGTGAGAGCTGGCATGGCAGCAGGTCTTACTCGGATTGCCTCGTCCTGAATTGGTCGCCATGGTCGCCTGATGTTGCTGTATTGTAAATAAAGCGTGTTAGTCTTCTGATGAGGCCGTATGTAGGTGGCGTGTGGGGGAGCGTATAAGGAGTGATGCATACAGGATAAATAGCACGCCTGAACAGAAGGGTTCGTCTCAATGGTGACGAGCGCCTCAGGAGCGCTCGGAGTGCTTGATGAGACGACGTGGTTGCGGTTGGAGGAGAGGGGAATATGCAGGAACTAGGTGGGATTGATCGCATGCGCCGTGGTCGACTTTGTAGATGCCGGACAAAATTGAGTCACTAGCTTAGCAGCACGGAGTAGGTGACTCAGGGCACGGGCCAATGGCGATGGTTGACAACCAGGAAGCTGCAGCATCTTTTGGAGGGGCAACGTACCCTGGAGACTCCACTGTACTTCGTTGGAATCCCTGATATAGACTCTTTATCTTATCGTCATCCCTGGGCCCATATAAATTATTATTTGTTAAGGCAAGGTAGGAGACGGAACAGAGCCAGTCATCCCGATGAAGCCCGGTCGGCTCAGCCATTGTCGAGCTTACACTTGCCACGTCTCAACGCCGTGATGTGATGTTGCTCAGTCGCTTCAGTCCCCAGGCCGCCCTCCGGCCCCGTCCGGGCTGTGTCAGATGGCGCTCCTCCATCCATGCTTGCCAAAGCGGACGCTTCTCTGTTCTCACTCAAGGAGCAGCGACCAAGGTAATAACATATATCGCCCTGTGCATCACATATGGTCCTAGAGTCTCCTACTGACACTCTCGTAGCAAGCCATTCTTGATCATATAAAGAATGATGCCCATGATGCTACCCTTCAATTTTCTCATGGGCTAGCCACGAGAAAGTCAGACTCGGCAGTCATCCTTGCGTCTCGGCAGTACGCTACATGGCTCGAGGATCCGGGCTTCATGGGGCCTCTCCTGCAGCAGTTCTTTGGTCAGTCCCAAGGCGAGACTACAAGCCAAGAAGTCAGTGTTCTAGGCGCCGTTGTAGACGGCCTCTGTCCTTTGCAGCCCTCGGTAATGCCCCGTACAGGGTTCTCCATTCTCCATGGGAACCAAGACGAGATCCTTCCAGATCTCTGGGTCGGCAAACGGGAATACAAGTTCCGTGCAGCAGAGGTCCAAGCATCCATAGCAGTCTCATTCAGACCACTGCTCGGCGACTTCCATCCCCTGAATGTCACGATCCCTTTGGCACAGACCATCTTCCAGAACGGCAGGCCATCCACTCTCCTTGCTACCCGGTGGAAAGCCGGTCTTTCCGGCTCATATGAGCTGCAATCCCTCATAGAGAAGGATTCGCAGGTCATAGTGCCGTCTTTGGCCAGCATACAAGCGCATGCCAGTGTCTCAGTGCCCCTATATCCGATATCAACGCCACGACAGATAGTATCGGGATTGGGCAACATTGTTCGTCAAGTCGATATCGAGGGCAAAGCTTCACCAGCCTCTCAGGAATTAGAGGCTACAATTCCCAAACTGCTCGACAGGCGGGCGAGGCTTAACCCAGACTTGGAACCGACGCCACTGGCTGTGTGGGCACTCATCATCCCCGCGGATCTCACAGAATCTTATATCGCAGCACAGACTGACACCGCCTCAGATGCTGAGTCTGATATGGCTGAAGACTTTGCCCGGAGCTTCTCCAACCTCTTTGCTTCTGGTTGCCACCTTCATCGAGTTTGTAAGTTACTTTTCTCCCTCCCTTTCTCACCTGCGTCGCTGACCTCTCCCGTCTCAGTGAGCGGCGGCGGTGGCTGGGGCGCAAAGCAAGGTCTTTTATCGCTTGACCCTCAAACAAGATATATGACTGCTGGGAATGAGGACATTGAGAGTTTTATCAGCTCTTTCAGAGGAGAAAGCACGTCCGACAGTATCGTGACTCCAGGAAACTACATACAGTTCTTCGTCCAGCCCATGCCCAACAAAACAGAGGAGTTGGCTCCGGTTGCGAAGCAGGCTGGCAGCATGCCGTCCATTGCGTTCGGAACGCACGCTGGCCCGCTTGACGATCTGGTCGCCGGAGCGAAACCGTCGATAACTGTCGTCGATGATCACTTTGGTGCGGTGACGTCTCATGGCATTTACATTGAGCCAAAGCCAGACTTGGAGCATCAAGTGCAAGTCAGAGAAGGCACGCACACCAAGATTGACGCTCCCAACTCCTACATCTGGGAGGGGGGTAAGCGATGGTTTTGAGGCAGCCGCACTCGGGACAGAAAGGGACGTCAATGTATTATCTCCTGTACCATATTATATGATATCATGTATTTGCGAGGTTGGAGTATCGCTACAACGGTTTTAATATCAACCCGGAAAGTCTCCCGCTGTGCATCCAGTCCCTTGCTTGCTTAGGTAATCTACAGCCTACGACTTACAAATCACGACCTCTCTCCCCCAGCGAACCGATATAGCACGCAATTGGTGACTTTGCAAGCGCTCAATTCTCACTATTCTACTTCTTCAGCGTTTCTTCTTTTGATCTTGGCAATTTGTAGCGACACACGAGCCTGAGCCTGCATTCCACTTGAAGAAGTCTTGAATAGCCGCCGGAAGCAAGGATCCGTGAGAAGCAGAATGACGACTCCCATGGCTACAGTAGGCATCCTGTCCATAGGGGATATGGGCTTGGGCATCGCCAAGTTGCTCATTGCGAAGGGCTTTACTATCGCTACTAATTGCAAAGGGCGAAGGTACTGTTGGGCGCACCCTTCACGTATCAAGTCACGAATTTCACGGGACTGACACAACCTACAGCCAAGACACCGTCTCCCGGGCCAAGTCAGCCAAAGTCACCATCTTGGACTCGGACACTGACCTCGTCAACAAGTGCGACGTCATCCTCTCCGTCGTGCCGCCCCGCGACGCCGTCGACACGGCGCAGCGCGTCTTTGACGCCGCCCAGGCCCTGGAAGCCAAGCCGGGTGGCAGGCAGCTCTACTTCGCCGACATGAACGCCGTGGCGCCGTCGACCTGCAAAGCCATGGCCGCGACCTTTGCCAAGTCTGCCGCGCCGATCCGCTTCGTCGACGGCTGCATCCTGGGCGGCCCGCCTGCTCCGCCCTCCTCCGCCGATGCCGACGCCGGAGGAGGAGAGTGGTCCTGCCCGCTGATGCCGACGTCGGGCCCGCACGACCTGGCGCAGGCCTTCCCGCTGCTCGCGCACTCGCTCCGGGCGCGGCACATCTCGGACGCCGTCGGGGCCGCGAGCGGGCTCAAGATGTGCTTCGCCAGCATGTCCAAGGGCTATGCCGCCATCGCGACGCAGGCCTTCACGACGGCGCACCGGCTCGGCGTCCTGCCGGAGCTGCAGTCGGCGCTGGGAGAGCTGGCGCCCGCGCGGGCGCGGCAGATCGAGGCGTCGCTGGCCGGGATGCCGCCCAAGGCGTACCGCTGGGTGCGGGAGATGGAGGAGATATCGCTCACCTTTGCCGAGGAGGGCGGGTTCGAGGGCGCGGCCGACATGTTCCGCGGGGCGGCCGAGGTGTACCGGACGGTGGCGGAGGAGACGGTGCTCGGCAAGGAGAAGGTCGGGGATAGGAAGAGGGGGCGGACGGGAGAGGATGTGGCGGCGGCAATGGCTGAGGGGATCGAGCGGAAGAGGAAGAAGAGGGATTGAGGTTTGAGAGATGTACCACTGTTCGGCATGGGGAGGGGTGGATGTACTTTTTGCCCTCGTCGATAGTCGAAGATACACCGTCGAGAACCAAATTGCCGAGCGAACTCGCGGTAGGCCTGCAGAGTGCTTGTTTCCTCACCGTCCCACCTTATCAAGCAAACAGGTTTGTAGAGGCGAAAGCTGGCCGGAGGATGTTGATCTATGTTGCACTCGGCTATTCACTCACCTTGCTATGGGAGGGACTGGTAAGGTCCCTCCCATAGTTCCTATTACGGTCCAGCCTCGGTGAGACTGTCCCGTCGGAGAAGCCGTTGATCATCGGCCTGTGCCTCGATATGCATCCCGAAAAGCTGTTTCGGGGAGTGTATCAACTTTCCTGTATCAACCATTTCTTGGACGCCAGAGTGCCCGTGGCAGCTATAATCATGACGTTCTACGTCCTTGTGGAACGACTCCTTTGCAGGCAAGCTACGGTGTTGATCAGGTCACCTCGAGCTCGTGTTCATCAACCTCCTCGCAGGTGTGTAAGTTGAGCTTGCATCTATCAACACCAGATTCTCAACCCCGTGATGCCTGCCCCAAACCTTCTCGAAGTGCGTATATGCGAGAGAGCTATGCATTGGCATCGAGCAGTCAAGGGTCCAATATGTGCGATCTGCATATAGCCAGCTACCTTTTATGACACCGCATAGCCTCGGAACTTGTGACTTGAAGATGCCAAGTTTGCATCGCCCGCCCGGCTGGGAACTACAAAGATCATCATATAGAAGATATAGAGCACCTAAGCGCGAGACGGTGGTCCCAGAACGCCACAACCGTCCCATGGCAGGCTTTCGAGCGTTGCATCCCCCTCATCGTCGGGACCCAGATCTGAGGGGACTAACAGGTTCCGGAAATCACCATGCTTCGTGTTGCATCCGCATTGGGCCGGATGCCCAGCTAGCAAGGTTTACAGTCATGCCCATTTCGAGAAGAGGAGCAGGAGGGCACAAACCAGTTGAGAGCCAAACTCTAACAGAAAGAAAGCGCCGACGCCTAAGCCAACGTTGAAACCAAGCCCCTTCCCCCGGGCGGCGCGAAACCGTCCCGGCCGCCCCCGCAGCAGCCCGTTGCTGACCCGCCACTTACACGCCAGCCCGCCGCCAAAAACAGAAAAAAACCGGCTTTCACACCCACACCACCCACACGGCATGCCGATGACGTCCTTCCTTGGCCGCCCACAACCTTGCTTTTCACCTGGTAATGCGCCTCACCGCACGGTGTAGGCTTCATCAATTCTTCTGGGCCCCCCTCTGCATCTCTGCATAGTTTACTGGGTTTGTGAGACGTAGATCCTGTTCCGCTGGACCCTTGAAAGGTGTTGGCTACCTGTTACGGTAAATCATCAACCTGTTTTCTCAATTCTGCCAATTCTCACCCGTCTCCATCAAAGAACTTGAACCTGTTGTCTGCCCAAAGCTCCCCCTTTTTTGGCGATCATCACGGATTCGAAATCAGTATATCAATAAGACCTCCTCTTCAGTCCGTCGGGGCTTCCTTCTGGTCGACTTTGCATCGGCGCCTGTGCTTTGCCTTTCATCTCTGAGGCACGCTGTGGCCCGTGTAAGTCGAGAGGAGAGTGTGGTCCATACGTCATAGCATCGCATCGCCGACACGACACGACACGACCACGAGCAGATCAACTCAGACGGCGACCTTGATCAGAATTGTTCAGAACTTTCGACTCCAGAGAGGACGGGATTCGCAAAAGGCAAATACTTATTTGCCCTCATTTTCAAACAAGCAATTTAAGGCGTGCTGGGCAACGCCTTACCCTCTCTCGAACATATATCCTCACGATATCAACTGGACAACAAAAAACAACAACTCAACAATGGAGCCCACTCCAGAGTCAACACCGGCTCCACCGCCCTCCTCCTCATCCTCGAAACCGACAGCCGACACGCCCTCCTCACCCAGCACGACCAAGACGCGGCCGCGCAAACAACAAGGACAACAGCCGCCGCCACCAGCCCCATCCTCCGAGGCAACGCCCTCACAAGCACGGCCTCGCCCTCGCGCCCAGCCATCACAGCTCCCCAGCCCGCCACCCAGCGGGAGCGCCCCCGGTGGGAAAACCACCAAACTGGCCTTTTCAGCCGACCCCAAGCCGAAGCCACCCCGGCGGCAGCTCAACCCGCCAAGGCCGCAGTCGACAAAAGTGACGCCCAACTACGTCTCCTCTCCCGACGAGGACGAGGACGACGAGGACGGATCCTACGAGGAGGAGGAGGAGGATGACGAGTTTTATGACGACTATGACGACGGCGGCGGCGATGCGAACAACCAGCAGCTCTATCCGTACAACCCTCAACAGCAGCAGTTGGTGCAGCAGCAGCAACAACAGCAAATGCTGCAGCCAGAACCTCAGCAGAAGCAAAAAGGTCTACGAGTCGCCCTCGAACTGAATCTCGAAGTGGAAATCATGCTCAAGGCGCATATTCACGGAGACTTGACGCTCTCTCTGCTGTAGACCCAGGCTTGTGCTCCCTTTGTTGGTGGTATGAAAGAAAGAAAGCGTCGATGACGAGAGGGACTTTAGAGGTGGTGCTTGGGTTTGCCGGTTTTGATTTTGTACTTTGTATTAACACCTCTTAATGCCTTCTAATGACATGTCCTGGGACGCGTTCTTTTCCTTGCACTAGTAGAGTTTTAAAATCAGGCATCTCAAGAAGATCAGGGCGGGAAGGCGTTCTCTTGGTTTACCACAAATGTTTGTCATACTTCAGAAAGACAGTTTTACGAGAACAGAGACCATGTACTCAGCGTTTCAAGTGTAAACCGTCCAGACTTCACCATCCCGATATCTCGCCTTGATACAGTAGTGACAGCCCTTCGGAAACCCTCCTTCTATCCCCTCCCCCTTTCAACCGTTTTTGTGTACATGTACTCTTGCGTATAGATCTCGTCACGCGCCACGGCATCGTCACTCAATCATGTCGACATCATCATCGTGCGCCTTGCCATTCTGGTTCTCGCCCTCCGCCTGACCCTGTGCAGCCGCACGTGCCGGCGCATTGAAGTAGTCATTCATCTCGGCATCCAGCTCCTCCTGCGTCTTCTTGGGCCGTCCGTCCCGACCGCGGCCTCCGCCATTGCGCTCCCGCTCTCCGCCCTCTCCGCGCGGGCCACCACGCCGATCGCCACCCCTCCGGTCACCGGGCCGGCGACCACCACCGCCGCCGCCACCGCCACCACCGGTACGACGACCCCGCGGCTGGGGACTGCGCGAGCGCGAGCGTCTGCCGGGAACATATCTGTCGATGCCCCTGCGGGCGGCATCATCTTCGAGGTCTCGGCCGGGCGACAGCGAGCGGCTGCGTCTTCCACCTGGTGCTGTGATGCGCTCCGCCAGAGGGCGGCCGGGCTTGACGGCCGTGTCAAAGGGATTGCGACGACCGCCACTGCCCAGCGGCACGATGGTCATTCGGATGGGTTGGCCTAGCCGGTTCCATGTTAGCCTATCCCGGCCCGCGTCCGCATTGCTTCAGCACAAGTCGGCTCACCTGCAGCATTGGCGCCGTCGTACTCCCGAACTGCCTGCTTGGCGTCTTCGTAGGTCTGGTAGGTGACATAAGCCACGCCCTCAGACCGTCCGGCACGGTCGTAGACCAGCTCGAGCTTAGCGATGGGACCGATCTTTTCGAATAGGCCCTGTTTGTTGCAGGTCAGCATGTGACAGTCGCGAAGATGCAAACTTGTGTGTTGGGACATACGCTCAAATCTTCCTCCGTAAGCTCGTAGTGGACGTTTTCGACGCGGATCTTTGCGCCTCGGGATTCGCTGTTGACCTTGCATTAGATACATGCTCTCCAGGGCGGAAAGGGAGCGAGTAAAATCTACCTGGCATGGCGATCGTCTTCGTCGCGTCGCGATCTAGGACCTTTTGACCGGCGAGAACCTATCAAGACAGGATGTCAGCACTTTTTGCCCGTCCGTAAGCTCGCCCATTGCGTGACGCGGGGCAACATACCACTGTCTTCGAATCTGTCATGGACCCATTCCCTACACGAGACGCTCGTGTCAGTCATCCACCGCTCGAGACGCAGTCCACCTTTCGATTGGTATCACTCACGAGTCCAGGTTACGAGGAGCTTCGTCGCGGTAAGACTGTTTCATCATCGCAGAGGAGAGCGCAATGTTAGCCGACACAATCCCAATGGCATGCTGCTGTTACCTTCCCCCGGTCGCGCGTCTTCGGAGAATGTCCTATCGTCTGCGAAAGCGCAAGTTGTATCGAGAGCTGCGACGACGTTCCAACAAAGAGGGTGTTCTGGACCGGAAGAAGGGACCGGCTGTCTCTTGACTTTACGAGGGAGGAGGAAGAGGAGGAGTATCAACCTGTAAGAGAGAGAATATAACGTTAATGTCCTGACCACGACGAGTGAGTTCACGCAGAAGATAGCGCACCTTTCTTATGCCGTCGCGCGGATAGTTATCCTGCCTGTCACGGCGCCGTTGACCTCCTCGGGAGCCTCGCGAGCCGCCGCCAGATTGGCCGCCCTACACGTTGAATGCGTCAGCGACCGTTGGAGAGCCCGGATAGTCAAGTCCGTCCCGTACCTTGCGCTCTGCGAGAATCTCGTCGAGACTGCGATCCATCGTCGTTTAGTTGGAAAATATTGGCTGCGCAGAATAAGTGCGAGTTGCCGGGCTGAAGAAAGGAGGGAAGGCGAGCTGGTGTTTGGTCTGGTGTTTGGCATTGTACCAGGCTTGATTCTGCCGCCCATAGCCTGGCAGGGGATGTCAGACTACACCGCCTTGGCGCCAATGGGCGGAGCCGACTTCGCAACTAACCTTTTATTCCGTCCAAGAGAATGTTATGTTGTACACTCTCTGATTACCTCTCTCTCTCTCTATATATATATATCTAGAGAGAGAGAGAGAGATGTCTAGGAGTGAATCGCCAAGGGGTCACTGTACAGCATAGATGGTGGATCACTGGGAAGATAGTTTTTAATAGAAATCGTATTTTTCACCAGGCTGACCTAGTCTCAACCTACACAATCGACAAAGGAAAAGTAGAACGAAAATGAGAATTGCGCAAGTACTGCTTATCATCTCGCAGTTGAGGCATCGAGAACCTTCCCTTGCTATTAGGTAAAAGCGGGAAGCCTCTCAAGACCCCTGGAAATGCAAAGCCACCATTTTGTGTCGAGTCGTCACAAAGCTGCGCAATAATGCCGGAAGCCCGGCCCATGCAACTTTTTGTCCTCCGCGTCTATCAAACAGTGCAACACTGATGCTCCCAAGCCCCAAAGGTCGACAAGCTGATAATATCGGTGCGTTCGATATTTGGATGAAGGGTGAACGAGGTTACGGTGCGATGTTGGTGTTGGGGGTGTCGCTGCTTAAATGAGGTCGGCAACGTTCATAGGCATCTCCTCAATCTGAGTGCTGTAGAACTGCTCAATCTCGCGCATCATGCGGACATCCTCAGCCGTGACGAAGTTGATGGCAACACCCTTTCGGCCGAAACGACCACCACGGCCGATACGGTGGATGTAGTTCTCACGGTTGGCAGGCAGGTCATAGTTGATAACCAGCGAGACCTGCTGGACATCGATACCACGAGCCAGAAGGTCGGTGGCGATGAGGACACGAGAGGAGCCGGACCGGAATTCCTTCATAATCAGGTCACGCTGAGCCTGGTCCATGTCGCCGTGCATGGCAGAGACGGTGAAGTCGCGGGCAGTGAGCTTATCAGTGAGCCAGTCGACCTTCCGGCGGGTGTTGCAGAAGATGACAGCCTGGGTGATGGTGACCGTCTCGTAGAGATCGGAGAGGGTGTCGAGCTTCCACTCCTCCTTCTCAACAGCAATGTAGAACTGCTTGATACCCTCGAGGGTGAGCTCGTCCTTCTTGACCAGAATGCGGACGGGGTCGCGCATGAACTTGGTGGTGACCTCAAGGACGTCCTGGGGCATGGTGGCAGAGAGGAGGACGACCTGGGTGGACTGAGGCAGCAGCTGGAAGATGTCGTAAATCTGCTCCGTGAAGCCACGGGACAGCATCTCATCAGCCTCGTCGAGAACGAACATCTTCATCGAGTCGGTCTTCAGGAAACGGCGCTGGATCATGTCGTGGACACGGCCGGGGGTACCGACGACGACCTGAGGACCGTCCTGGAGGGCCTTCATGTCGTCGCGGACGCTGGTACCGCCGATGCAGGCGTGGCACTCAACGTTCATGAAGTCGCCAATGGCAACGACGACCTTCTGGATCTGCTGGGCCAGCTCACGGGTGGGGGCAAGAATGAGAGCCTGGCACTGCTTGATGTTGGGGTCGATCTTCTGCAGAACAGAGATGGAGAAAGTAGCGGTCTTGCCAGTACCGGACTGGGCCTGAGCAATGACATCGTGGCCTGTGGGGAGAAAGATCAATTTTCTGGTCCTTGACTAGGGCAGAATTATCAAATGAGCCCTTGACATACCCTTAATGACGGGCATGATAGCGCGCTGCTGGATAGCAGAAGGGCGCTCGAAGCCATAGGCGTAGACACCGCGAAGGAGCTCGGCCTTCAGGTTCATCTCGTCGAAAGAGTCGACGGTCTCGTCATAGTTGGACTCGATCTGTCCTGTAAATGGCAAGAGAAAAATGTCAGTCTCGGATTCTTCATCGTTGCGCTTCTAGAGTGTTCATGGGAGAAGCCAATGTTTTGAGACAATGTGCCCCGCCAGTGATGGCGGATTTTTGGAAAACGTGCGAGGAGCGCCAGAGCTACCAAAGCAGGGGGTTGGCTTTGCCTGGCGCATCTTCTCCCAGGGGGCACAGAGCACATGGACGAGGTACAACTGGGAGGGGAAGGATTCACATACCCTCGGGGACGTCCTCGAGTCCCTTGTCGGTAGCCATGATTGCGGTTGAGTTGCAAGAAAATCTAGATCACAAGCCCGGCTTGAGATCTAGATGAGAGGGAAAGTGAGTTTGGTGGGGGGTTCTTTCCGAGAAGAAAAAAATCTACACGAGTCTTATCAAAGACGATCGCTGTAGAGATTCGCAATAAACCGTAAGAAATGAACTAGACTCGAAGGCTCTCAAGGAAAATGAGAGCTCAAATCTAGACAAAAAGTGGTGTTCCTGGTGATGTTGTTTGTGGTTGGTGAGGTTTGGGTGGGAGAGAGGGAGAGGGAGGCGCGCTCTTCTAAAAGGGTAGGAGGGAAGAAAAAAAAATTTGGGCGATCTGATGTCAACGCCTGAGGCAAACTTTCTTGCCAACTGTGGTGGTGAATTTCCAGTGCGGTGCTAGTGAGGGATGGGAGACTGGACCCGTGGTCGAGAGTGAGGCAAGCAGAGGGTGAGGGTGAGGGCGGGGCAAATTCGAATTGATTTGGGTCCAACCACACGCTCGAGCGCCGAAGTGTGTGCGAGTGCAGCGCAAAAGTGTGGGCCAGCAACGCAAACAACCTCGAACTTCCTCAAGGCTCCTCTTCTTAGGGAGGGAGAGTACCACCTAACCACCCCTAAAACCAGCTCACAGCACTGGAGGGAGGCAAATTATTCTGGAACCATCCGTAAAGTCACTCACTCACTGGCCATGGGAGCCCAGCCAGTATGCCTACTGGTGCCTCCGGTTTACAATGTTAGGTACAACATGAACAGACCAGCCCGACTCGGCCTCGGAACATTCAAGGCATCGAGTTGATGGACTCGAGGCAACGCATGCGTCTCTCACAGTCATTCATGTTACTCACTCACTAGGCTCCCTACATTACAGTACAGCACAGTCACTCATTGCTCATGCTGACAGTGGAGCTGCGTGAACTACCACCTCAATTGATACAAGCTGTACCTGATCAACGGACGCATCTCGGTGCAGAATGAAAGTACCGGCCCCAAAAAAATAATAAAAAAGATGCCCTGATAAAAATTATGGTGCCAAATGCCATTGATATGATGGAAGTGGGGCATACAAACCAGCCGCTAGTGCAGTAATTAGGTGTGAATGCGGTTCTGTAAGGGTCTACCAAAAAAAAAAAAAAAAAAAAAAAAAAAGGACATGCTCCCTTCCCCTCTTCCCCCTCCTCCGCCTCCACCCTCTTCCCCAGAAAAGAAAACGACCCTGACTCATCAGGCAACTCAGCTCGACTCGAGGGCTTCGATGGCCTTGACCATAGCCTCGTTTGCGGCGGATGTCAGGCTCTGGATCGCCACCGAGTCGACCAAGATGTTGTTGAATGAGTGCTCTCGGTCCTCGCCTAGAGCCTTCAACTGGCGGCTGAGCTCGAAGAGCTCATCGGTCAAGGCCTCGACAATCTCCGCCATCTCGCTGTTCTGGCTGCCGAGCTCGGCCCATTCCTCGCGGGTGTCGGCTTGCGTCGATGTAACCCCCCTCTCGACGCTTTCCTGCAGTGCCAGAGCTCCGGCCTTGGCCTTGGCCATCTCTGTCTCGAGCTCCTCTGCCTTATTGTTGTAGGCTTCCTTGACCTGACCGAGGGAAGACATCTTGTCCTTCTTGTAGAGAGGAGAGTGGCTTGGAAATATTTCTGTTCGGTGCTTGCGATATCCTTTGTGGCTGTGCGTCAGCGCGTGCAAATGCGAGTTGATCAAGTGCTCAAGACCGAGATATATTTATCAACAAACAGTTTGCAAGGATGGCATGAGTTTCCCAGAATATATATGTACAGGATGTCGCCATGGCTACAAGTTGGCTAGGCTGTGATTCATGTACAATGGGTTACTAGCTCGGTGCCAGGCATTGCCGAGCCTTGATTTAAACAGCGTCCATGATGACCATCATCTGGGTGATAGGTGTGTCTTTTATCATGAATAGCTAGCCAGTCGACCGTGAATCGCCGATGGGACTTGTATGACTACTCGGGCATTTTGCATGATTATCCCTCAAGATACCTAGGTAGTGAAAACTACATTGTACTGATGGAATAAGGTCAAAGGGCTACCGAAGGAGCACATCATCGAAACTTGAGGTTGTACCAAAGATGTCACAAATAGTTCATTCATAGGTTGGAACTGGCTCCATGGCTATGGCTAGTGGTGACAGTGTCTTGGAGGTGTAATTGATTTTACGCGTGCTGTATTGTGAGAAGGGAGGTACCTATCCATCTTCCTCCTCGCAAATCCCCAAATCTCGACGACAGAACCTTTCCGCGACTTGTCCCTAATTATTCCGCGCCACCACGACTCATCTTTACGAGAACCCAGGCGGCAGCACTTTCCGCATCCCTACAGGCGGCAACCTGGGAAGCAGCATCGGCAAGTATGTGAAGAGATGAGCAGTCTTCGGCTACAGCAGGACTGTGTTCATGTTCTCCACGATCTCCTTCTCTGCTCAGGCTGGGATTGGGTAGCCCCTCTTGAGGCTCAGAGACAGCCTGTGCCTTGTTGGGCGTCGGGACCGACATGCGCTCCATATCGAGCCGGATGCCCTTGCGATAAGCGATCTCCTCAATCCTGCTGCGACTCATGCGGTCGCTTGAGAGCGGTCTCGAGCGACTCGAGAGTTATGTCTTTGACACTAGACCGAGAGCTTTTGGCTAGGAATGCTCGGGGTGGAAGCCGTGGGGAAGGCGAATTCTCGGCTCTTGCTTGTTGTTTGGTTTTTTATTCATGGGAAAGATAATCAGCATGATCGCTTTATATATACGACCAAGGCGTGGTGATGGTAGATAGCAAACCATAGACAGGTTCGCGAACTAGTTCATTGACCAAGGCGGCAAAGCTACGAGTGGTCTCCAGGGAAAAAGGGCTTTGTCTGAAATGGCAAGAGAGCAAGACAAGACGTGAAAGCGAACAATTACTGATTGTTCTCGATGGATCAAAGGCTGTTACGAACAGACCTTGTTCAAGTACAAGTCTCCACATTGTAGACAATGAAGCCAGACGTACAACAGCAGGGGATATCACAAACAAGGAGCACCAAGCCACAAAATAGCACAAAGGAGCAAGTCGCGACAGCTGCATCAAGAGGCCTGCTCATTGGCTTGTGTCAGCACCGCGCCGTTCGTCTCCTTGGCAGCAGTGGCTGCAGCGGCCGCGGCTCTCCAGGAAGCCTTGACCTCCTTTCGGTCATTCTGCAGGATGTTCATGAGCCAATTCATGCTCCTTCCACCGCGCAGACCCTCAATCTCGGCCACGGCGGCTTCCTCGCTGAGGCCGTCGTAGATGAGCTCCTTGATCTTGTCCCAGATGATCTTGCGACGGCTGTACCACGTCCGGCCTCGCGGCTCTGGTCGCCAGCGTGGGCCCCAAGCAGCATCAAGAGACTGTATGGAAGGCTGGCCGTCGATGCCGTGCCGATACTCTGCCCATACGTCCTTAACAGTGCTCGCGCTACCGTAGATGACCGTCGGGGGGCCGCCATCCTCGGTTGAAATGACTTGGAGCCTGGTCGCTTGGTAGCCATTGGCCGAGTGCATCTCTACCAAGGAGGATGGCGAGGCGATCGAACGGCCGTGCGGGGTCGCCATCGAGACACTACTCAAGGGGGTTCCTTGAGGTGTCGACAAGGCGGACAGCTAGACTGGGCCTGCAGACCTGGGTGGCAGTGGTGAGGGAGGACTTTGCCGGTGTAGTACGTGCAGCGGAGAGGAATGCGAGGGTGTCGACACATGGCGCGGATATGCTGCTGGGTGCCTGACGAGGTCCTGCGACGGATCCCGAGGAGGAGCAGCAGAAGATGCTGTGGCCATCATTGACGAGTCGCTTGTGAGGAGCTGCTGGTTCCGAAAGTTGTCAGCGTGCTGCGATAGCGTTGCTGGTCGACAAGAAGAGTATCCTGCCCACCGTTGCCGCTGTACTCATTGCTTTGCCTTGGGCAGCGAAGATATGCGATAGGGATCTCTTCATGTTCAGCATCTCGTGGCTTAGTGAGTCGTAGCGCGCAGAGAACAGCGCCGACTGTTCGGAGAGGTGCGCTTGCAGGTGCATTATGACGTCGACAAGCTCCTCGGGCGTGCTGTCGCAAAGCTGGTCACGAGTGAGAGGAGGATCCACGGAACGTGGGTGTCGACTGCGACCATGGCCATGGCCGTCATGGCAATCATCTATGCCGCCAGGGCCGAGGGACACATGATTGGTGCTTGGTCGTTTCGCCGGCGGTGATTGAACATGAGCGCAGCCATCACCGTCATCAGGCGGCCGTCGTTTGGCGCTGGTATGCACCGTGGAAGACATCGTGTCGTTCATCTCGGCATTGGGTAGGCCTTATAGATAGCGACCACTGCTGCCATGGGCCTCCATTGGTGGAAGTCTGGATTGGCATTGGCAGTCTTGAGAGCGAAGCTCTTTTCCCGCGTGACTGGTGCCTTTCTTTTTCCCCTTTTTTTCTTTTTTCTTTTTTCTTTTTTCTTTTTTCTTTTTTCTTTTTTCTTTTTTCTTTTTCTTTTCTGTGACGCGCCAAGCCCCCCGGATGACGTGCAATTTGTCTGGGATTCTGGGGTAAGTGCTCGAGGCACCCGATGTTGAAGCAGGCAAGTGCAGATCACACACCCAGAGACACACACGTGATTGTTCACTGTGGCCGCTTGTTCTAAATTCATGGCTCCCTGTCAGCCAGTCAACTTCTAATGTCAACTTGTCAACCTGTCAACTAGCACCGGCGTGCAATCCATCGCGACCAGGCCGGAGATTGCTTGACTGTCTTTCCCTCTCCACCACAGCGGCGTGCCTTGAGGGGAAATTGACGAGATTGATGCCGTGCTTGCTGCCTAGAAAACTGTACTTTGCACGGATCCCTCAAGGGGTTCCGTTCGGAAACTCGGAATTCACGGCGGCACATTGACATCAAATGATCCCTGCTGGTTCGCTCTCGGGTTACACAGGCCGGGAGTCATCAAAGGAACGCGCGCGCGAAAACCGCCAAAGTCAACACCCGCTTGGACTCGCATTCGCTCAACACCCTCGCCCGGCTTGTCTGGCGAGCGGGTAATTGGATAATTGCGCTTTGCCGGGATGAGATGCCCAGTGGCCTGTCTGTTGGATTGGGAGATCAAAGAGAAGAGGGAGAATACGAGGGAAAGGGAGTGAGGCGCGAGAAGGATGGCTTTGTCTGCGCGGCCGCTTGATCCCGGGTGCTGCCTGGTTGTGCAGATGGCACCGCCATCTCGTATCCACCGCATTGGATGATTTGACGGAATAGAAGTCTTTCAATCTCTCCGTACAAGTACATCGTCTTCAACCTTATTGGACTCCACTCGATGTCTCTGTGAAGAGATGGAGGGGTCTTGGTGGAGAGTCACACCCGTTCAGTCCTTTGGTCACGATGCTTGGCGGAGGAACAATGGGACGACATTGCCAATGCGGCCCCCGTCCCGGGTGGAGTGCAAGCGGTTGTGCGGCATCCCTGGCAAGTGTACCTACTGAGCCAATAACAACCTCAGCAGGCGGGACCTAACACGGGTTGGGTTGGGTCAACGACAAGGCGGGAGCGCTATCCTGAATGTGGCGCTGACAGCTCGAGCTTCGCCCGAAAAGAGGGTGGTGCCCGATTGAAGAACAGGAGGGAAAAGGGACGAAGGGGGAAAAAGGGGGCGACATTCACGATAACTCGGAACGGGGTGGCTCGGGTACGTGTTGGTCCTGTGGAAAAAAAAAAGACCATATGGAGTGTCTCGGCGAAAACCCAGACGGCCGACTCAGCCAGCCCTATCGTACGGAGCATCTTGTGCCATGTGTTGGTCCATGCACAAAATGCGAGGTTATGAGGTGGAAAAGAAAAACAATCCCACCGTGCTCGGTCGATCGCACATGCACCTTTATTTCGTGCTCCGTCATCCCCGATGGCTTAAAGAGGCTTGGCCCTCTCGACGGGCGATGAGCAACAGGCGTTCCTGTCGATCAAGACGTCAACATTAGACGATCATACTCAACCTTAAACAACGCCTGTGGACAAGATTCTCACTGGAGCCCCGGCGACGCGCGATAGCGTTTTGGGGGGGGCACGGGAAATTACACCACCTCCATACCCATCCTTTCAGAAGCGGGCGCGTCGCCCATGCACCATGAATGGAGTCGACAAGGGTACCAAAGGGCTGGCTGACAGTCTGGGCGTCCATTTTGTGTGGTTTGATGGTCTCCAGCTGTTGCTGTTGGTTCTCACTGGTCAAGAACTTCAGCACACATCCGGCCAAACACCGAAGAAGCTCGACCCGGCATCCGGACCGTCGAGGCATGTCAGTTCTGTCAGTAACTTCGTATGGGTAATAAGTACACATGACGGGGTATGGAAGAAAAGGTATACTGACCCTGGTCATGTTACATTGTCAAAATCGTGTTGGTTCGTTCATCCCGTCCTCCTCTCCTCTGCCTTTCTCTCTCTCTCCTCTTCTACCAGCCGGCCCAATCTTGACACGGTTACTCTGTACATAACGATCCTGAAATGAGTTGGATGGAGACTGAATAAAGCTCCGCAGGCCCAGACCCGACCCAGAGTGTCAGGCAAGCAGCCATTTTGGACGCAGGTATTGAAAGTCAGCTCAGATCGGGCCGCCCCAGAGAGCAGTTTTGGGCATAGGCCGACCTGGCAGCAGACGACCAAAGAAGCCGCAACGGCAACAAGTGCAGAAAGGCAGAGAGGAAAACGACCGAAACCGCAAATCCCATGTCTTTTAATTTCCTGCTCCTGCAGCAGTCTCACCTCGAGCATGCGGCTATTGAAAGCTAGTGCTTCGCCGCGGTGCCCTAAATGGCCCATCTCAGCCTAGCCTGCGCCCGGAAAGGGCGCCAAAACCCGGGAGCCGTCACTAAAAGTGCGCCCCAGGGCCGGGCGTCTCAAGCCCTCGAGCGCTCATTCATGGATCCATGGATCGCTCCATCTCATCAATTGGATTCATGCGGTAAACACGGCCGAGGCCAGCCTTTTAGCTCTTCAGCTTTTGGCTTTTCACACCCCGTTCAGGACTGGTCCTCCGACTTTAATGTTGTACGGAGTACATCCTGAAGAAAACCGGCACCAGCGAGTTGGTACGGATAAGGCCGGGATCGAATGGGATGGATGGACCTGGTCTTTGGCCTTGTCCACTGCCCATCCCCAGTGTCGCATTCGATCTGGCTCGCACATCTTCTCGGGATGGGCCATTTGATCCTAATTTTGGGACCTGCAGGACAGTACCTAGGCACAAGTAGGCGTGTACATACTCCGTCCACAGACATCACATCCATCCCCAGGGAGCATTGGCACCCGCCTCCGTCTCTCTCCCTTCCTCGCGCCCTCCCTGTCCTTGCATCCATCTCTTCCAGGCCCCGACCCCAACCTTCTTCCAACTCCGCTCTGGCCAACAAACCGTGCGTGCCCGGCTGTTGGTGAACCGGGCACAGCTCTTCTTTTTTCTCTGGATGTGTACGGAGTACTTGTATTCCGTACTTTTCACGGTCTATCAGTCAGCAGCGGGTCTTTATTGCAAGGTCCACTCGAGCTTCTTTCTGCCCCAGACCCCGGTTGTAGGGGGGGTGACCCCTGTCCATCATCACCTCGTTACCCCTGACGGGGCTGGCTGTGGGAGGCAAGCCTTACCCAGCTTTGTCTAGCCTCGCTCGCTCGACTACCACCTTGGTGGGTGTACTTTCTTTTCAAGATGATGCCTGTCGCTACTAGCGGTTTGGTCCTGCACGATGTGTGTGGTGTGGATCGTTTGCCCAGCGCTGCGAGGTGGTGAGATGAGTGAGATGAGTGAGTGAGCGAGCGAGCGAGCTCTGGTCGAATAAATGGGCACACAACCCCCCCCAACTCCCTCATCGTCATGCTCTTGATGCTTTTTTGGAAGGGTAAGGCTTTCTCCTCCTTCGTCCAGTCGCTCTTTTTGATATCAGCTGCATCACTGTACCGTTGTGGCCCCGTTGCGTGTGCCCACGCCAGTCAAGATGCGCAGTCACTCATTTCAGTCACTCATTACTCTCTCTTCCCTGCTTTCCGCCACGGCTCTCGGCCATGTTGTCGGCCGGAACGCCACCGCTCCCGTCGACAGCGGCAAGCCTGTGACCGTCTGGGTTCACAGCACCGTGACCACCTGCCCGACGCCCCCGCCCGTCCTGTGCTCCAGCACCGGCAGTAGCGGTGGCAGTGGCAGCGGCACCAGCACCGTGAACTACAACACCACGAGCAAGGTCACCGTCTCCTCGACCTCGACCGTCCGCGTCTGCTCGACTTGCAGCAGCGCCCAGACCACCACCTCGGGCGGCTCCTCCATCGTCTACCCCACCACCACCGGCCCGTACACCAACTCGACCGTCTCGAGCTCCTCCACTCGGTCGTCCAACGGCACCACCACCAGCGTCCCGACCACGACGTCGGCTCCTACGAGCAGCGCCTCGTCTTCGTCTTCGTCCTCGACGAGCATCTCTTCTACGTCGACCTCGATCGCCGCCCCGGCCTGCACCGACTACTGGCTGTCCAAGATCAAGCACCAGGGCTACGCCCCCTATGCCGACAGCCCGAGCACCTACCAGGTCTTCCGCAACGTCAAGGACTACGGCGCCAAGGGCGATGGTTCCACCGATGATGCCGATGCCATCAACAAGGCTATTGGCGACCAGGGCCGCTGCACTCCCGGCAAGTGCAACACTACCTCGACCACGCCCGCTCTCATCTACTTCCCTCCGGGCACCTACGTCATCTCCAAGCCCATCCTCAACGCTTACCTGACGAGTGTCGTGGGCAACCCCGAGTGCATGCCCGTCATCAAGGGCAGCAGCAGCTTCCGGGGCGCCTGGCTCTTTGACGGCAACCAGTACGGCATTGGCCCCAACGGCGGTCCGGCGTGGCTCGCCACCAACGTCTTCTGGCGCCAGGTCCGCAACTTTGTCTTTGATCTGACCGAGCTGGGCGACCCCAGCCAGGCCATTGCCGGCATCCACTGGACCACCTCGCAGGCCACCTCCCTCCAGAACATCGTCTTCAAGCTGTCCACGGCGCCCGGCAACAAGCAGATCGGCGTGGCCATCAACGAGGGCTCGGGTGGCTACCTCGGCGATCTGGTCTTCAACGGCGGCGCCCAGGGCATGGCCGTTGGCAACCAGCAGTTCACCATGCGCAACCTGACCTTCAACGGCTGCGCCACCGCCATCAAGCAGGCCTGGGACTGGGGCTGGACCTACAAGGGCGTCAGCATCAACAACTGCCAGGTCGGCTTGGACATGAGCAACGTCGACGCCAAGACTGGCAGGCTGCCCGTCGGCTCCGTTGTCTTCATCGACAGCGAGATCAACAACACCCCTGTCGGTATCCTCGTCGGCAACACTGACACGACTCAGCCGGCGGCCGCCAACAGCCTGGTTCTTGAGAATGTTCGCCTCAACAACGTGGCCACCGCTATCCAAGGGCCCAACAAGAAGACCCTTCTTGGCGGCTCCTCTGGCCAGTCGACCATCGCCGGCTGGGCCCAGGGCCATGCTTACACTCCCACCGGGCCCAACAAGATCCAGGGCCCCATCTCCCCCAACGCCCGGCCCGGCAGCCTGACCTCGGGCACCGACTTCTACGAGCGCTCCAAGCCACAGTACGAGAAGCTGCCCGTGTCTCAGTTTGTCAGCGTTCGCGATGCCGGCGCCAAGGGCGACGGCAGCACCGATGACACGGCCGCCATCAACAAGGCCATCGCTCAGGCCACCGCCGCCGGCAAGGTTGTCTTCTTCGACTGGGGTATGTATGTCGTCACCAGCACCGTCGAGGTCCCGGCCGGTGCTCGCATCGTTGGTGAGGCCTATCCCATCATCGTCTCGTCCGGCGCCTTCTTCAGCAGCATGGACAACCCCAAGCCCGTCGTCCAGATCGGCAAGGCCGGCGACGTCGGCTCCATCGAGTGGTCCGAGATGATTGTCAGCACGCGGGGCGCCCAGGCCGGCGCCGTCCTGATCGAGTACAACCTGGCTTCGCCGGCCAGCCAGCCCTCGGGCATCTGGGACGTGCACACGCGCATCGGCGGCTTCAAGGGCTCGGACCTGCAGCTCGACAAGTGCCCCAAGACGCCCAACACCCAGATCACGTCGGCCAACCTCGCGACGGACTGCATCGCCGCCTACATGAGCATGCACGTCACCAAGCAGTCGAGCGGCCTGTACGTGGAGAACGTCTGGCTGTGGGTTGCCGACCACGACGTCGAGGACAACCAGACGCGCCAGATCACCATCTACGCGGGCCGCGGCCTGCTCGTCGAGAGCCAGGTCGGCAACGTGTGGCTGGTGGGCACGGGCGTGGAGCACCACGTCCTGTACGAGTACCAGTTCGTCAACACCAAGGACGTCTTCATCGCCCAGGCGCAGACGGAGACGGCCTACTACCAGCCCAACCCGGACGCGCGCATCCCCTTCCCGCCGGTGGCCGCGCTGTCGGACCCCGTCTTCGCCGCGGGCGAGAGCGGCTGGGGCGTCCGCGTCGTCGACTCGAGCAACGTGCTCGTTTACGGCGCCGGACTGTACAGCTTCTTCAGCAACAACGACCTGAGCTGCTCGCAGGAGGGCAACGGCGAGACGTGCCAGAAGCGGACGCTGTCGATCGAGGGCAGGAGCAGCGTGTCTGTCTACAACCTCAACACCGTGGGCACGACCAAGATGATCACGGTGGACGGCACCGACGTGGCTAGCTACCAGGACAACCTCAACGGCTTCGTCGACACCGTCGCGCTCTTCCGCAACTAGAGGGAGAGAAACCTGCTGCTCCTCGCCCCCGCCCCGGCTCTCGCTCGATTTCCTTTTCTCTTTCTTTGGATATAAATCTTGAATAGCAAAGGGAAGGCGTGGGATACGATGAACATATGAGAAGAATCACAGAAACAAGAGAAAAAAGAAAACACAGTTTAATGTCACATATAATGAACGCCGGGGGTCATCATCATCATCGGTGGGATCTATATATATATATATTAAAGCCAATATCTTGCCAACTTTTACTTCTTGGGACATAATTGTATTCAACTATTTTTTGGTGGCATTAAAAGATAAAAGAGACACACGTCGCGTCATGGTTCCTTATTTCTGCGTGAACAGGCGCGTGGACGAGCGAAGGAGACATGCTGCACCGCGTTCGTACAGCGGCGGCAGTCAAAGCCTGGACCAAACACCACCTGCAGCGTACTTGGTAAGCAACGAACATCGTAGTGCAATAACTACCTAGGTACAGTGCAGTGCCGTTCTGTACCCTTGCTGTAGTTATTGGCTCTGATCTGCATGCAAGCCCACTCGACTCTCCGATCGGCGTTGGTGGTCGACGAACAGAGATGCGCCAGCGCAGAACCAGAGGCACACCCGAACAGACAGACACACACACACACCTCTCTGCTCATGTGCTGACGCCAACACATGCATCCAGAGAGATCCTCCCCGGGCTGGTCAAAGCAGTTCTTGCGAAGCCGTCGGGGGTGAGGGGGACAGGAGGGCTGCATCCGCGATGCGCGGGGGTGCATGGGCAACGCCAAGTGCCGATTGCGTGTGCCAATGGACGAGAAAGGGCAAAAGGGGAAATGGTACAAGTAGAGAAAAAGGTGGGCGGCGTGACCGGGGCGCCCTCGTGGTGGGCGATCCTTGCCGTGCTGGTGATACCGACACGGCAACCAGCGATCTTACACATGCATGTCTATGGCTGCGTCGAGAATGACTTTTTTTTTTGGGTTCGCCGCCAAAGAAAGCGACGAGAGAAGAAGGATCTTCTTTGGCAGCTTATTCGATCGACCACAGCAGCGTGGCTGGCCGGCTGGGTCTGGAGGAATTGTACAGCCGGGCCATTGCTGAGGTGAGTATTGCAGCACGCACTGTCATACTGATTGATGTTCTTCCTCCCCCCAACCATACCATGAGCTACCTAGGTAGCTAATAATGAGAGGCGCACCTGACCAAGCTTGGAGATTCCAAGGGAAGTCTGGTGACTGACTAATAGAGGGCTGGCGCCTTGGGGTCAGCCAGCCGAACAGCCTCGGACTGGATTGCGGGATGGCATCATTTGGACGTGGGCAGCCATGCCACACTTGTTGCACGACCTTGACAATGGGCAAAGGCTTGAAAGGCCAGGTTCCATTCTCGAGACGCCAGGGCGAGGGGTTTCAGCGTCGGTAGCGCGGTAAGCGATGATTGGGCCAGCGGGATCGGCCGTGACAAAAGCTCAGGCGTGGCCTGTCGTGGCAGATCTCTGGTGTCGCCGGCCCCCTCCAGCTCAGCCAGCCTGTCGCAGGAGCGTGGCCAAGCGATCCCAAACGTAACTAGCTAGTTACTTGTCCTTGTACTCTGTAGATGCAGACATGTGAAGACGGCCCGAGCTGCTGGGCACAGGCGGGTGACTGGGCGCATGGTTGATCTCAGCCAGCAGAGAGGGCTGGCCTGGTGGCCGAGTGTGTCAAATGCTCGGCTTGTGATTGACGCCTCTTCTCACAGTCTCGGTCTGGTCCTCCAAGAGAAAGAGTATTAATAAGGAACGGGAGGCCATCCGCCTGCTGGCTTTGCTCTAACTAGTTACCTAGGTAGCTACCACAACACTCTTTGCTCTGAGCAATCACTCCCTCCTCCTCCTCGTCGTCTTCGTCGTGTCGTCGTCGTCGTCGTCGTCGTCAGGGTAGCCTTTTCGCTGCTTACCTTCCTTCCCTACCTACCTACTGGACGATATACTTTATTATTTAGGGTTTGGAGCGTTCGCAGCGGGCCCTCCCGCTCCCCTTGCTGGAGCGTCGCATCGCCTCCCTCCCCCCTCAACTGTATGCACGACAAGTCACCTACCTTACTCCCTACTTGTAGAGCGTTAGTCACACTTGCACGTTCTTCAGCGACATCGGCCGCTAGTTTGACTGCTCATACTTTGTACATGGGTGAACTGCATCACGCGGGTGCTGATCGCATTTCTCGGCTGCAGCAAGTCCAAGTAGGGAGGGTAGTTAGAGACTCTCCCTGGTCTGCCCTACCCCCGCCGCACTGCTCTTTGTTATACTTGTACTTTGTTATACGCAGCCTTTCCCTCCTCGGCACCAGTCAGCCAACTTACGCTCAATCGGCTCGACTCGGTTCTCTACCAGCCATCTTTACCGTCTGCAGTGCGGCCTCAAACACTCGCTTGGTTGTGTGTGTCGAGAGAAAGAAGAGTGAATAAGAGTGGAAGAGGAACAGCCTCAATTGAGGATTAGTGCGAGTTCCTGTTCCAGCCCGGCGACTTCTTCAGGGCATTCAGCGCTTCCCGGCCTGCACTGCCAACGACCACAGTGGGGTCTTTCAGGCGGGGTCACCGCTAGACGAAGAAATTCCCTTACCCACACGGGGGAAGCAACCCGACACGGACGAGAGGGTCCAGAGCATCGCGAGTGGAGGTCTCTCTTCTTCGCAGGACGTTGGGAAGAGAACAAGGGGGGCGAGAAAAGAACGACTCAGTACCAGACCGCTTGTCTGCTCAACAAAAATCGACTGCAGTACTAGTTATCGAAGCCCCAGCTCTCTCCTCTCGCTTGGCATCCCGCCGATCAAAGGACCGACGACGGGTGATGTTTGCTAGCGTCGAATGGTCGCGGAGCCGCCTTTTACCAAGGAAAACATCCCACCGTCTGCCCACTCGAGGGCGGCGGGCTGCTTGAGTTTGGTGTGAGCGAGTGAACGGGTGAGTCGAGCGAGCAAGTGAGTGAGTGAGTGAGAGCCCGAGTGCGTGTGACTTGCGATATCGGGTCGGCTTGTCAAGACCGCATAACTACTGCATGCACACGATATCGACATCCACGTCGACGTCGAGATCGAGTCACATACACGCACACACACAGAGAGAGAGACACTCTGGTCCTGGCTGCATTCACGTCCAGCTCTTGCCACCGACCACCACCACCACCGTGCCTTTCCAAGTGCACGACACGCACGCGCAGAGAAGACTGGATCGACTCCCTACGGGGTGGCCAATTGCATAGAGGCTTGGCAGCATCACGACTTGGCAGCGTCCTCGCGCCTCCAATTGACCGCTTCTCATTTGTCCTCTGGCCCAAGTAGCTCATGGGGCACCGGGGCCGCCGCCGCCTTCGCCCCACGCCCATCACCATCTCCATCGCCGTCTCCATCGCACTTGGACCAAAAGACGATCCGGTCTGGCGTACCTGGGGTTAATCCCGATCCATCGGCCAGACTAATACAAACCCTCTCCATATCCCATACGCCCATACACCTCTGATCCGCCCAGGGTTTCGCTTTTCAACCAGCAACGCAGACCGCAACTTCGTTGCCCTGTCTCTTTTCTCCATATCCAATTCTAATCTCCTTTTCTTTTCCGTCGGTGTGGCAGCTCCCTCGAGACAACAAAGGACTCGACGACCGGCTCTCCGTTTTTTTATTTTTTTATTTTTTTATTTACAAAAAAATACCTTTCTTCCTCTCTCTTCACTCACTCGCTACCCATACACACGAGACAAAGAGTCACAGTCCTTACCTTGACACTCCCTGTCTGTCCCCCTTTGGCTGGCCGAGACCATACGGCCAGGCGACTGACTGTGACGACATCCGTCTCTGTCGTCACCCACCACAACCCTTCCGCCATGACCCGTCACCACTCCACCGTCACCCGGACGGTATCACGGTCCAGTGCAGTCTCGGATGTCACTTACCACAGCCTTGAGCCGCCCTCGGATCTCTCTCGGCCCACTTCTTCCGCCTACACCTTCGCCCCGCAAGAGACCTCCGAGCCCGGACCCTCATTATCGGAGAAGGCCCCGATGTCTGCCCGCATCGACCGTCGAGATTCGGGCTACGAGTCCGTCTCCTCCGCCCGGCCCGCCAACCGCCGACGCACTTCCACCATGTCCACCACAACCTCCAGGACCAAGTCGTCTCGCCCCTCGCCCCGCCGCGCCCACAAGTCAGGACCCGTGGCCTACGCACCTCGGACCACGGCGTCCATGTACTCGCCACCGGCCGTGCCGCAACCCAACACCTACTATCACTTTCCGTCCCCGGACCCTCCTTTCCACGAGGATGACAGCGTCAGCGGCTACCGCTCCGAGCCCTCCCGCTACCGGGACTACCATGAGCTCGCCAGCCCGCCCCGCGCCGAGGTCCCCAGCTATCCCGTCCCGCCGCAGACGACGCACTATTGGACCTCGGACCGTACCCGCCGCCTCGAGTACGCCGCCATCGACGCCGCCACCCGCGGCGTCAAGGGCTGGGTCATGCGCCACATGGTCCCCGAGTGTTTCGTGCCCCGCGAGCGCCGACGCGTGCCCTTTGACGACGACACCGGCAGCGTGCGCCGCTACAGACTCGACCTAGACGACGGGGAGGGCTCTGCCGGGCCCGATGAGAAGAAGGACGGCGACGTCTATGGAGCCAAGTCCAGGAAGAAGGCCTGGTTCTTTGGCAGCGGTGGCAGCCCCTCGGCGCACTCATAAGGGCCACTCTCGCGCGGAAGAGAAAAAAAAAACCCTACTGTCTTTTTCCCTTTGCATTTATTGTTTCAAAGCATTGCGTGGTTGGGGGCCGTCTAGCATTCGACCTGATTTTAACTTGTCTTGCATTTTCACCATACGCATCAAAGTCATGGAAAAATGGAGTTCTATACCCGTCGAGACTGCACACGGATCTTTTTATTTTTTATTTTTATTTTGTCCTTTGGGACATGTTTGCTTTTAATTATGTTTTCGAGATCGGGGAAGAATGGGAGGGGGTATAGTGGATTGTAGTAGACGGAAGATCTGACGACATGACGATGAAGATGGTCTTGATAATGAGCATGATGGATGAAGCGGGACATCTCTGCAGGGAGGCAAAGGGCCGGCGAGAATCCGGTCCCGAGGTGCGGAAACCCGTCCGTGCAGCAGAATACACTTCGAAATTAAGAGAGAACACAAGGGATCTTGTCTTCACATTGCGCTGTGAGACGGCTGTGGTGGATGAAATGCCCGGAGCTGAGTTCCCTTAGTAGCAAACAGGATGAATCCTTAATTACACTTGAAACCAGGCTCTCGCCGCCATGGTTCCCAAAGAATATTGCTTCACAAATGACAAATTACATCGAGACATCACTAAACCGTCGAATCTCCCACCAAGAGATCCATGGCAATGCGTGTGGACGGGGCAGCAACACGGGCTGCAACACGGGCTGCTTGTTAAGCTTGTCTCGCATCCCAGCCTGGCGGAGTACCAGCAACGCTTCCTCAGAACATATTTCCATAAATAGTTTCCAGAGCCGTGTCTGCAATACAGAACAGTTTACCAGCCGCTATCGTACGTAGAGGGCATAACTCAGCATCCCTGTCACATAACACCTTTGCCTTGTATGTGGGTTCACATCGACACTGGAAACTCGGCTGCGGATCAGAATAGGCCTGTGTTCATGAGGCCGACGTATGGAAACTCATCAAAAGCCCGATGGCTTAGAAGTCTACTGTTGACCAGGGATTATCTGGATGTCTCGCCACGGTTAAATCCGGGTCAAAGCAAAAGTCTTCTCTTCTTCTCCCCCCCCCCTTCCCTTCTTTCTGTTGGACCCCTTCTGTTGTGCAACAGGCCGCGGGCCAGAACGCGGGTGTCGACACGGGTGGCAGAAAGGGCGGCTTGTTCTAGGAAATGATCAGCGGGCTTCGAGATTCGCGAGAAGGTGTGACCGGGTCTGTTTCGTGCATACATGGTACGAGAGATATTTGATGATCGACTGATCGACAATGTCAGGGGAGAACCTTAATCCCAACGTCCGTTCTGTAGAAAAGGTCACAGGCACCAGGATAGGACGATGATAGTCATTCTGTGGAAAAGCTTTCAATTGACATGAAACTATGTTACCTAGTTTGAACTCCTCCGTTTTCTCCGTGCGCTAAACACCAAATATTGCATGAATAGACTAGCCGAGCAAAACGAGCGATGATGTACGAGAAAAGTAAAAGCATAAACAGTCAAGGACAAAAACTCGGGGGAACCGGGGGCCACAAGTGAATATCACCAGCGGCTCTGATCAGGCTTCAGACATCAAAAGACAGACAATCCGCATTTCCCTTGGTGTAGCAGCGAGGCTATCCTTGATCGAGTGCGGGAATTGGGGGTAGATTCGTAACCGGCCTCTTCTCCTCTAGATAAGGCCGAGGAGACCCGCGGCGACTCCCTTGAGGACGTCGTCGAGGATGTGCTTGACGGCAATCAGGAGGCCATCGACAACCTTGTCGAGGCAGCGGATAAGACCGCTCAATGCCACGATGAGGGGAGTCAGGTAGACGAGGACACAACCTGCGGTAGAAGTTCATTGTCAGTATAATTATATCGTCTCACGTTGGTGAGCATGCTGAGACGGCCGTGCACGTACCGAGACCGAGCTTGATGATGACAAACTTCAGAGTGCAAGTGATCTCAAAGACGAGACCCTTGACCTTGATCAAGAGACAGCTGTGGTCGCAGGCGCCATTGCGGCGCTCAACCCAGAACTCGCGCTTGGACAGAACCTTGGTAGCGTCGGTCAGGGCGTCGGTGATGCCCTGGAAGTCGGGAGCGAGAGCCGCGGCCGCGGCATTCTGCTGCGCCACGCTGGGGTTCTCGGGAGCGGCAGCAGTGGTCTTGTCTGTAAACGTATCAAGGTCAGATATGGCATGTCCACGGTGGGGAGAGCAAGAGGACCGGAATCTTACTGATGCTGGCGGTGTGGCCCTGGATCTTGGCCATGAGGCTGTCGATCTCGGTGGCCTGGCTGTCCAGCTGGCGCTCAGAGACGACCGGGGACGCAAAGGCGCTGGCGGCGAGGGCGAGGAGGGTGACGAAGATGGCCTTCATGTTGGCGATTTGTTAAATTTTCTCTGAAATAGAACGAGATGGAAATCTAAGCAAAGAGGCTGGAAGGATTGGAGCTTCGAAGTCTGAAGTCTGAACTCTTGGAGATGCTGATGAAGGAAGAAGAGATCGAGACCGAGTTCGAGGGAAGACGATCGAGTATTTATGTTTTTTGGAGGATGCTGAGAAGTACCATGAGATGGTTCAAGATGGTCCAGACTTCCAAGGAGATAGTTTTCTCTTCGCAAGTCTAACTTAGAACGTGATCTGATCGTTGAGTCCGGTAATGCACCTTAGAGCACCAACCAGTCTTCGATAAGGCCATCTCATGGTCCGCCCCATGGCAACGGGCGGCCCTTCGAAACGCTTGATGATGTCAATCACTTCCGTTTTCTGTCAAAAGGTCTGGTTCGAAGCATGATTTCCCTGATTTACGAGTTTTGTTCTCTGGGACGACCTCGGAGGCCATGAGATATTAAGCATGCCTGTGTCTCTGGGAGAAAGAGGAAAGGGATCCTGTCGATCGACGCACGTTTTGATGAATGCCACATTTTGAGAGCCGTCGAGAACAGCTCGGCCAATATACGCGGAAAATAAAATGCCAGATTGCTCGCGATCATGATTGAGCACAGAGTCGAGGCATGGCTGCGAAGAGTCACACAGCTGGACGGCTGCCAGAGCCGACCTCCGACCCGTTCAGCGTCGGAGGAGGTCGTAGCGACGGTACAAGAGAGAAAAATAGAACCAGGCAGTCCAATGGCTGTCCGTACCGCCCCCTCCAGGGAGAGGGAAGGGTTGCACAGCGAGCAAGGCGATTGGTTCTCCGGAATATGGTGTGAGTGCGCCTGCTGAGCTTTGGGACGCCGGCCCCTCCCCCGAGATCCAGGCAATGCTCTGAAAAGACAACTCAGCACTCTAAACACTGCTTCGATCTAGATTTGCTACTACCTTCGGGGCAACAGGGTGCCTGGTGTACCTTGCCGATGCAACTCGATGATGTCAGATAGCATGAGCAAGCTCTCAGTGCCGGCTCGACAAGAGGGTTCTTCACTCTCAACCAGTCAAGAAATGGTCTGATGGTGTTTCATGAGAAAAGAACACGGGCTGGCTGCTGGAAAGCTGACAGTTATGACATGTGCCCGGTCATCTGGGACGATCTGCCTGCCATGCAAGGGATCAATGGCTTTCTAAACCAAATTCTGGGATCTGTCATGAGCCGCAATCCAGGTTTGCTCAATGCTTATCCCTCGGGCAGAAAGGCTTTACCTGGCAACGGAATCCAACGCGGACGGACTAGGGAAGAACATCTCCCGGGGAAAGTCGATGGGCTCGTCCGGCACCGGCAGGGAACCACAGCCTGTTCCTTGGCGAGTTCGAGAGGTCCACCTCTGGTAGCCAATAGGACCTGAGGGTTGATGTTGCATCTTCAGCCGTTTCTGCAGAGTATTATGTCTAAAAAAAAGAGGTGTTCGAAATCCCGGCAAGCGAGTGGTGGCATGCATATGAGGCGGATGCATACTCAATTTATCCAAGAGATGACTGCTGGGCTGGGGAATGCGGGGAAGACGTCTGGGGAAGGAGAGCCAATTTGAGCGTTAATCTCGAGGTGTGCACAGATGGGACGACAAGAGAAGACGTTTTCATGGTTTGTGCAAAGTCGATCGAGATGACTCGGTGGCGTGTGCAGAGTGCAGTGCACCTGGCTGTTGGCTGCAAAGACGATGCCACACGTTGGCATCTACCGTGATGCAGTCCGGCAGTGCTCTGGATCCTCACTGCAGTCTTAATGCCTGGCTCAGGCTCAATATCGCACACGGCTTGGCAAAGAAGGGAGCGGGTGCCGGAGACTGAAGTTATCCACCGGCTAAGGAGCCTCACTTGCAATATCCGTGTATCCCATGAGTGGTGGCGCTTAAGGGAGCTGGATGTCGGTGGATCTTCCACAGCCCGAAGCAATTTCCGGCACAATTTAGTCTGCCCTTCGCGTCTCGAGACTTGAATGCATCGAAGGAACCCGGTGCCGTGTCGATCTCTTCCCGATGTGTTGCATATGTTCCACGAACCTTCACGAGTCGGCCAGTTCAGCATCATGCAACCTTTGCCTCGTTTCCTCCCTTTTCCCAGTTCACACTTGGCTGCCTGTGAAACCACCAAAAAAGACCAAGAGTGCAATAATTCCAGATCTGGACATGGGAATTCAGTATACTCGCTCCGTGGATTAGAGTGCTATGGCGATCATCTGCAGACGATACATCCTACCCCGTGCCACGCTGAGCTTGCCTGTCGGCGCAAGCGGACGGCATTGCCAGCAGCCGAGGTGACATCGCGTTGTGACCTCCAAGGCCCGGGATCAGCTGGAAGAACGGGACTGTTTCCTCCTGCAGAACCCTTTGGTAAAAACAAAAGCACTCTCAGCCGTGATTCTCGCCGTGCTCTGACTGCTGATCATCTCTCCCGTGCTCACCTTGCAGGGATGCGGAGCCCGCAGCGCGACCTTGACCGTGTGGGAAAGGGTCAGCTTGATCCCGCTGTGGAAAGCAGATGCAAGTGCAAAGTGCTGGAGGAACATTACGAATCGTCCAGACAGAATGAAGTCGGCTTAGATCGCCGGCTTTCGCTTTGTGATGGTGTCTGGGAGGAGGCTGGGCCATAATAGAAGGGTGCCAGGAGCTAGGAATCTGAGTTGTGGCAAATATCTTATAATTCTAATCTCTGAGCAGAAATACACGGAACTTCTTCTATGGCACTTTGAGAATACTCTCGAGAGGCAGCCTGAAAAGCCAGTTGTTTTTTGATTATCACTGTGGTCAAGAGAAGAGGTCCAAGAAGAAAGTCAATCCGAGTCCACGTCTGAATACCAGCAAATATCTTCCTAATGCCTCACCTTTTGGCAGCTCTTCAACTCTCCAATCAGCTTAACACGCTTGCAAGGCCTCACTTGTCAACTAGCCACTACTGGGACGATAATAGGAGGGGCTGATTATTAACTGTACATGGTTATGTTCTTGAAACGCATGAGCATAATTGTCTGTCTTCGCCTTGAAGCAGAGGAGCATTACGGTTTTCAAGGCCACCGGACGGAGACAAGCAGGGAGCTCTCAACTAGTGGCTGCCAACACCCAAGCCTCTCCGGATGGGTCGCTTCCAACTTGATCACGGTAAAGTATGAAAGGCGTCAAGTATGACGTCTGTCGGAGGCCGAGAGCCTTTCTTTGTTTGACGAATAACCTCGCACAATGCCGAACCCCTGATCAAAGGGTCTGAGTAACGTTCTTCCTGTTTCCTTGTTCTCAGTACAAAGACCACTGAACAATGTGTTTGATTCTAGGAGTTGACGGGACTTAGCGTGGCGTGTAAAACAGTGAGGACCGCCCTGTTCCAGCCACTGTTGACAACTTGATGGATGGACGCAGCTCGACATCTCGACTCCCCTTTCCAGCATCTTTCCAAGCCTTCGCCCTGAGTCCACAGCGATTGATTTCCCGGAACCGCAGGTATATGCTTGGTGGCCATGTGCGTCCGAAGGATCACGCATCGTCTTGTGCACGACCGACGTCCGGTCATTGCCGTCGTTGACAAAAAAACCACGAGGTTCTTGGTGGTGCCTTACGCGCGACCGATGGCATGCCACTGCGGAGAAGGCGAACATGTTGCTGCCGGACTCAAGTGTGACGTGCACGATTGCTGTACGAAGGAGCTTGAGCTGATTCTATGCGACAATCCCGAGCCGTGCCCTGAGCCCGCCCAGTATCATATATACGAGCAGGCCCCAAGTCCCCTTCGGGCGCGCTGGTGGCCCATCGGTGCGATCGACGAGCGCATCGCGGCCATCGACACTTCAAAGTCAATGGCAGCCTCTACTAGCACGCCACTCTTTGTCAAGGCACGGGCAGTGTACTTGGAGTACAGGGTCGAGGCGCAGCAGCAGATTTCTGAACTCACTCAGGCAGCTGGATTGGTGGAGCAAGCCAGGGCGCTACAGTTGAGGCTCACTGGACTTGAGCCAAAGGAGCAAGAGAAGGCTTTGGACCGCGTAGTCGGGGCCGCAGAAGAGAGATACCTGGATGTTTGTGTCAAATCGATCAACAGGCATTCCCGTCTCTGCGCAGCTCTCGAGCTTTGGGGTAGGATACTCGCAAGGTGCCTACGGAACGGGAGCACAATCGATGGTATTGAGCCTGAGGTTCATTTGTTTACTCAGACACAGGAATGGTATGACCTCTGGTCCCCCTGCATCCCGCGCTTACTTTCGCCAAGCAGCAGAAGAAAGCTGGAGTCTGTGTTGGTACTGGGCGGCTGGCTGGACCCGGCAATGCCCCATGTCTCCAGAAACACTTTGCATTTCAACACGAAGGAGCGTTAACATAAACATTGCTCAAGTATTCCTAGAATGTTCCTTCTCCTTTCATTCAAACCGGGAATAGACCAGTAGCTGCCACTAGATATCCCCATCAGTCGGTACAATCCGACTCATACCTGCATCATAATGTGTCCTGAGTAGCTCATCACATTCCTTAAATAAGAAACCGTTCTTGCTGGTCTCTCCTACTTAGCTCCGGCCCCTTCGGATCTCGAGTGTGGAAGTGCTTTCCCTCTTTGGGGCGTGGCGTTTGTTTTCATTTCCCGCCATCGGGTTCGTCGTCGCCTCTGCCGTGTTGCTGGAATGTGGGCGTCCCACAAAGTTTCCTGGCCGCTGTGGAGATGATCTCCAGACACGCTCCGCCAGCCTGTCGAGCCGAGATTCCAGAACCGTTGTACTTGTAGGTGTACTAGCCCATCCGGCCCCTGCAGTAGTCTGTCCAGCCTAGTGGCTACGGAACAGGACAGAGGGCTCCGAGGAATGCCTCCATTTCACAGTCCTGACGCAATTGAGTTTGCAAAGCTCAGCCAAGACAGGAGCGCCGCTGGAATGAAACAACAAGGCGGACGCGCGACAGACCTTGGCTCATCATGCCTTGATTGCTATAATAGGTACGGCGAGTAACAGCCGGCGCAATCCTCGATCCCATCGAGATGAAGCCTTCCTGTTCTGACCATTTTCAAAGGAGATAGCCCGCCCATCGAGTCCGCTCTATTAGTAGCTGTTACGGCGCTTACTGTCCAGCACTTTTACCACAAACACCATGCCTTGGCTGTCAAGCGGATCGCCATCTCCTCAGGGATCACCCCGGATGTCATCGCCGCCCCAGACATCCGCGGAACCGTCCATCACCTATGTCCCGCCGCTCATCGACGGTGCGTGTGGCTCCCTGCCCCAGGCGTACCAGTCGCCAATATCCCTGCTCCGGAGCGATGCTCGGCGTTTCGTCCGCCGTATGCCCGCCGTCGCCCGGGCCGGCTGGACAAACTACAATGCCCGCCGCAAGACGACATCGTGGCGAGACATGGGTGAAACTGCCCTTCAGATGATCGTGTCCGGCATCGAGATCTACACTCTGGTATCTATAGTGCCGCTTTGGCTCTGCCTACCTGGGGCCTTGTTCTGTGCATGGCTTGCCTTGTGCATGGTACTGGTGATGGGTATTTGCCGTATGCTCAATGCCGACGACGAGGTCATTCGGCATTCTGCCAGCGCCGCAAACAGGCCTGAAGCCTTCTCGATGGGGCCTGAGTTGGAAGAGGAGCGCTGGATCTTCATTGGGGGAATGGGAACTAGGTAAGCTTTCTCTCGCAGGCCACTTGTATTGAGAATAATGGCCGGCTCACGCTTGAGACGTTATCAGTTCACGAACCTTGGCCAAGTCGACGTTACCCAAGGTGTCGAAAATCTTCAATCGCCCCATCACTGCCGTCCAGATGTACACTTGGGGCCTTCCCTTTGATGTTCTCGCCATGATGGTCCAGCGGTCATTTGGTCTCTCGAACAGTGCGTCCCAAACTTTGTACAACCAGCTTCGCGTCGCCCTCCTGGACACAAGACTGCACCGCGTGGTTGTCCTTGCTCACAACCAGGGCGCCGTCACTACGTCTCAGATCCTCTCTCGGCTGTACGCCGACGTACCCAGTGAGAAGCTCGCCCGTCTTGAGATTTACACGTTCGGGTCGCTCGCTAGTGAGTTTGTGATCCCGGTTGGCGAACCGAAGCCGGCCAAAGAGCAAAACGGACAGCACGACTTCGTTCCCGAACGGCGGGAGCCGCATATTGAGCACTTTGCTCATGCCAGTGATCCGTGGGCTCAGCTTGGTGTTATCCGCAGCGTCAAAGAAGACCTCGAAGGTCGATACTGTGGAGGCGTCTTCGTCATCAATAATTACAATGGCAAGAGCACCTCCAGCAAGAAAGCACTGGTCCCCGCTATGCAGCTCGACGACTACCTCACATGTCTCTTCCCGACACCAGCAAAGCAGCAACTGCCTTTCCAACAGCCGCCATCGCCCATCTCGGCTCCCGGGTCCCCGCTGTCGCCACCCCCGCCCCCGACACCGGGCGTCACGGGCATGCCGGGCTTCACTTCGATGACTGGTCCTCGCAGCATCTTGGACTCCATCATGGTCATCGACCGTGAGGTTGCCGAAAAACGCGAGTTCACCGCCATGGCTAACCATCCCTTACTGACGCGCGGCGGCAAGGACAAAAAGAAGCGTCTTAGCTGGACGGGTCTTGGCGCCATGGCCGGCGGACGGAACGGCATCATGGACGGCGTTCGCGGCCTCGAGATGGCGCGCAAAGGCTGCAAGGACTGCGACGGCCATCGGGGCCGCGAGGTCAGCTGGCTCGTGCGTTATGTCAACATCAGCCAGTACATGATGGATGCCAAGGACGTGATGGGCATGCGCTCCGAGTCGCCTGCCATGACACGGATGAAGTGATTTTTCTTGCGCTCTTAGGTCTTTTCCCCCTTATTCTTTTTACTTTTTTTGCTACGGATACCTCGATGCGTTTTTATTGCTAGAAACGACAATACCCTCTACGAGTAACCTCCCCTTTTCTCTCCTTCGGTGTCGACCTATTTATTCGTATCAGGAAATAATACATTCTCGCCTACAACACGCACTACCACCTACATTCCTGTATTGCTAGCTGTTCATGGGATCGGATGATCATGTATGATCAGGCTCTTAATGCTGTGGGATATAATGGGAAACGGCAGCTTCTTTCTAATCACTATACTATGTATTCAGTCACAATCTGCAGCCTGGTCATGTTGCAAGCTCACGGGCGAAGACCAGCCGATCAAAGCTGACATTTACTCTCACGCACTCAACACATACTTCTTCTCATCCTCTTGTGAACAACAGCAAGTGAGACAACCCCGGATTGTTCATATTTACCCACATAGGCAGATCCCAGGCCCACACAGGGCAGACCCGACCCAACGCTGGTATGGAGTTAGATAACATGCGCTACTGGAGCCCGCCCGCTTCTCTGCGATACCTATCAATAATTAGCTGATCAAGGAATGCGAGCTAAGAGTTCCAGCTGTCCCAGAGTGGCTCGGCCTACAATACCTATTGCAGACATGTGAAAAGTCTCTGTTAGTTTGTAATACAGTATGATGTGCGCCAGTCATCACCGGCTTTTATCGTGCCCACACTGTATCAGGTACCCTTCTTTGTATGTGCCAAATTTTCTCGAGCCAGCCCGCGGACACTGTGGTGCTGCTGTGGCACCTGAAACCAAGTGAAGGATCGTTCGGCATGATCCAAGAATCGGTTGGATGGTGCACTACCTACCTATGAGTCGAATCGTATTGGAGCTTAGCCGCCGTTCGACATGCTCGTCGCCTCTGAGAACGAGATTATCAAACACATCAACTAAGATATGGGCGTCTGATTGTATCCTCCCAAACTGGGATACGTGCAGGAAGACAGTAGTTGTATGCATTACACCACAGGGTTCCCTTTCATCATATGTAAGGAGGTTACTGGCATGATGGGCAGACTTTCTGCCTGAAAGTGAGATTACTCGACCGAGGATGAAGAGATGACCCGACCATTGTCGGCAGGCTGGCGCAGCACGATATCGGTAGGTAGCCGGACCTTGCGCTACCTTGCACATGTGCTTAGCTATCGACTGCCGAGGTGGCAAAGTGGCTACCCTGTTGTACCGTCTGCCTGGAGTGAATGCAGAACCAGGGACATGGTGTGCTCCTGTAATACTTAGAGGCTTGTATATCTGGACTCGTTCATGGAGCCGTCAAATGAAAGCGGTTGGTGGCCGAGCCCAGACCTGAAGCCTTTTTAGGAAAGCGAATCTTCAATGTTGGTAGATACATTGTCTAGAATGTTGTCATTGGGCATTGGATAGTCGAAAACTGGGTAGTATTTGAGGCCACTCAAAGGATTCTTTACCAGCCGGGAGCTAACAAGGGTTTTCGATCCAGTCGAGCATGATTACAAGACTGCGTCGGCAATGCAATGCATGGGTCACTCTATACTCGACGATGAGGCCACGAGTGCTCGGAACAAGGGCAATAAAGCCGCGTAGGACGAGGGCACCGACATAGTGGTATGCCTGCGGCTTCATAGCTGCGTAGACGTTATTGAAATGTGGTATGTATCGTACAAGAAGTAAGTGAATACTAGAGGAGGATCTGTTGTAGTCTGCTAGGTCCTAGTATACAGAGCGAGTCTCCTTGGGCCAGACCGTCCAAAGCTGAGCGTCAAGGAGTGGTATCTGCGACCAGCAACTGCCTTGGGACCAGGCAGACAACAACATTAAGCCCGAGCTTGGGGATCCTTTGAATCTTTTGTGGGACCGATGAGGAATGGTCGTTGCTGCTGGGCGTTTTAGAGTCTTGACATGGAAATAGAGCGAGAGAGAGGCAGTTCTCCTGGGGATCTTTTTGACAAATGGCATAGCCAGATGGATAGCATAGTCGTGGCTGTATATGATTGGCTGAGGAATTGAGTATTGATGTGTCACGGGTGCTGTAGCTGGCTTGTGGAGATCCACTCATGTATAGGCTCCTCATCGGTTATCATGCATGCAGGATGGAAAAGTGTAAGCAGACAAGCAGCTGTTTGTGACCAGTCAGAGAATCATGCAGCAACGGGCCAATAGTAACTCGTCTGCTGGCATGGTACTAGGAACATGTTGTCTGTCGGGCGTACGACGGACGTGCCACAGAACAGAAAGACGGGCGTGAGAAGTAGATGGTTGTTCACGGAAAGGAGGTCCCTTCCCATCTGCTATAGAGGTCGGCATATCATGTATATGCGCCTGCATGTGTATTGTGATAGTACGGATAGAGGGGGGGAGAGGGGGATTAGTGTGAGACTTGCGCACATGACTCAGGCGATGTGACGATAGATACGACGTCAAAGAGCTGCTTTGCCTCATTCTGGAGATGGGTCGACTCTCGGCTAGCTCGAGCGGGGAACATCAGAGATGGCGCCAAGGGCAAAACGCGGATCATTGCTGGAGATAAGTACAAAGTCGCAGTCTTGGGTTATGTCTGCCCGCCTGGCTGGCCGAGAAAGGCAGGGTGCAAACGAGAAGGGTGGCTTTCTTCCTTCCCTGTTGCGATACGGCGTAGTTGGCTGTTGGCTTCTGTAGTTTGTTAGGAGACGCAGGGCCGGGCCGGCTTTTCTTTGTTGATTTCCTTTGCTGTTGCTTGCCATGGCAGGCCACGTTTGGGCCGAGGGGGATGTGATTGCGGAAATCATATGCATCTAGAACAGCGAGCCACAGCACTGAATATGCGTACTGCCGTTCTTGTTCTTTTATGCTGTACAACATAGTTACATGATGCATGATCAAGACCTTGAGGAGCACAAAATGCGTGTGCTCGGCTGGGATGCGTGCCACAGGCATACTTACATGTCGAGTCGTACAAAGCAAGTCCTGCAGGCAGGTATCAAGACCTCTCTTCTTTCAGCCCACAGCACAGAGTTTATCTAGGTATGTTGCTTGTACAGATCGTATCGAGGTGACTGGGGGGGGGTGAGATGGTGGGCGTGCTCGGCCCTTGCGAATACTCCTTTTGTAGGCTTAGTCCACTCTTCCACAGCAAGCGAGCGCAGTGTGGTGACAATATTCTGCATGTGTGTGATTGCCCCACCTCATCATCCCTGTTTGTTCGTTCGATTTTTGTTTTTCGGATAGAGAGAGAAATTGAAAGGGGAAAACCAACACAATTGGCCGGGTAGGTACCTACTTACGACGGACTTTTGCGACACGGATAAAACTTGGCATTTCGTGCGAAGCATAATGATGGAATTGATTGGATTCGAGAAAGACGAGAAAGCAGAACCCCCCTGCCATCATTGCGCCTGGGGAGCATGAGAAAATTAACTACAAGGGATTGATTGATTGATTGGCAGTTATTATAGCGAGACGCGACTTGTGGCCTGTAGCCTGTAAGTAGTGTCAGCACTTTAGGTTTTGCGACCGAGATAAGCATATGTAAAGTAGGTACATTAGTTGGTGGTGTGTATTGCACTAATGAGACGAGTGGCGTGTGTGTGTGTGTGTGTGTGCCCAGTAGAAACGGAAAAAAAAGAACAAGAGAAAGCACACCCCAGCAAGCCCGTCTGACCGGGGATCTTTCCTTTTTGTCCCGCGCCTAAAATTGCGATTCCCACATCTTTCCACATCCAGCTCTACCTACGGAGTAACTAACGTTATGCCACACCAGCAGCCACTCGCTCCTGCTTTCCACAACCAACGTCGCCAGCCCAGCAGCCCAGCCCATCGAGCACATGACCGTACGACTTTCTTGAGCCAACGCATACTGCCAGACCTACCACCTACATCAACACAACTCGTGTTTTTTTTTTTTTTTGTTTTTGTTTTTTGGTATTCGTCGACACAAGATACCAGAGACTCGAGTCCCCCCCCCTCGTGACTCTCCCCTCCTTTACCTCGCGCCATCAACTCTCAATCTCACCCAGTCCAACGTAGCATCTCCGGGGGTTCAGCCACCCGACTCATAACCCCTGCCCACAAGAAACATTCCCATCTCAATATCGCTGTAGTTAGCGACCCAGGGTCGGGGGCCATCCTGGAACGGCGGATCTTTGCCTCACCTGGTACACCTCACCTTCTCTTCACCTCGCCCGACGGCCACGACAACGTCAACACTACAAGGTCAACGCGCTTACATTATCTGCTCTAACAACACTCGTCAAAACGGGCTCTACATCAACGCGACAACGCCGCAACACGAGTGCAACGCGACTGCGCGTTGATGAGATGGGAATGGGATCGAGAACAGGCCTCTCACCGTCCTTTTCCCTATCGCAGCCTCCTTCGCTGATCTGATCCCACGCCTGCTTCCCGGCCACTCTGCGCGAGGGATCTTGTTTGTCTGTTCGATGTAGGTTTGTACTCAAATAGCAACTTTGACCTTTCAGTCCATCCCTTTATACCCGGCGCTTGCAACATTGGATGAGCTACTCCGACGCTGGCACACCCTGGTCCTTTGCAGTAACCAGGGTTCTTTGCTTTTTATTGATCCCGGCAGACAAGCAATATATGCACAATCTCCCATCTCCTTCAGCTTCTACCGGTTGTTCGCCCATCATCTACTTCTTCCACGATCGCTGAAGCTTTCAACCGAGGCGTATTCTTGAGAGAGTCGTCGCGTTCTCTCATCCACACGTGCTGGCCAAAGCCAAGACGCGTTACACTCTGGTTTGATTCACGAAAGAAATACTGTAGTCTCTTCTCGAATTTGACTATTCGACAGTCACTGGCCTCTCCGGGTTCTCAACATCCCTTGTCAAAAAACCGCTCTGCCATATCTGCCAATCTCCACTCAGCCTCCCCTTCGCTTGAACAATCACATCTCCGCCATCTTCCCGATATTGGTACCGCGCGCTGACGACGACGATTAGGCTCACAAGGTTCTCGTTCCTCGCAGAATGGACGAGAACCACTCATGCTCTGCAATTGATGATCAGCTCAACATGTCTCAGTTGGATATGGAGCCGGAGATGATGTTCCCGGTCAGAGTTTGGAATGCAGAGCTTGATGGCATCGAGGACTACTACCACCAGCTCAAGACTGCCGAAGATGAGGCCTACAAGAGTTTCGTTGAGCAACTTGAGCTCGAGATACAACAGAAGCGAGAAGATCAGATGGCAACATTGAACGCCGAGATCCATCAGTACATGCACTCGGTCCAGGTCAACATTGATCAGACACTCAAGGAGTTGAAAGAGCTGAAACTTCGGCAACTCAAGGTGGAGCATGCCAAGAAGAAACTGGAGCTGGATAATGCACAGAAGAGGGCACGCGTGAATCACCTGGAAAAGCTGGGCACGGATTTCAAGTTTCGCAGTCAGCTATCTCCTAGCGATCCCTCGGTACGGTTTTCTAGCCTATTCATGACAGCTGCACAGGACATGTTACTAACTGAGATAGCCTGGACATGCGTCGCAAGGTCGTCAAGAACAGAACGCTATTCCCGACCACCGCAACGAGCCGCAACCAATTCACTCCAGAGAGGCTGAGGCTCCAGGTACGACGGACGCAGCAACCACCAACGGATTTCGAAAGGAGCATCCGAACAACATTGATGGTGGCGGAGATTTAGAGACTACTGGATCCCAGGAGATGGACGTCTCGGACAAGCTCCAAGAGGCCCAAGAGGCCCCTACTGGTACACGAAGCAAAGTGAGTCTGAGCTCGTTAGTGTCGATTCCTACCTGGTATTGACTTCTTCTAGGGGAAACGTAAAGCCAGCCATGCGTTGGAAGAGACTTCCTCGGGTAGGCAGAAACGAACGAGGCGTGTTGAGCCAAACGACGTCCCTCCAGACCCGGCCGCCTCGGTTGCTGGCGACGAGAGTAATGCACGTTCTCGGCCCCAGCGGAGCGCTGCACAGCCCAAAAAGCGCAGTGAGCGCCGCACGATCTCGTTCGACGAGGTCTACCAGGACGGCCAGGCTGAACATAAACACATGATCATCGAGTACCCTACCGACAGCAACAAATGGTACATCCTTAGGTGTGATGAGCACGGTGTCCATTTCGGTGTTGATCCTCTGCGCGGTGCATCTAAGCACATCAATGTTGCGGAGCACGGATATCTGCAGAAGAAATTTGACCTGGCCATTGACATCTTAGGCCATGTCGTATTCGACTGCGACCGGGAGCTCGCCGAAAAGAACAACGCCGTGACCTTGGAATACTTCAAGAACGGGGGAAAACCTTTCAATGCCAAGTACCTCTCCAGGATCCAGAGACTCGCCCATGGTTTCGATACGGTTGCGCGGACCCCTGCTACAAGCGTCCCTCCCAGGCTAGAAGAGACTCCTGACAGCACTCCCAAGGCGACGGCAGCCACTGCCGCCAAGAGCCCGAAAGTGTTCAGCGGTATCACGGATCCCGTTGCCGGCGAGCTGTATCTGGGCTACTGGAGCAAGACAAAGACAAAGTACCCCATCCTTATCTGTCCAATGCAGGGCGACATCGAAAACGCCACAGGCATCCCAGGCACCTTGGCAAGCATCAACATGGTAACCAACGCGCCACGCTGCATCCGGGTCCGCAGGTCGACCCAAGAGATCATTGGCTGGGCTGCAGGCTTCGAAGGTGGCGGCCAGCATGTAGAGAAGCGAGAGTTCCCCGTTGTCTATCTCGACAAGAAACAGTAAGGCCCCACGAACATAGCGAGTGAGACGTGCTTTGCTGATGGTCGTGACTCTAGGCAGGTCGGTTGGCTCGCCGTCAAACACATTTCCCGGTTCGACTTCGAAGATCCAGAGGCCGATAATATCCCCAACTTCTTCGCGGCTCGAGATATTTACGCCCGACTTAGGGGCTACGCAGGAGGCTACGAAGCCCTCGCTGCAGCGCGAGCCGCCTCCTGCAGAAAGAACCCCCAAGCTGGTAATTTTGCTGTTCTTCACCCTTGCAGGACATGGTCTAATGCGCATAGAAGCAGGTGACAGCCCTCACGGCAGTGCCGGTGTGGAAACTGCCGCACGACGCTCAGTCTCGCATGAGGCGAGTCATGATGGTGAGCGGAGCCCAGCCCAGAACCGTCGGTTGGAAGAGGCAGGTGACGGCAATGGCTCGGACGATGCCGAGGATAATGGCTCGGATGAGATGGAGGAAGATAGTGCGTCCATGGTGGCGCCCGGTGAGATGGAGACGCGAGAGACAACCTTTTCCCCCGTGGGTAAGTTCTCATTAATAGAGCTCCTACACTGCGATTTTGTTTGATTATGGGCTAACCCTAGGCTGTGAAGCGACGAGCACAACGGCGCAAGCGCCGGTTGGTTCTGAAAGCAGCACATCACAACACCCACAAAAGGATGAACAGCTGCCCGACCCTCGCCAGGCAAACGATATCAACCCCGAGCTGCGTACATTGCCCGAGTCACAGGACAATGCGGTAACAAAGCTCGGAGAGCAAGCGTCTGCTACAAATCGCATCGCCTCTCCCGCTTCTGTCGATAATCCAGTGCCCGCCGGCGCCGCTCCTGCCGTTGCGGCGCACAATATACCTAGACTTGCAGATGCAGATGCCGCCAACGACGAGCTCTCGGAGCCCCGCCCGCAACGCACAGCGGCGGATGGCCCGAGCATAGCTACACCACCAACCGAGCCTCCTCGCACAACTAGTGCAGGCCTTCCTCCTATCCAAGGGTCGGACCTCACCAACCGCCAAGCACCCATCCAAGCCACTGAGAAAGAGACTCACTCTGACAAGCCTTTGTCCTCTGATGACTCGACAATGTCAAGAGAACCACAACAGAAACTTGGCACTACTAACAGCCAGCCTTCGAGACGGTCTCCTAGTTCCCATCCAGAACCCGACGTCCGGACAAGGCCGCCACCGACCAATCCCACTCAACTTGACACAGCACAGAACCGCAAAGTGCCGCTTAGCATCCAAGATATCTTGGGAGCCGATGTTAGTCCCATCAGGCCTCCTCCTGGATCTTCGGGATCTGCGCTTAGTCAGGGAGCTGCGAGCAGGTCTCTTTCTCCTTCTGTTGGAAGAACGGGACAAGCATCGACCTTGCCGCCGCGTCCGACGTCGGTACAGCCAGGAAACTCAGTCCCCTTCAGACCGGCAGATACAGCCGCAAGTCTCAGGAATGGAAGTGGTAGCGGCAAACCGCCTCCGGCAGGCTATACGAATGGCCGTGGCCAGGCGGCTGGTCGCCCGGAGCCATCCAACGCTCCAACTTCGACGTCACGGGTCACGACGCCCAAGCCTACACCGACTTTCATCCGCGGTGACAGTACCGATCAGCGATGGAAAGCAGTGCGGAACCCCTCATATCCTACTTCGCCGCAGACGACACCGAGCCCTCTACTGGCGACAGCCGAGGCGTTGGGTGGCGCGCAGAGGGCACAGGCACCCACGGTTGATTCCCCGGCCGGCCTCGCCAGCGCGGGCGTGGGTGCAGGCCAGGTGTTCCACATCAAGGCCTACTCGGTCAAGATCAAGGAACAAGACCGGCCGACGAAACGTGGCTATAGTGGGGTTGGGCTGCCTTTGACTGTTGATAGGGACGGCCGTGCTGCGCGGGCCGTTGAGGGACATCCTGCCAACGATGCCAATGTGGTGATCAGCCCGGGCCGCATAGTGACGATGACGCTAGACACGACAGACCCTGGATCCACTAGGAGTGTGGCTGTAGAGGTCGCGGAGAGGGCGGACGCGGTGGTGCAGCGGCTCGAGTTCGCTCCGTACCGTGTGGGAGGGCCCGGAGGGCGGACCGAGTCGGGTACGGTGCAGGCGAGGCGGTTCTGCCAGTGGGTCAGAGCCGTCAATCACGGGCTCAAGTTCCAGCACAAGAAGTGATGAATGCTCGACGCATGATTCAGGACCTGGGAGGAGAAAGGAAGGCTGGCTGGAGTTTGATTGTTTTCAGGGTGTAGTGATCGGCATATACATATGGGAAGAAGGACTACGGCTATGGAGCATGGATCTCAACTGTCTCGTTGATCGAGGGGGTAATCGCCGTTGACGAGGGTGTATGAGGGATCACTCGGAATCAGGTATACCATGCACTGGAGGTTCGCTGGGACTTGCAACCTCTGGTTGTATTCATAATAACTTTTCCCTTTCATGGTGGTGTGTAGGCAATGCCTAGTGATGACAGTGGTGAGATACAGGGATGGAAACAGTAGTGCTTGTCGTCACTAAAAGCCGACCTCTTGATTGCAATATTGCAATGTTTACAATGAATAAAGTATTCTACTATTATTTTGAATTGCTCTAGTCAATTAGTCAACTGGTGTTGGTTGGTTGATTGATTGGGTGCGTGTAGCCAGATTTACATGTGTCAGTGTTTCGGTACGGATCACATGTAAATTTGCTCTTGTCCCGAGAAACGCATAACCATTAACTACCTAGTAAGGTACACCAGACCTTCCGGTTACAGTGGTCTCACGTGCGGGTCATCATCAGCTGGAGCGATCCATGGTACGCTTGCGTACTTCCCGCTGAATCGCGTGCGCCTCGATGATGTGAGGGTGTGTCTGACCTTGTTCTGTGCTCCTTACAACTCTTCTCTTCTTCATCTTTTCTTTTCGCCTTTCCCGCCCCAACACCTCTGTGGCTGACTCTATTTCCATTTTGCCCGCTCTCGCTCTTCTGGACGACGAATGCGCAGAGTTGACCGCCACAGGTGCTTCTACGTCGTTGTCCAATTGGCCGGAAGGCAGCCAGCTGGCGGCAGCGGGCGACGGGGATTGCCCCTGCCTTCAAGTTACCTACCCAAGCTCCCAAGTTGCTAATTATCCTGCCTAGCCCTGGACGCAGCCCGCCTATGACGTGGTGACCAGGCGCCCATCCCGCTTTCCTTTAGGTGGTGGAGAGCTGCTGTGAACCCCGAGACCGCCCGCCAGATCAGGTTCGCACTGCGCGAGCTCTGCTATTCTCCAGCTTCTTTATGGCTGCCTTGGTGAGTGAGCGCCCTTCTGGCTTGAAACAGCATTTCATGGTACGATCGCCGTTATTGGGCTTTGGTACTTTTGGCCAGTTATGCGGCACTCACCCCGTGATTGCGAGACGATCATCCAGGCCAACTCAACTAGAGAGCAGAGCAGCGTCAGCGAAGGCTCGCGCCGCGCTGCCGTGGATTCTGTCCGCGACCGACGTCACGTCACCTCGGCTGGCTCTCTGCCTGGAAGCTTCGCACCATGATATGCGCCAAAACTGTTTCTTGCCTTTTCGTCTCATCCCCGGTCTGACCTGTCACTAATCTTAAGCCGCTCCGTTGAGCAGGATACTCCTTGGCTGAACCTCATGACGACGCCTCGATCCCAGCGCAGCGAGCCGCTGGACCTCTCCTCGTCGCCGCCCTTTAACCGTCCCGACACACCCTCGCGCGCCTCGCGCAACGCCGCGTACGATGAGGGCCCTGCGAACAGCCCAAATCCTACCTTCGCGACCTTCTCTCCCACCACCCTCTCCTCTGCGACGCCTTCCGCCACATCAGCGGCTAAGCGCCGCAGCACCGTCCTCGTGCACCAGAAATCTCCTCTCCTCCTAGCCACCCCGCCACAGATCACACGCGCGCTCGCCTACAGCCACCCGTTCCTGCTGCCTCTCAATAAGCTCGTGGGGTTGCTGAGTTGGACCACCGGCGACCCATGGGAGAGCTTCATACTTGTGTGCGTCTGGTGGGGCGTCGTGCTGTACGGCGATGTTGTCATCCGCTTTGCAGGGCCAGTCGTCCTGGTTCTAACCCTAATAGCTGGCATGTACGGCCGGCGATACAGCCCACTCAGCACCAGCGGATGGGGCGAGCCGGGCTCCAACAAGGAGGGTGCCAGCGACGCACAGCCTGTTGCCAATCAGACCAAGACCAAGGGAGGCTACGTCAAGAACAAAGGCATGACCATGGATGGCTCCGCCGCCAGTTCCTCAGCTAAGGGCAACGCGAACAACAGCGCGGGAGGGCCAGGCCATCAGAGGAGCGCGTCATCTGCCGAGGCGACCAACACGCGCCACCAGAAGACGCTGGATGAAATTGTCGAGACCCTGAAGGAGTTCACGAGCCGGTGTAACATACTGCTCGAGCCTCTGCTCGAGCTGACAGATTTTCTCAGCACGCAGATCACAGCGACATCGGCGACGACGAGACCTGCCCTCACGGCTCTCTTCATCCGGATTCTACTGTGCACCCCGTTCTGGTTCGCACTGACTCTGCCGCCGTGGAGAATAGTCACGACGAGAAGAGTGGCTTTGGTGTTCGGAACCCTCATCCTGACATGGCACTCTCGTGTGATGCGGGTATCGCGGACAATTATGTGGCGCAGCGCCACGGTCCGGAGGATCACAGCTCTGATTACTGGACTAGACGTAGGAGGGCTGGACAAGGCGAGCAGCAAGTCCGTTCACAGTCAAGGAGGCGCCTCGCTTCCGGCAGACGGGTCCGCCGCAGTAAAGACGGCGGGCCGCGCGCCGACGCCACAAGAATCAGAACTCACCAAGGCGATTAGGAGAGCCAAGGGAGGCCATGATGCTGGCGTGCGATTCACCTTTATCATCTATGAGAACCAGCGACGTTGGGTGGGCCTGGGTTGGACTACGAGTCTGTTCGCCTATGAGAGGGGCGCATGGACCGACGAGCACAACAATGCTGTGCCTCCGCGCGACGAGTTTGAACTGCCCGAGGTGGAAGATGAGAGCAACATGCGCTGGCGGTGGGTCCAGGGCAGCAGGTGGAGGGTCGATGGTGTGCCTGACGAGGCTGTCAAAGTCGTCAAGCCTACGGGGAATGGGGAACTCGGAGAGAAGGAGGTGGAGTGGGATTATGACGGCGAGGGAGGCCGGATGGGGTGGATCTTTTATGACAACAAGGTGAGTAGTGATAGCAGTAGAATCTCGTGTTGGACCGCGAGAAGCAGCAAAGCTAACCGATCTTAATAGTGGCAGAATGGCCGTCGCGGCCAAGACGGATGGGGCCGTTGGACCCGTCGTCGCAAGTGGTACCGTGATGCGGAGCTTGTCGAAGCCTCGAATCAGACAGAGGACACAACTCCGACGCCGCCACAGAGCGCGCCTGTGCTTCCGCCGCGACCGAGGTCGCCAAGCGGATCATCTACTCACGCCCGCTCCGTCTCTAGCGCTAGTCTGAGCATGCCCAACATTGCCGAGCACGAGGCTGAAAAAGTCGAGGAGGATGACGCCGTGTCGCTCATGTCGACCTCGCCCCGCTCAGTGCGCAACATGAAAGGAGGAGTGGCCGCGCCGAGCCTCCGGAGACGGGTTACTGACTCGAGCCGGGCGAGTGGACGGTCGCGCCGGGCGAGCGAAGCGGCGAGCGAAGACGACGCTGCCTCTCTGGGCACGCGGGTTGGGCTCGAGATACAGGGTGCTGGCAAAGAGGGGTGGGGGATTGGAGACGAGGCCAGGATGGGCTTGGAGTAGGGATTAGTGGGGTTTGAATTGCATGCACCTGGGTTTAGACGAATAGGACTTATACCCCGGAAACATCGGTTGCCTGACCTGGTTTTACTTGCACGCACGCGCGCCAGACTGGATGGCCTAGGTCGAACGGACAAGGATGCATACATTTGTGTTTTAACGACATGGCTGGGCGGTTGGGAGAACCACACTGTACCTGCTATATCACGTCCAAAAGTGGTTGGTGTCTGTGGCGCACTTTGATCGCCATGGTGGGCATTGCCGGCTATGTGACACTTGGCGGGACGGCGAGTCTATCTATATTATCTAGGCTTAATGGCCTTCGAGTAGATCACCCGGGCTTGGACTGCTGGCCCCTCTGTCTAAAACACCACAGCTGCAGATTTTGAGCCTTCTTTAAATATACAAAGCGCCGGATCGAGAAGACCGTCTAGGAAAAGCAGTGACCGGGCCAGCAGCATGAGATACTATACCATTCTCGCCCTCATTTGGGCGAGCTGTGTCACATCCCTTCCCTTGACCGGCATGTCGACGCAGCAACACATCTCGGCCGCGTTTGAGGTGACCTACTTTTACGCAGGCATCAATGCAGGAACCACGGAATGCAGGTCTGCCACGCCTTCAGAGAGAGACCGCCTTGCTCTTCCTTGCTGACCACGGACATATCCGTTCATGATACAAGCTACCGCTTCCACGTACAGCCGCCTGAGTCCGCCACGGAGACGAGGTGCGCAGCAGACGAGACGTCCCCAGCCGGGGCGCTGGCGGACGTGTCTCGCACCGCCTGCGAGGACGCGAGTGTATCGTTCCAGCTGAGGTTCGCGGCCGGCGACGGCGGAGCCGTTCTCGAGGTGTGGGGGCCACGAGGACACTACGGCCGCTTCGAGATGCCGCAGAGTTGGTTCAAGTGGGTGACTGCCGCCGAGGTTGGGAGCCAGGAGCTGTATGTCGGGCCGTCCAAGTTTAGCGTTGGGGCTGTGTAGCAGAGTCTGGTTGAAGGTGAACGACACGAATCTCTTTGAAAGCAGCCGAGTGTTCAGTCGGCAGATACGAATATTTAGGGCACATCTTTCCGACGAAACTAGCCAGTACAGACACGCGCGTACAGGGATGAACCTATGCTAGGGAAGCAGATGGTCAGAAGCCCTTTTCCGGGAGACATTGGTCAGTAAGATTTTGAGTAGATCGGGGGTTGAAGTGGAGTCCTTGAATCCCTGAACTAGCTTCTTAACTCTACAAGTATGCTTTGCAAGGGTTGCCTGGGGTGTGGCGACATCGCATATGTGATTCAAAGAACCGGCGGGCCGTGCTGCACCGCATCTTTCGCCGGAAGAGCAGCATATCGGATAATGGTCAAGCCCATACCAGGCCAGCATGTCGCCGAATTTTCCAAGTTGCCGATAATTATGGGACTGTTGTGCAGTTCGAGGGAAATACAAGGTAGAGGAAAATGAGAATCTACCATTCTTCACGCATGAGTCATTGATAGAGTGCAGACTGATAAGTGAAGTGCTGTTGTATCAACCTTCACGACAGAAGAGACAATCACTTGAAACTTGACAATCCCGCTTTGAACTAATGTAATCCCAACATGTTAATCAATTCCCATTGCCTCCGTAATCCGGCTGATCACCATCAAACTTCTCAACTCAGAATGGAAAGTCTGATGCCATGTTCACCCCGTGTATTGTATCTCCAAACCACGTTCTACTAGGGAAGTCATTCTCGCTGACACATCTCGGGTTGCACCTGTCGTACACCTACCCCTGAGATGGTCAAGAAGTACAGCGTGACCTATGATGCCAAAGCGGCATATAGCCAGGACGGACCTATTCACGCCAGCTATGAGCCTTATCAATTTCCCAAGCAGAGTAAGTGGGCCTCTTGTAGCCATCATGACTTATTGGAGAACATTCAACTGATACAACGAGCTAGGGATTCTATGGGAGACCCTTTAAGGCGGCTCTTGGTGTAGAAGTTCAGAGGGAGCATGCGGATGGCCAGGCCTACGACCTAATCTGGGTGCCCAACTCCATCAACTTTGCCACTCAGCGACGCTCCTCTGCAAAGACTGAGCACCTCGAAGCCCCAGGAGCTGCAGGGTCTCGTTCCAACTTCCATCTTCTTCCCAGCCACCGCGTCACCCAAGTACTCATGCAAGAGCGGCACAAAGGAGACGAGAGGACATGGAAGGCGACGGGAGTCAAGATCACGGCACGTGGTGCTACTCCGAAAACAGACTGCTATCCGACCAACTTCTGGAACATCACTGCCACGCGTGAGGTTGTCGTCTCCGCTGGAACCCTACACACGCCTCAGGTCCTTGAACGAAGTGGTATTGGTGCCAAAGACATTCTCTACGCCGCTGGTGTCCCGGTCCGTGTCAACTTGCCCGGCGTGGGCTGGAACCTCCAAGATCACATGAACTTTAACATGCAGTGGAAGTGTGGGTTGTGTTCCTGCTTGAACCAGGAGAATTTATTTGATGCTAATGTGTAAAAAGACAACAAGCGGGTCTTCCCTATGCCGGAGGACCTACAGAAGAATGCAACATTCGCTGCTGAAGCACTGGCCGAATGGAACGCAAACAAGAGTGGTAGGTCGGCGTTCTGGTTTACTTTGTGTTGACATCATGTAGCATTGGGCTCAACACTATCCAAACTAGGTCCATATACCGTTCGTTACAACAATGGAGCCTTTCTCTCGCTAGCCGTTGTCACCGAAAAGGCCGACGCGATTGTTGCCGAGATCCTTGGTCAGGATGTGGAGCCTATTCTCCCTCTTCATCTCGATCCTACGCTTGTCGCTGGAGTGAAGGAGATGTACAAGGTCATCGCCAAGCAATACGCTTCTGGCGAGTCTGCCGTTGTCGAAATCCCGCTTGGCACCGCCGATGTGAACCGTATTGTGTCCCTCAAGGTTCTGAGCCGCGGGAGCATCCATATTGGTCCTCGTGACGACGGCTTCACTCAGGGCGACGAAGAGCCCATCCTGGATTACCTCACCTTCAGCAACCCGATCGACAAGGGGGTTGTCATAGAGATCATCAAGTTCATCCGCGAAGTAATGTCGTCAGAGCCAATTATGTCGACCCTGGCTCCAGAAGAAGTATTGCCGGGGCCTCGGTGAAGACTGACAAGGAGATTGGGGATTGGTTTCTCGACAACATCAGTCCTGGTCGTGCCCACCCCGTCGGAACTGCTCGTATTGGCCCTCGTGAGCTGGGTGGTGTCCTGCGTCCAGATCTAACTGTTTACGACACCTATGGGCTCAGTGTGGCAGACAATTCTGTCATACCCATCATTGCCTCTGCGCACACTGCAACGAGCGCGTATGCCATTGGAGAAAAGGTGCGTTCTAAGCGAGACCGAGTGAATGATACACTGTGCCTAACGGTCAATAGGCTGCTGACCTGCGCTGAGGCTGGCCATTGCAGCTAAAGTTGCTACCTGGTCTAAACAGGTATGGAATTGGATGCTAGCTCCGAAATATAGCCATGATTAAGGACAAGATGAAGTTGTAGCGCTGGTTGAAGGCAAAGTACATTGAAATCAAGCTATGGAAGTGGATGGAGCGTATAGTAGCAAGAAACTCGCCTCTGTCAATCCTCCCGATATGAGCCATCCTTCTTTGGAAAGGCTTTGACCAGCTCGTTCTGGTGTATGATCTCGGCCCTCGCTCCATCCCAGGTTCTCCTCTTGCCAGTCTCAAAATACCTAAATGCGTGAGCTGTCTCGACGCCATTGTTCATCAGGTTGTACATCTTGCGATCCTTGAACCAAAACACCCATCCCTTCCAGCCCCAACCGAGATTTTCCATGCCTGTGCCGGCAGCTTTGTGAAGCCAGCCCTGAAACTCCCACTGTCTCACACAGCTTACATCGATCGTAGGATCTTCAGCCCAGCGGCTCGCCACCCATGCTTGGTGTTTGTCAATGTGCTGCTCCATCTCCCTCCTGGATGGCAAGTGCTCTACCCCACGAAATACGTTGCTGATGGCCATGGACGTCACATCGGCAAAGGAGAAGCCGTTATTCTTGCCAAAGGCGCTGTAGTTCAGCACCACACAGCTGTCGGCATATTTCGGCGGGAAGAGATTCATATACATCCTGTAGATAGGGGGCCCAGCATAACCATGTGCCGTTGGCTTGCTTGTTTCGACAAATGGCAGCGGACCCCAATCGGCCCTATAGCCGGTGCACATTATCACGGCATCGACATCTTCGATGACGCGTCCGTCCGCGAATTCTATGGCGCGCGGACCGAGGAAGCGCTTTATCCCGTGGAGGGATTCAACAGTGCCGTCTTGGAGTAGCGGTATGACATCTTCCCACGAGCCGGGGAGGTGGAGCACCAGTGAAGGGAACGGCTCTAGTCTCCAGGCCGGGTCGAGCTTCCCAAACAAGCTGCGAGCCAGCCAGGAAGCAGCGGCATCGGCAACGATGCGAGACAAGCGCGGGAGGTGTCTCTGCATGAAGTGGCTCAGGGCTCGGCGGCGCCAAGTGATGCCAAGATCAACCGGAACGCCGCCTCGAAATCTCTTGAAAGGGAGAGCGCCTCTCCTGTGTGAGATGTACACTTTGGACGCGTGAGGGACAAGGTCTGGGATTATGTCTCCACTAGAGCTGTGGAGACCGAGAACGACGACATTCTTGCCTTTGAACTCGTCCGGGCTAGATGCCAACTGTTCAGCACATGGAGGGTCTTGAACAAATCAAAGGTTCGGTGATACTCACCTCCTGTAGCTTTGAGCATGGATGATCTTGCCCTCGAACTTTTCTTGACCTTCAAAAGTAGGGAACTTGGCTATCGTCTGATAGCCGTGACAGAAGACAACTTTGTCGAATTCGTGGATCTCAATCTTGCCTGATCTATCAACCTCGACGTTCCACTTGGCGTTATCCTCATCTCTGGTCACTAGGTTGACATTGGCATTGAATACAATGTCCTGGTTCAGGTCGAAGTGCTTCGCGTAGCCTTCCATAAACTCCTGAAACTGAGCCGGCTTCATGTATGTTGGGAAACCTTTAGTGAACAGGAAGTGGTCAGTTCTGAGATGCGGCTTTGGGTATCTTCGATGCTCGCTTACGGTCGGGCATGGGATAGTCGGTATAGCCGCATGTGAATTTACTGATGTTTGCACGGGTTCCTAGTTCCAATTAGTACCGTGCACGTCCTACAAGGCCGCGGGCTGTTATAATTGTCCTTACTCGGCAGGGCAGTTGTGTATGATGTATTCTCATTATAGGCCCATAGGCCTCCCACATTTGGCCGTCGCTCGAATGCTGTGACGGCAAAGCCATCTTCGCGCAGGCACTTCAGCATCGACAAACCCGAGGGACCTGAGAGGCAATGTCAGCCAAACATTTAGTCCGGACTTCTAGAGGGTTTCAAGCTCGAAAGTCGTCCTACCAGCGCCGATCACTGCCACTGAAGTCCGTTTGGCAGTCATGGTTACTGCGAGTGAACGCGGAGGAAGGCGACTAAAACAAAGTACACCACTCTCGCTTTTGTCACCTGGTAGTGTAGCTACACTTTCTCGCCCACAGATTTCGTCGAACCAACCCAGGCTGTCTTGCCAAAAAGCTGCAATGAAATGACCGGCGCCCTCGGAGTCCAAGAATTTACGAACCAAGTACGACAATGGGGGATTACATCCTTACCACTTTTAACAACGACGCAGCTTATGTCAGGTGACTCGAGATCCCGGTCTCCCACCCACAGCTACCTAATCCGAGCTGGAAAAAGCGAGCGCAGGGGTGATGGCCTGCCTTGCCGAAAGCGGATGATGCGTTGATCGACTCTAGCCGAATATCAAAGAGGGTCATCATCCCACCCTAGCCAATTTCTATTCTTGTCTACATCATATTCCCCGGAAATCAAGCCAAAGTGCATTTGGCTCCAGCGCCAGGTAACATGAACTACTGGGGGGAAAAACGGCCCGTTTGATCACTCCCGAACGTAGCGTATCACACTACTGCAAGCTATGAATTGCCTACAGACTTGGTGGTATATAAAGGACTGATTGTTTCCAAAGAGCTGGTCCCAATAGACCCCTTCCATAGATTTTTCATTTACCTCTTGAAACTTGCAGAATCGTTATGAACACTTAATCCCCATATGCCATCCGTGGTCAAGGCTCTTGCGATGAGCCGCGGACTTGAGTCATATCTATTACAACCTCGCATGCTGTCATATTCCGTGGAATCTCAGCAGCCGTCCTTCCATGCATCAGCGCGTCGGCACCCCACACTAGACATTCTGTTTGTGCTGATCAGGATATGCATGAGGTGGTAGATGGCCCTGACCTTGAGCAGCAGGGCCGTAAATGGCGAGTTCGAACTCTCTTTGGCTGATTTCTCACTCGTCATATGCGCTCAGGCTGTGGCCTCAATCAAAGTACTAGCCTGATCTTGTATGATTGCTAAATCCTGCCTTGGGTGCATTTCCAGTATCTTGGAGGTCAGGGTAAACAAAACATTCCTGCTAACAGCGAGGCCTTTGTAGTTGTTCAGCTACAAGCCACAGTGAGCAAATAAGATTTGCATAGGCTTCCGTCCGGTGACAGTTCCTGGACTTATGAACGGGCAACGCCACTTCTGCTCTAGAAGTATCTTTGTGTGGTCGTCTCAAGCTTCCAGCTCAGATTGAGTACTCGGCTCTAAGCGCGAGATAAAAGGGAGATAAACGGACTAGTGCAATGATAGAGCACTAATTGTGATGTGGATCATAGTAGTGTTCCTAATAGTCTCCGTAGAAACAGATACGCTTCCGCTTTTAACGCCCGAGATCTTCACGGCCTCTAGTTGTACATCCGTTGATTACTTACCCCGCTCCCCCAGTAACAGATAACCACTTGCTCTGTTCCCCAACAGCCTATTTCCCTCTGGTTGATGTGAAGAAGGGTTCTAGGCGAATGTCTTCTTCAAAGTATACTGCATAGAAGCCTCGAATCATCGCTACACGCGCATTGTTCCGATAACGAATCCTGATCCCAGGACAAACGCTGCGCTAATAATCACCAGTCAACCTGACCACACTCTGCGACAGTATTCCTGATGGCAGCACCCGTGGTCGAAAATATCACTCTCCCAATCCCGGGTCATGGGAGCCTGCGAGGCGTACGATGCGGTACCTCAGTGAATAGGTTCCTAGGTGTACCCTACGCCCTCCCTCCCATAGGGCCCCGACGTTGGCAAAAGCCTGCCGCTCTGCCGCCAGACTTTGTGTATGGCGAAAACGGCGCTCCTCTCGACTGCACAAAGCTTGGCCCCATATGTCCACAGCCAGATTATGTGATGAATGGGACAAATCTCTCGGCTGTGGAGGGTGCATCGGTAAGGCAACAAGCGACGTGCTGCAGGCTTCCAACCTGCGCGGACTTGGCTGGAGCTAACACTATCACGCAGAATTCCGAGGATTGTCTCTTGCTGAATATTTGGGCTCCAGCAGCCAAGCAGCACAGCAGCCAAAAATGGCCTGTGTATGTATGGCTCCATGGCGGCTGGTTACAAATAGGGAATCCTTGCCACACGCCTCGGACTGACCCTTGGGAGCTGGTCGACAAGTCGGGGGCCAACCTACAAGCGGTTGTGGTGGCTGTTGGGTATCGCCTCAACATATTCGGGTTCTTAGCCGGAGAAGGTGTCAATGGCAACTTTGGACATTGGGTAAGTGTCTCACGCCATATGATATGTCGGTTCACAACTCACCGTTCTGTGGGCTATCAGGATCAGCGATGTGCCCTGGAATGGGTACAAAAGCACATTTCGAGCTTCGGAGGTGATCCACATCTGGTGACTTTGGGAGGTCTCAGTGCTGGTGCCTTGTCAACACATTACCAACTGCAATACGAGTTGCTCCATGGGGCCGAGTCAACCCCGTTGTTTCAGAATATCTTCATGTGCTCCAATGCGATCTCGGTAAAGGAAGCCAGGCTCCGTTTTCCAAGAATATGACTGACCATGTGAAATATTGTCAGGTTCAACCTAAATCAATTCAAGAATGTAAGCTTTGGGCGTTTCAGAGTGTGAGGAAGCGAAGACTGATGATATCCCAGCGGACTCCCAACTGCAGGACGTCTTTTCTGTGTTCAAAATTGACCCATCCCTTCCCGCGCAGGAGAAAATCGACCGCCTCCGTGCGATACCTGCGAGCGAATTAGTGGCTAGTTTCCCCTTGATGCGGTTGGACACGTTCCGTACGGTGACCGACGAGAACTTCGTTTTGCGCGACATGCTCAAGCTGTTGAGAAATGGCACAATAGCCAAATTGTTCAAAGAACGAGACATGAAAATTTTGATTGGCGAAGCTGAAAGCGAGGTATGAGACAATTGTCCTCTAAGAAGGATGTGCAAAACACACGACTGACAAGTCAATAGCATCACATGTATGCTCTGATCAACCCGCCTTCTTCCAAGAGCATGTTGCAAACGGCTTTAGAGAACTACTATCCAGCGGAGATCTGCAAGAAGCTGATTCCGAGATACAATTCGGGTGAGGAGCATGACGTTGGTCAGATTTATGGAATGATCACATCGGATGTTCAAGTTCGTGCGCCGATCAGAGCATTTGCCAAGACTCTTGTGGATGCTGGGGTTCCATTAAGCAATATCTGTCGGTACCGCAGCAGCTTCCGGGCAAAGTGCATCGATAGTCTTTACGATCCCAATTTGGGCGTGGTACGTTCATAGTCCTTCAGTTGTTCCAGGGCGCGGGTTTTGTGTGCTTCGATGCTGATGCAAAACATAGACACATTCTGTCGACATGTGCGTTTGGTGGTATTTGATACGTTTTGGCTATGACGAGCCAGAGACTGCGGCAACCAAGGACTGGTTATCGCGAACGTTAATACCCTTGGTCAGGGGCGATTCCATGCACCCGGGATGCTCCACCATTAAGCAGTATCTGGTGTTTAGGCCTGATGCCAGCATAGAGGTGGTGGATGATGTGTACTGGGATGACATGATAGCGACATCTGAACTATGTGCCGAGACAGCTTAGGCTAGCGAGAGCGAGACTAGAAAGAAACAACGCCGCAGGGGTGTGACTCTTGTACGGAGTACCTTATGTGACTCTTATCTGAGATGGACGTCCTGAGGCTTTGTGTGGGGGGTGAAATTCTGGGGAGGTACCGTCACGTGGACAACTACAGGTACGAAGTCGAGGTACCTAGGCTCGTAGGTACCGAGGATCGGACGGCAGCGCCACCAGGCCAATCAGGAGCTTCCTATTTGTTACGGCGTGCTGCTAATCCCCACTAGAAGATTTCTTGACTCCAGGATCGCGCCGGCTATCGCAATCCAGGCGAATTTTTGGGGTACTGCCACCAAAATTCTATGCGCGCCGCTATCCACCACGACAACGACTCTCTCCCAGCCCAGAACTACCTGCCTAGGTGATCGCTCCAGCATGAGATAGACGCCCATCTGTTTCTCCAGGCATAACCACCCATCATGGCTGCATTTGTGAGTTTCTGCCGTCAATTGGCTCGCTCCTGTCTGCCTTGCTCCTGAGCACCGGACAGCGCGAAGCTCCCATGTCCCGCGCCTCCACGCAAGGAATCCCGACTGACACACGGCGATATCTGTAGCGGAGAGCCATTGCTCTCTACTCCGTCCCGCGACTGCGGCCGCAGACGGTCAGGGCCTCCCCTCGACCTCTTTACGCCGCCCTGACCCTTCCTCGTTCCTATTCTACCACCGACCCTCGGAGGCAATACGCCTCCCCATCAAGCCTCCCAAACGCCCACGATGCCGCCGCCTTCCTCTCCTCCCAGCCGGCCACGCCCCCGGCCGACCCTCAGACCCTCACCGAGAAGATTGTCCAGCGATATGCCACAGATCTCCCCCCTGGCAAGAAGGTCAAGGCCGGCGACTATGTCACCATCCGGTAGGGCCCTCTGCTAAAAGGCAATATCGACGGAAGCTGATACAATAAATATCGCCAGACCTCATCGCATCATGACTCACGACAACTCGTGGCCGGTCGCTTTGAAGTTCATGCAAATTGGTGCTTCTCAACTCTATGATAATCGTCAGGTCGTCATGGTAAGTCATCAAGTCTTGCCACTGGCTTTGGCATCTGGTGGTTTACGTTGCCCGGGCGGTTCACCTACAGCGTCAGGGCTGGCCACATCTGCACCCTCCTCACGGGACGTACAGATCTCTATGCCACCACAAAGATCAACATTGGACGCTGGCATTGCTGCATACCCTTGACCGGATCAAATATCACCAAAGGTGCCTCGGCCGAGAGACCAATATGAAGAGAAGACTCGCCACTGTGAACAACAAGGTTTACCCTTTGGAAGCCCTGCAAATCAACTAGCATCGGTTGAGACTTTCTTCTTTGACAGCCCGAGTCACCTCATCTCCAACGAGGTTTGGGGACTACTCGGGTTTCCGATTTGGATTGGCCCGAAAGCTGAGACACCTTGAGCGATTTTGTCAAGGAGGCTCTAAAGATCTCCTGGCCGATCATTAAACATGAGCGCGCTGATGAGAAAGCAAAGAGGGAAGCGCGGTCAGCTCAGTCACATTGGTCTCCAGGGAGGTAAACAGATTTTGCGGTGATGCCAGTGCCGATTGTTGTTTCATTGATGGTATGGAGCGGATTTGGCAGGGCTTTGCTAGCCCTTGCGAGCCCTTGACATGGGAATAGCCTCAACCACACAAGATCATTAACAACGACTAATCTTTTCTTGTTCTTTTTTTTACAAACAGACCCTTGATCATGATGTCCAGAACGAGACACCGGCAAACCTGAAGAAATATAAACAAGGTGAGACTTCCTAGCGGCCGATCCGTTTCCAATTTGTGTTTCATGAGCACTGCTATTCATATATGGCCTCCGATCCAGCATTGTACGGATATCGCTAATCAAGGAATCTGCAGTGGAGGAGTTTGCTGCCCATCATGGTGTCAAATTGTAAGTATCAAGTACCCTCGCTAATAAGCCTCGTTCATTTGCTAGATATGTCTCATGGCCTGCTCCCGAGACATACTCTTTAGCATAACAACTTCAGATCATTCACTAACTCGACAACCCGTAGCTACCCGGCCAAGAGAGGAATAGGTACATAAAGACTGTCATAAGATGAGGTATTCAAGGAAGACGAGGCCGCTAATAGTTAGACAGGTCATCAAATCATGGTAGAAGAAGGTTGGACATCACTCGTGCCCATGATCGAAGACTGGCATGCTAATGGAAGAACAGGACACGCCTGGCCAACAACTCTGACTGTCGCCAGTGACAGCCATTCCAACCATTATGGCGGTATAGGAGCGCTCGGTACGCCAGTTGTGAGAACCGATGCCGCCAGTATATGGAGTACATCAAAAACATGGTGGCAGTCAGTACTTCCCCGGTGCTCTTACCAGTGCTCGACGTACTTCAGAAGCGAGCTCCTGTCCAAGAAACATTCCTTGAAACACCTTGCTTTGAAACACTATTCACAGTACTGCAAAGCACTCTCGGAGCGTCCGTTGCTAACGAACGATATGACAGAATTCCCCCAATTGCCAAGATTACGTTCACTGGTGTCCTTCCCCGCGGTGTCACTGGGAAAGATGTGATCGTTGCGTTGTGTGGTTTGTTCAATCAGGACGACGTCTTGAACCATGCCCTTGAATTCACCGGTTCCGACGAGACTTTGGCAAGCATTCCCATCGATGCTCGCCTCACGATTGCCAATATGACTACGGAATGGGGCGCGCTGAGTGGTATGGCTTAATAGTGAGGGAAAGCAGGCAATCGAGGACTAATGTCTGAGACAGGACTATTCCCCATTGATGATAAACTCATCTCCTGGTATCGCGCCAAGGCCACGACTGCGGCCATGTTGGACAGCTCCCTCAAGGAGCGCATCAACCACGAGCGCATCGACGAGCTTGTCAAAAATAAACTAGTTGCTGATCCGGGTGCATCATTTGCCAAGGAACTATACCTGTAAGTCTTCACTTGGCATAGCTGGTATTTTCCTCGAGTCTCATTTCACAAGTACCCCACGGAGATCAAAGGCCCATGTCATGAAGCAATCTTTCGGAGATGATTATTAACTCTCTTTCCCTAGAAACTTGTCAACCCTCTCCCCGTTCGTTGCGGGTCCCAACTCGGTGAAAGTTGTCACTCCAGTGAAGACTCTCGAATCCGAGGACATCCCTGTGGACAAGGCCTATCTCGTTTCGTGCACCAACGCTCGGAGCTCGGACTTCGCCGCTGCCGCTCGTGTCTTCCGCGAGGCAGCCAAGGATGGCCAGCCAGCCAAGATTGCCCCTGGTGTCAAGCTCTACATCGCCGCGGCCTCCATCCCCGAGCAGGAGGCTTGCGAGGAGGCAGGCGACTGGCAAGTTTTGATCGATGCTGGAGCTCAAGTTCTGCCCCCTGGATGTGGCCCGTGTATCGGTCTCGTACGTCAATCCCCCAAGCGGACTCGCAGGATTTCTTGAGGGCTAATAAAATAACCACCAGGGCACTGGACTTCTTGAAGACGGCGAGGTCGGCATTAGCGCTTCCAACCGTAACTTTAAGGGTCGTATGGGGTCAACAAAAGCAAGAGCCTACCTTGCTAGCCCGGAGACCGTCGCCGCCAGTGCTCTTCGGGGCAAGATCGCCGGGCCCGGCTGGTACGAGAAGCCCGAGGGTGTCGAGAAGGTTATCATTGGCGAGGGCAGCGGTGATCATGTTGCCGATAAGGCTCGATCTGTGGGGGATGCTCTCGATAAGCTCCTTGGCGAGGTCGATAGTATGATCGCCAGTGCTGAGGCAGGTGCTGAAGCCGCTGCAGCGTCCTCCAGTACGGCCGCGTCTGAAGGCGAATCTTTGACTGAAATTCTCCCCGGATTTCCTGAGAGGATCGAAGGCGAGATCATTTTCTGCGACGGGGACAATATCAACACTGATGGCATCTACCCGTAAGTACTTCCAACAAGTCACAGGCAAACCCCCAAACCACTAGAAGATGAGGTACAGAATTAACCGAGTTTGTCGTGATAGGGGTAAATACACCTACCAGGATAACATTTCCAAGGAGAAAATGGCCGAGGTGTGCATGGAGAACTACGATACCGAGTTCGGCAAGATCGCCAAAGCGGGCGATATCCTGGTAACAGGCTTCAACTTTGGCTGTGTAAGACCTATCCAATACAACCCCCTTCGTCTCGTAGACAGCAAATTCTAACTTGACCCAGGGTTCCTCAAGAGAGCAGGCCGCGACGGCCATCTTGGCGAAACAGATCCCGCTCGTCGCTGCTGGCAGTTTTGGCAACATCTTCAGCCGCAACAGTATCAACAATGCTCTCCTCGGCGTCGAGCTGCCCAGACTCGTACAACGCCTCCGTGAAGTGTACAAGGACGAGGCTGAGAAAGCTCTGACCCGCCGCACGGGCTGGAAGCTGCTCTGGGATATTCGCCGCTCCAAGGTCGTCATTACTGAGAAGGATGGCTCGACGTGGGAACAGAAGGTCGGCGAGATGCCCCCCAACGTGCAGGAAATTATCGCCTGCGGTGGGCTTGAGGGCTGGGTGAAGACTAAGATCGCGGCTTAGAGACGAACAAGGGCCCATGGTGATTAGATATTGTCTTTTCAAGTACTTACCCCTGGCGTTTTTCTTACTTGCCACGGCTGGCGTCCTTTAGAAACCAATTCTTTGTTGACTTCTCCAGGCTCAAAAAGTGTATAGTGTCCAGGGTCTTTCGCTAACTAACCAGATGGCCTCAGACATTCATCTAGTATCGCTCGCCCAAATCAACATTTCCATACGACGTGTTGAGACGGGCTTTGGGAGTTGAGATCCTGGCTGGGGACTCTCTCTGCTTGTGAATGCTACGGAAAGGCAGGCCATTCAATTTGAGAAGACCACTGGCCCAACCTCAGATTGAGTCTGAGGGGCCTCGATGGCAAACAAATAATGATGCCGATCGTCCAGTTGCCTGTGTCTGTAGATGGGACCCGATCATAGCCACTACAAGGCATGTACGCCTTTATGACTTGCCAAGGTGCAAGTGCAAATGACCGGAACTTCTAATTTCTTTCTGCTCTTGTCAACCTGATTAGCAATAAGCCATGTAGAAGCAATGCCACCACTGGTGCCAACTACCAATGGGTATCGGCCATTGCCTACCTATGTAAGGCCAATGTATATGTCAGCTGACTGCGAAGGGCGCGTTGAGAGAGGGGCATAAGGCGGCGAGGAGGGGCATTAGGCATCATCACAGGCAGCCTCGATGTCTGACCATCTTGTTTAATGCATGTCGCTACACCTGCGTGAAGACCATTAGTCGCCACCATCCCGGGTTGATCAAAGGACTGATGTAACATATCGTCTGTTACACCCGACTATGCGAGCTATGGAACATCAAGGCCAATATTTCGCCACCGAGGAAGACCACCTGGTCTCTGGAGTAGATACCTGGCGTCGTTCTAGTACCTCATATCGATTGAGCCAGCATGAGGATGACACCGAAAGTCAAGGGATTCCTACTACCGATGGCTATGAGCAAACCGATGGCGCAGCAAGCACCGAAACAGACATAATATCGCCAGCACAGTCGTCGATGTTCTCTACTGGGACCTCTGCAGATTTAGACCCGCCGAAGTCGATTCATATCCAGCCCCAACCACAGCCCAAGCATCAAGAAGCAGAAAGCAGAAAGCCCTAAGGTGCTCTACTGTGAAATCCCAGAGTGTCCATGGTCATTTGATACAAAGGATGACTGGATAAACCATATTATCAGTGACCATTATGGAGATAACTGCCCAGCTCAATGCAGTTGCTTGTTCTGTAACAAGCAATTCGATGCTGCGCGGACAGCTGGCGGTGATACACGGGCCAATTTTGCTAGGCGTCTCGAGCATATCAGCAAACATTTAATGAAAGGTGATACCTGGGAGTCCCGAGATGAGCAGCATGAAATAGGAGCTCACCCTGTGAGGTTGACTGGAGATGACCTACTCCGACCAAAATTCATTCCTGCAGACTACAGTTCTCCAAAACAGGAGAAAAGAAGACGAGATGAGAGTGATCGAATGGAAATCCAGTCTCGGCAAGATAGAAGACGACGCGCTGAACAGATAGATCATGCGCAAAAACAGCCCGCGTGGCTAAGAAAACCGCCTGCACCAGTCCATCATGCACCCGAGTATCATTCAGCAAAAAGGAGCAGCCACTCTACCGACGAAGATGAGGGCGAAGACGAACATGTGATAAATTTGACTTCTATCGATGTCAACCAGAGACTGCGATGCTTATCGACGAGTGATGTTCGGGGTCAACATAAGGCGGACAAGACTTCTATGCCCCTCCATGAGTCTTTGGGATCAGAAGGGTCTGGGATGCATGACATATCCGACCCCAAGCACAGATAATTGATGGACTTTCCCATCATTCCGGGAGAGAACTATAGCAAACAAGACCACTCGGCAAGGGCAACGTTGGTGCGGGAGGAAGAGAAATCCGCACCCACCTTCCAGATTCCCATTACGAATGCCGAAGTATCTGGAACTGAAACCACCACACAGGACTGCCTAAATCAATTCGTTACTGTCAATGATGAGGCAAGACCAAAGATAGTCGAAGAAGCGACAACTGGTGCCCAGACAGAGCTGCAATCGACGAGTCGATCCCTTGCCTTGCGAATGGATTTCTCCAGTATCACGAAGGGGTCCGATTTGAGTTCAATTCCGAATATCGAGAAACACAACTGAAAGGCTCCTCGGGAGCAGATTCTGACCCAGTCTTAACTGGAATGGTTCAGCATTTGTCGGAGGCTAGTGCCAAAGTCGAGCATGAAAACCAACAAGAACAACCTTGTCCAGGACCGTTTCGTCCAGAACTGCGGGCGATTTCAAATACGCCTGCACAGAGAATGTCCCATCCTGAGAAGTCGTTTGCAACGTCTCGGGTAGAGTTAAGAGGCCATCGTTGTTTATGATTGCGTGTGCAGAACTATCTCTCGATCTACCTGCAACCAAGAGCGGCAGAAGGAAGCACTCGCGTATCCTGGATTTGTGTCAGTTGGTCGTTTCTTTTTTTTACTATGCAAGGTCAGAATGAGTAGCTAAGGCCGACCGACATAGAGATGCGGCAAATGGCAATCAATTGATGTGCTTCCTGAACAGCAAAAGGCCGCAATGGCATTTGCTGCTGCAGCAGCCGGGCCAGGTAATGAAGCTACGGTTAGCTGCAATTCTGAGCCAGCGGGAACGATTTCATCAATCTCATCACAAAGCCATGACGCCTCTGGAGCCGAGCAATCAACCTCTGAGGAACAAAATAGCCCGAGCCCAGTTTCAACGGCACCGTCTATCGACGATATCAACAGCTCATTGGATCCATTCATACCCGCAGGCACCAAGAAGTATATGCTACTTTGTGTCAACACTGGTCTGAGGCAGATAAAGCTGGCAAATGTCGACGTTACGGATGCCGATGACGGTCTAGAGATCTTTCAGCGCTTGCGGAAAGCATACGTCGAACTCCGTGGCAACAAAGCAATGAACCGCCTTATGAAGCCCACCACCATGCACTACGTGAAGGTACGAGAAGCCGGGGCACCCGTGCAGATATTGGAAGAAGAAACGAATGTTGACGCTTGTACAGTTCCAACTCTTTCATCTCCACAAGTCAGAGGAGTGCGTCGGGAACTACACTACCGATTCCATCCCATCTAGGAAAGAAGTACTTCGTCATGAGTACGCGTTCTTCCCCTGCCCACCAAGGGTGGGAAAAGTTCCCATTGCGCCTCATTTGTTTATGCACGCATTTCTCGACCCTTGTGACCACATGGGTATATTGGCGACGATGATGCTACCCAAGAAACTGGGAACAGAATTACATTGCAGTGCTAGTCAAATCCACCCTCTCAACATCCCTCACGGATGGGGTTTCTACATTGTTGAAGGATTGGACCGAATTGTCTTGGGTGGATTGACTATCCTTACTCTTCTTACCTCCTGCTTTCTCACTATTCTTTGGTCTGCAATAAAGGGGGACGTTCAAGGGGCACGGGCATCGGGCAGTATTGCGTTGCGGCCGTGGGGTTGGGCGTTTCGGTGCTTTTTATGTTGGAGAGAAACTGGATAGTCGCTCACTCTAAGTAGCCTACCAAGCGAGCTTCAAGATCTCATATTGTTTCAATGTTAGAGAAGCTCAGTTCTGTGGCAGGGTCCAGTGGTAGTGTAGGGGCGGAATTTCGGGAGCGGAGCCGGTAGAGACCAGCCGCCAGCATCGGCCCAGTCCGCAAACGGCAATCCTTGCCCGCTTGTAGGGGCCTGGAAGCCGAGATGGGGATCGAAAAAGCTGCATGAAATCATGTGCAGAAGGTAAATATAATTCCAGCGACTCCCCGGAATGTCTGAAGGTTTTCAAAACACACCGGTTCTCCTCGTAACAGTTTGGTTATATTTGTGGCATCACGAGGACGATCTTTTGTCACAGATCACAGATCTGGCCATATAAATAGCATCAGTTCTGTAAGCTGGAACCCCACGACCCCCAAGACTGGCTTACTGTGTGGCCGCAAACTTACTACGTGTTCTTCCACAGCACGGCACAGCGTCGCTATATGAACGCCACCCGCCAATATGAAGCAATTCATGGCTACTTATGAGCTGTCGCTGTTCCAGCGGATCATGGTCATCTGGCTGTTCGTTATCTGCGGACTGTTCATCTCATTCCACATTGCGCAGCAGTGGACGGAGAAGCCATATGCCTGGGCAAGGCTGACGGAGAAGACGAGGTGCGTGATTCATGATTGCGTTGACGTCGGCACCCACCGAGACTTACACGGCAACAGGCCCTACTGGTACACCTTTTACGTCTTCGAAGCATTTCTTACTGTGCAAATTCTCTACCGGATCCTGGAGGAAAAGATGGCGGGCGCCCTCAATGGTCTGGAGATGCAGGTGCTGGACAGCGTCTGGATCGGCCTCTTGGGCGTGGAGGTGCTCATGGTGATCTGGGCCGGTGGCGTGACTGTGATGAGGTCCATGGCTCCTCAAGTTGCCCAGGCGAAGAAGACGCAATGAGGAGAGGGACAAAGAATGCGGCTGGCCGTCTATGTCCAAAAAATTACATGAACGAAGCCATGGAAGCGACCTGGAAACGGCAATTCCCAACGCCTCAAACTTCCTCAAGGGAGAGCGACCGTGTTCTCAACTTTGCTGTTGCCTTGGGGTCATTCGGTAGACTTGTGCAATAACGAGACACTTTGCTGATATCTCGAGGAAAATGTGCCAATGCCATGTGAAGGTGCGCGCAAAGAAGGATGAATTGATGGAGCCTGGCCCAGGCTCGCGCGGCCGGCTGGTAAGAAAGGACAGGTACTCAACACCTATTCAGGCCACAGTGCTTGTCGGAACGAGATCTCTGTGCTTGCTGTTCTCTGGTGACACAGACACCGAGTAATTTGTTGCCTGAATGTCTCGACTGACTCTCGATACCTGCCTTAGCTATAGGTACTGAGATAGGCATCTTTCTCGACTTTGTCTCGGGGATGACGAGTCATCGCTAGTACTTGTACGAGCAAAGTACAAGTAGCTGATATTTGGGCTGCGCATGACGTAGACCAACCAACCATCTGTTATCAGTCTCCGTTCCTCTCACAGTTCCTGCCCGTTCTCCCAACGAACAAGTGCTTCTCATGCTGGCGGCCGGTAGTAACCCTCTGCTACTTAGCAGACTGTGATTCTTCAAGGAAAAGTCTCGCCTACAAGATCACTGCCTCATTCCATGAAGCCGGATGGAGTCCTTCCCCCGAGTTTCCGTGGGGTCATCCGCTCCATTGTACAGGGCCTTGTGGGGGAGGGGATCCTGCACAGGTGGGCTTTTCAGCGGCACTGGCGGGCGGGCTAAGCTAAAGGGCGCCATTCCAGCAAGTATCTGCCACTACTGCAGGCATCTGCTTTGTCCGCGTGGTACACTTTGGGCCCCACTAAGAACCCCCCAAACTGGCCCAGCGGCGCCCCCAGACTCCCCCGAAGCTTATCACCTGGACCGGGCTTTGTATGTACTTGTAGATCTCGACTCGAGCTGGCCGGCTGTGCGGGTGGTGTAATACATGCTCGAGACCAAGGACTAAGGTAGGTACTTTAGACGGGCCTGCCTTATCCTTTTTTGACTCTGTTCCTCTGCTTCTGTCTTTCCACGAAAGAAAGACGTGCGCGCGCATCCATACTCTCTTCCTCGGCCTCTCCCAGGCACCTCGTAGTGTCCACCACCCTCGAAACCTGTCGCACGCTGTTCGTTACATTACCAAGGGGAAACATGGTGTTTGATATCTTCGCCAAAGCCTTATCGTACGTCACCTCGCCTGGACTACTACCCCGCCATCGCCGTCGCCGCACGTAGATACCCGTCCCATCTGCTCGTGCGGGCGCGGGAACCTCGGTCACGTCCTCGAATGCTAATCAGCATCACAGCTCCGTCGCATCCTTTCTCTTCCCTCTCTTCGCCTCCTACAAGGCCCTCAAGACCTCCGACCCGGCGGAACTGACACCATGGCTCATGTACTGGGTTGTGCTAGCCTGTGCGCTGCTCGTCGAGAGTTGGTTTGAATGGATCTTGATGTGGTACGTCTCTTCGCGAACACCCATCTCAAGCGCATGCAGGGCACTGATACTGTCGTCCTAGGATACCCTTTTACGCCTACCTCCGCCTCCTGTTCCTCCTCTACCTCGTCCTGCCGCAAACCCAGGGCGCCCGCATCATCTACCAGACCTACATCCACCCTTGGCTCCAGGACAACGAGTCGCAGATCGAGGACTTTATCGCCTCGGCCCACGACCGCCTCCGGGCCGCCGGCGTCGCCTACCTCAAGCGCGCCATCGAGCTCGTTAAGACCAACATCCTGGGCATGCCCCCGAGCGAGCCCCAGCAGCAGCAGACCAACGCCTCGGCCGCGCCCCAGAGCTACACCCAGTCCCTGCTGGCCCGCTTCAGCCTGCCCAGCGCCCGGTGGCCCTCGGCCGACGCCGCCGGCACCGCGGGCGCCGACTTTTACAACCTGCTCGCCAGCGCCGTCAGCGCCGCTACCAGCGCCGCGGCGACCAGCAGCAGCAGCAGCAGCAACGCAGCCAGGGCGGCGGCGACCACGCGCGGAGAGGCGGTGACGGCCTCGGGCACGCTGATCCCGCCCACCGTGCGCGAGTCGGAGCGCATGTCCTTCCTCGCGACGCAGCGCGAGCGCCTGACGACGCTGCTGTTCGCCCTGGACCGCGAAGCGGCGCAGCTGCAGGAGCAACAACAGCAGCAGCAGCAGAGGGGAGACAGCATGAGCCTCGATAGGGAAGCTGCGGCGTCCGCCGAGGGCGGCGATGCGCTGCAGCGCAAGCTCAGCGCGCAGAGCGGCCTGAGCAAGAGCCGCAGCGAGGCCGACTTTGAGAAGATCGAGGCCGAGAGCGGCGCCGAGGACCTGGACGAGAGCGCGCGGCCCACGCCGTCTGCTGCGGGGGGCAGTGGCTCGTGGATGCCGTGGGGTTGGGCCGGCGCGGCGGCGCCGGACAAGAAGAAGGACGAGTAGTTGATGGAGACGTCTGAACGGGATCTGGGACACGGCGTTGGGACTGGTAATGGGATAGGGTGCTGCACTCTTTTTTTTATCATTAGGCTGGAGTATCGATAGAGTCTTTGGTCAGCAATCGACCTTGGCCAACACTGACATCCGTCTCAATTCGCGATCCTTGCATCGGGTCCTTGTCCTGAACGCTGTAGTGAAGTGCTGAATGTGTTTTATATCTATTTGCTCCCGTATATATTACATGTATGATGCCGCTGCAGTTTATAGGTCGTCTACAACATATGGCCATGACCCCATGGCCCAACACTGGAACTTGCCATGCAGAACCTCTCATATCTATCGTACAACTACCCCCCGTGATTTATGAAACAACCGGCCTTCTTGTAATTGTAATTGTAATACCGGGTATTCAACGACGAGCCAACATCGCTGATCCTCTTTGCCTACTTGGACAGCTTATAAGGGTAAGCCGGGTCGCCGTCCTTGCGGATCCAGATCTGTCGCTTCTTCTTGTTGACGACGTGCTCGACCCAGACCTCGCGGGCGTGCTTCTTCTTGAACTCGCGGATGAAGCGCGGATCCCACAGCTCCGAGGCGATGCCCAGGTCCTTGCAGCACCGCAGCAGGGCGTTGGACTTGCAGCCCTCGCTGGCCGTCGGTATCGTCTCTTCGGAGAAGTACTGGCATTCGCCGCGCGCTTGTGCGATGTATCTGTGTTGCGACTCTGTGGTCAGCCATCAGGGAAGCCTGCGGGGACGAGTCATGTAGGTAACCGGCGAGGCATGGGAGAACAAGGGAAGACAGCGTACCGTCCGTGGACAATGAGGGCGTACTCCCTCGACACGACCTTCTCGCTGACCGTCACCTCGCCCCTGGGCGCAAGACCCCAGCCACCGGGGCCGAAGGCCTGGTTCAGGATGCGCCGGTACTTGATCTCGGGCAGGTAGATGATGCCGTCGGGCTTGACCTCGACGTCCTGCATGTCGATGGGGCTCATGAGGATCGCCGCCGTCTCGGGGCTGAAGGGCGTCGTCGACAGGCCGTGGAAGGACTGGCTCCAGTCGATGCCGTTGCCATTGTTGCCGATCTCGGGCGCCGAGGGCAGCGGCGCGGAAGATGTAGGCTCGGGCACGGGGGCAAAGACGGCAGGCGCAGAGTCGGCGGCTTCGGCGGCCGGGGGGATGGCGGACTGCTGGTCGCGGGTGCCCTTGCGGCCCGGCAGCTGGCTCGGAGGCAGGCGATCTTCCCCGGCGACTTTTTGGCGGAGGGGCGTGGACGAGGAGAAGGCGGCGCGACGGGGCTGGGCTTTGGGCTTGAGGGCTGCGGTGTTGGTCGCGGAGCTAGAGGCGGACCGCAGGGTCGATCGCGAGACCAGCCGGAGGGGCCTGAGGGCGTGTGGTATCCTCGAGGGTATCATTGTTGTCTTGTGATGTGATGCGACGTTGTGGTAGAAGGCAGGGTATGGATGGTGGCTATGGCGATTGGAGCTTTGGGGATATTTTTTAACTAGGCGGGCGGCCAGGATAGGCACCCTGGACCTCCCTGGAGCTTGGACCAATCACCTGAAAGTCGATGAGATCATGGCAATCAACCATCCAATTCCGGGGAGCTTCGTGATGGGATTTAGATATTGGTCTGTTCCGCTTCAATGTATTGAGTAGCGACAAGTATACATTTCTTTCTTTATGCAATGCTGGTATAAAAATACAACAGGTCAGGTCGCTGTGATCAATGATCATGCGTGGCTCATTTGGCCTTCTCGTCGACATCCTTGGTGGCTGTCCTCTTGTCGTTGTCATGCTGCTTCCAGCACTCGCGGAATCTCTCCATCTTTTTTTGCGCCGAGCGTGTGTTGTTGTTAGCTTTGGTACACTCGCTCACTGGCCTGGCCTCATGGATTCTTACCTCTTCTTTACATGCCCTCCAGTCCTTCTTTTCGTAGTAGCAGTCTGTCAGTTTGGTGTTCTCATCTAGTGCAGCAAGAGACATGGCGTGTTAGCTCAGTGTCCCCTTTCTGGGGAGGAGACCGCAATGCGCGTGGGTATTCGCGGCTGCACTCGGGCCATGAAATCCAACCCCCCTGTTCGAGGCTCGTGGCTGCCCCAGCTGAATTGAATGCAGGGCTAGAGATTAAGTTACAGGCACGGCGAGAACGTACCTGCGCATCCAGTGCTGAAGATCCGCTTGTCCCTGCATCGGGTTTTAGTGAGTGATCCATCCTGCTTTCCGTTGGTTGGGCGATCTCTTCTGTTGGGGCAGGACCGAGGTCAACTTGGAAGGCGTCGTCGTGTGTGTGCGCGCTCACTGTTGACTCAACGCCAGCTGCCTCGTCCACCTCGGCCAGAGATCCATACAAAGTCAGAGACAAAAGACTGCTTACCATTCATCTGGTTCGTCGTCGTCAGCCTGCGCCGCTTGTGCAGCATCACTGTCGCTTTTTGACATCTCTGCTTTAGTGTTGCGAACGATGTGTTTGTAGTCCGAAAGAGTTAAGGTTCTCAAGTGCCCCCGGATCTCAAAGTGGCGCGACTTTTTTCAGGTCCTGGTCTCTTTGATAAACGGTACACACACCCCGATCCTCCGCTCCGAACCTGCTCGGCCACGCACATATTCTCGGAACCCGAACCATGGCTCCGCACAAGATGAATGTGCTGGTATACACCGGTATAGGTCATACCCTCCTGCATTTCATGCCTCCTCTAATGATCGGTTTTCCATCTAGGTCCGGGGACGTCCAGTGAGTCAGTGAAGCACTGTCTCTTCTCCCTCCGCCAGCTCCTCGCCCCCACATACGCCGTGAACCCTGTCGGCGAGAACCACCTGCTCAAGGAGCCCTGGGCCGCTACCTGCGCCCTGTTGGTCTTTCCCGGTGGCGCCGATCTGGGCTACTGTCGGGTCCTCAATGGCGCCGGGAATCGCTCCATCACCCAGTACGTGCGTGCCGGTGGTCGATACTTTGGCTTTTGCGCCGGCAGCTACTACGGGAGCAACCGGTGCGAGTTCGAGGTTGGCAACGCGCCTCTGGAAGTGGTCGGCAGTAGGGAGCTGGCCTTCTTCCCGGGGACGTGCCGCGGCGGTGCCTTCAAAGGGTTCCAGTACCACAGCGAGAAGGGTGCCAGGGCCATTCGGCTCACCCCATCCAAGCAGCTCCAAGGTGCCGGTCGCCTGCCACCATCGCTGCGCTGCTACCACAATGGCGGCGGTGTCTTCGTCGATGCGGCGCAGTTTGAGGGCCAGGACGTCAAGGTGTTGGCTTCCTATGCAGACACGCTTGACGTGGATGGTGGAGATGGCCAGGCTGCCATTGTCTACTGCACCGTCGGCAAAGGAGCAGCTGTCCTGACGGGACCTCATATCGAGTCAGCAACCGACATGTCTCCAAGCGTCCGAGTTAGCTACTGACTGCCCGCACAGATTCGCATCCGCCAATCTCACTCCTCAGCCGGACATTCCTGCATACGGCGACTTACTACGAGCTGTAAAGGAAGACGACGAGCACAGAGAAGAGCTGTTAAGGCAATGCCTCTCGTCGCTCGGCCTCACTGTGAACCAAGTCACTCCGCCGGTCCCTGAACTCACTCCCCTTCATGTCACTTGTCTGCACCCGGACCAAGCGGCCGAGTTGTGGCACTCCTGGCAGGACATCATCAAGAAAGAAGGCACCAGGGATGTCATCAAGGGGGGCACCGACACCTTCTCTGTGCGTTTGGCTGACACCCAGAAGCGCTCATCAAAGTCGCAGCCTCCCAATGGCAGGGATGAAAAGAACGTATTTACTAGTGACATAACTCCCGTGCTGCAAGAGCTGCTCCTCGGCTCGCAGCAGCATCCCATCTTGATGAAAGCCGCCGCTAGGATCGACGGCAATCATGAATCGGAAGAAGACTTCAATTATCTCCATAACCTTCTCGAACAACTCTCCCACAAAATGGGCACTGACGCACCCAGAGGCCTGTTGTCGTCAGAGGGTACGAGGCACATTGCCCACATCTTAACCAGGACAGTCGCCGATCCCAAGATGGAGGCTTTCCTCGAGGGATCCAACGACAGCAGCGTTGCAGAGGTGAACAGTTCCGGCGGTCTCGACATTTTGATCAAGCAAGTCACTTCCGACCTCGGGCTGGTCAACATCGGCTCTGATGACAAAATCGGCCAGAGATTTTCCAAGTCAGAGAACGATGAAGGCGCCAACAAGATGATCGACTATGCTGCAGTAGTAAAGGAGCTAATTGTACACGAACAGGGCGTTCCCGGTCGCCATGAAACACCCTTCTTCAACCACGAAGTTTACTACAGAGCACTGGAGAATTACAGGCAGACCCGCGACCACAAAGCGGAGGACTGGGGCGATAGCCTTATGTATGGGGAGGTGCTGACAAGCACGAATACTGTTCTCGATCAGTAAGTGACAAGTCGCGTCTGTTGACGGTCTGTTGAAGCGAGCATGACTGACGGTATCTTGCAGAAACCATGGCCTGCTTGCGACCCTTCCCTCCGGCTTCACAGTGGTCGCGCGGACCCAGGTGGCTGGCCGTGGACGTGGCAGCAATGTCTGGATTGCGCCTCCAGGACAGATGATCTTCTCGAGCGTCATTAATCACTCCTACAAGCTTGCAGCGAGCAGGCCCATCATCTTCATCAATTATCTGGCCGCCATTGCTACCGCAGAGGGTATTCGCGGGCTCAGACCAGGTTGCAAGGACATTCCAGTGAAGTTAAAATGGCCCAATGACATATGTATGCGGCACTCGCCATCTCTGAAGCTCCTCGTCCAGCTGACTGATGAACGCAGATATCCAAAAGCCCGGCAAGGATGCTTCTTTGAATGAGTCATACGTCAAAATCGGCGGCTTGCTTTTCCAGTGCTCTTACAGCGACGGTAACTACCAAGTCGTCGCGGGCATCGGCGTCAATGCCGTAAACGACCGCCCAACCACCTGCGTCAAGAACTATCTGCCCGCTGGGAACGACGGCTGCGAGACTTTGGTCGAAGAACTCATTGCGTCGATCCTCTGCCGCTTCGAGATGCTCTATAAAGAGTTCTGCCGGACTGGCTTCTCAGAAGACCTGGAAGCGCGGTACTATGCACACTGGTTGCACACGGACCAGATTGTGACGCTCGAGGCCGAGGGTGGCGTGCGAGCTCGCATACGGGGCATCACCAGAGACTGGGGCTTGCTTAGGGCGGAGGAGCTGGGCACGAACGACGCGCCGACGGGCAGGTTTTGGGCCCTACAAAGCGACGAGAACAGCTTTGACTTTCTCAAGGGTCTAGTTAGGAGGAAGCTGTAGGACGCTTCTTCCCTCCCAGAGGGCGGGCAACCTCCATCGGCGACCAAGTTGACACCCTTCCCCCACCAACCCGGTACCAACATGGAGGCCCAGGCTCATCCCTGCGATGAATACGGGCTCGTACGAGACTTTCTTGTTGCCGTTGCCTCACTTTATGCCCAGGCAGTGATCTTGGTGCTTTTCCCGCGATCTACAAGACGCACAAGACGCGCCGAAAGACTACCAACCCTACCGGTCATAGCAATCTTCCTTTCGGCTTGGCAATCTATCGCCACTGCACTAATAACGGTACGAGGGTACCGAATCAGACAATCGCTCGGCACACCAAAACATGTCGAGAAAGCCCCACGGCGGTGTTTGCTACTGCCGTTCATCGCAGTTGCATTGTTGTTGACTGGTAGCGCTATTCTACTTGGGGTGGCCATTGATGCTGTCATATGCAAATGGTACGGAAGTTTGTGGCCTTCGAGCTGGGCTGTTGTACTTCTTGTAGTCAGGACAGCTCTGGAAGCAGTATTTCGTAGGGCTTTAGGGCGACTTTACGACAAGTTAGACCGCCTACATTGATATCACCAACTGTGCTGTCTTTTGTGCGGGTGGAGGCAAGCATCGTTTCACAAGGTGGTATCAAGCAGTGCAGGGTTAGACTTTGGCACTCAGGTTCGAGATAGACATACATCCATTGAACGGGCCAGAGATGGGTAGCATAAAAGTAATACCGAAGGAATGTGCCGTTACTGTCCTTGGGTTCGGATGAAAACTGAACCTGGGGAATACCACACAGCATGAGCTGGCCTGGATCCGGGGTCCGGGGTGAGCGGCAAGCCCAAACCCGGCCCAAGTCACACCCCCGGCCCCCCCCGCATGATCATGGCGATTTGATCGCCATCTTCCCACCTTGGTAGCTTCCTCCTTCCATCCCCGGTTTTGCCTTCGACCGTCGATTGTGAGCCAGCGGTGGCTCTCTAAAGCGTCTGCATAGCACGTTGCTTTGCAACTTTCTTTCTTTGGAATAACCTTGCCTATTGCAGTAGCAAACCTGGCCGCGGCATGTAGTGATTTGCAGGTTGTGCCGGACAACGCGAAGTACACGAGCTCTCAGACCTCGACCTACAGCAAAACTTCCCCCTTCTGTGAGCCTGGTCACGGACAAGGTGTGAGTGTGAACGGCACGCCACGGCAGGTGGACTGCTGCCAGATTCGCCAGGACTTTGCACAGATGACAGTCCTGGCAGTGCGACACTGATAATCGCGATAATCACTTCCTTCGCCGTCCCGATTGATTAAACCCACGCGACGAATGATGAGTCTCGGCGGCCCTGTCGTCCGCATGAGACCCTGCACTAGTGTCTGACGCCACATCCCAGAGACAATCCCCAGAAGCACGGCATGGTTCCTGTGCTCGTGCTGCTGCAGCCCTCTTCACAACGTTAGGCTCCCTGGTCGCCTGTTCGTCTGCCATGCGACAAGCAGGCATTGACCGTGACCCTTCCGCATTGACCCACCCAGAGAAGTCTTCCAGAATAGTTCCGCATGACATGCCGGCACACCGGATGGCGCTCTGCACCAGACTTTCGCCTCCTGGCCAGGCCAACCATCCGCCCCAATGTCGTCTTGATTGACGTCCACGGCCCGCCGGGCGGTCCATCATGCTCGAGCGAGCAATCAGAGGAGTGAGTGCTCTGCGGGAACAGCACTTCAAGATTGGGCCCATCCACCCAGTGGTACTGCTTCGCGAAGAGGACGGCTCGGATGGTGGGAAGGACCTTGTACCGGATGAGGAATCATGTCCTTTCCACCGGCTGGCCCGTCACTTTGCCCATTTTTGCCAGAAGTTCGCCTCGTAGCCCGGCCCAGGAACCGCCTCCCGCGTCCATTGGGTATTTGCTCGATGGTTTGATGTGAGATGATCATCTGGAGTAAAATTGCTGGTCTCTCGTCCTCTCTCAACGTCTGGGGAATTCAACCTGGTTCATCATCCTGTGATGAGCCTGATTCTTCCCAACTTTTTACATTCGTTTCTCATGCTTCTATCGGCATCGCTGCTTCAAAGCAGGATAAACCGCCTTGTTTAATTATCTTCTCCCTTTACCGGACCAGTCCTACAAACACCGTGCCACATCGAGCACGATGAGCAAGACCTGAGCCATGCACTTGTCGGTGGCTACTATTGCGTTTTTCGCTGTCCACCTCGTAGCTGGACAAACTTCCCTTTCTACAGTGCCCAGTTCAACAGCGCTTGTCGACTCCCATGACGAGAATGGGACTTCAAAAACTTTGTAAGTCCCATCCAGCCAGGGTATTTTGACCGTCCAGGAGCCAATGACTGACGACACATTAGACCGCGAGGCAACTCGACTGCCGTTGCAACGGTGCACAAGACCAAGACCACGACAAGTGTTGCCTTCACTACTGTCGTTGAGACGCTCACCTTGCTTGACCTCGGCCGCAGGACACAGACAAACACACGCACGGTCACGTCTGTCACCGGCTCTAATCAGCGCCCAACCAAGGCTCCTTCTGCACATCGAGACGTGAACCGAGGTCTGCTCCGCCGGAAACCTCGAATGCACCCAGCCATAGCATTTGCTCCTGTATCATCACCAGAGAGGGCAGAAGGATATGCAGTATCCGGACTGCGGTTCATGCCGAGACAGGCGGTCGTCACCATCACGACCACGAAAACCATCGAGATCACAACGACTGTCACGCAGACCATCACTCACACCATCTTTACGACGATCATCTCGGCCCCGAGGGCGACCTACACCACTTCCACCGCCACGACCATCTACGTCCCACCGGGAGCAGGAGTCACCACTTCGGCTGCGCAGCCAACTGGCGGGCAGAACGTGCCCACGGGCTCTCGAGACCAAGGGCAGACCACCCAGACTGGGCCTCAGACTCCTGTAGGAGTGCCCTCGTCATCCGCCATTGGACCAAGCAGCACTGAGAGTTCCGGCATACACCAAAGCTCACAATCCGACATTCCTTCAAGCAGCCCCTTACCCGCAACCAGCACGAACATCGAGACTACAACTACGCCTCCCTCAAGCGAGACCGCGTCGACAGGGGCAGAAACACCCTCGACGCCCCTTCCTTCCTCATCGGACACCATGCGCGGCACCCCGGGAACCATGCTCACCCCAACGCCCACTTCGTCATCCACCGCACCGCCATCCACACCACCCTCGGCGCTCTCCAATGAGCAGATCGTCGGGGTCATCATAGGCTCCTTCGCCTTCCTCGTCTTCCTCGGCATCATCGCCTTCATCATCCGGCACTCCGTGCAGCGCCACCGTTCGAAGCTCGCCCAGCGCCGGCAGCAGGTGACCCCGCCCTCGGAACAGGGGGCGGCTGCGGCTGTGGCGGGGTCGGGCTCGGGCTTGGGGTCGGCGCTCCACTCCAACTCGACGGCCGCGTCGAGCGGGCGCGACCCGGCTAACGACGTGCGCATCGTGATCCAGCAGGCGCCCGTCGCGCGGCAGCAGTTCTCGCACCTGTGGCCCATGCCGCCCGGGCACGCGGGGCCCGGGTTCACGACGACGCACGTGGAGAGCAGCACGGGGGCGACGACGACGACGACAGGGACGACGACGACGGGCGAGGGGATGCCGCCGGTGCCAGCGCCGCTGTCGCTTCACCACCATCAGTATCAGCAGCAGCCGCCGCCGCAGGATCCGGGCCAGTGGAGCAACGCGAGCGAGTTTGGCAGCAGCGTCAGTCCCGATGGGTCGAGGGCCGGAGGAGGGGAGGCGAGATACTCGGGCGCGCCTAGCTCCGGTGTATTCGGGCGGGGGCTGTTCAGCCCGGGCCAGGCCAGCAGTGCTGCCGCCTCGCCGTCTCGGCCGCCGCAGGCACGCAATAACGGCAAGAGGGGAGGAGGCCTGTTTCGGAGCTCGGGGGGGTCTGGATGGTTATGATTAATACGGAAAAAAGATAGATTGATCTGTCACAACCTTGTCAGCTTTGTTTCAAGGGGCGCAGACTCACGGACGGGTTCGGCCAAGAAACTAGATATCCTTTTTCATGTGTATCCTTGTGAGTGTAAAGGTGTATTACAAGAATAAATTCCTCAATTTTACTACAGCGTGGCCAACGTCTAAAGATGCATGCAGCCCACAAATACACGCTCCGTGACTCTCATGATAATGGTACAAGAATATTCTTACAACAAGAGAAGGTCCCCCGAGCCCTGGCCCTTCCCGCTCTGATTGGAAACGTCTAAACCGATCCAAGTTTCTTTTCTTTTTCAAAGTCTCCCGACCAAACGCCAGGCCATGCCTTATTTTTCGAGTGAAGATGGAATATATACACAGTTGAAAGCAGAAGAGAACGCGGGGTTGAGTCGTATAGAGGCGATCGGTCGTTCGGATGGGAGGGAGGGACAGGCGTCGCGGGTCAACAGAGAGACCGTCTGGTTAGATAGATCCTCTTCTCTCGCAGACGGCGTCATTGCCGAGGGTTCGGTATCGAGGCCATCCGAGCAAATGCACCCATACGAGCTTGTCGCGGCTCAGCTTCCCACCCTTCCACGGAACCTCGTCACCGGTCCTTGTACACCTTGGGCACCTCTTTGGCGTCCGCTTCCGCCGCGGCCTTTTCTTGGAAGGGCCGGACCTCGGCCTCGTAGCGCTCACGCGCGCGCAGGATCTTGCTCTGGAGGTAGAAGGAGCCGCCCTTCTCCGGGTCGTTGGCGTCGAACAGCTTCTTGAAGCGGGCCATGATGTCCTCCATGTCGGCCTTGCCGCCCTGCGGGGGCTTTACGTTGAGGATCTTGCAGGCCTCGTCGAGGGTCATGCCCGAGGAGAGGGAGGCGCGGACGGAGGAGCCGTTGCCGGCTTTGGCCTGGGCGCGCTGGTACTGGGAGGAGGCCGAGGCCTGTTTGTAGGCTTCGGCGAAGGCGCGACCGAGGACGCGAGAGCCGACGAGGACGACCTGGGTTATGATGCGGTGCGCCTGTGTGCAGGAGGAGGAATTGTGTTAGTGGTGTGGTTCACTCATCCAGAGCAGTCACGGGAAAAGAGATGCAGTAAGAGCAAGGGAATAGGTAGATAGATGTGTTGCTGGTGGCGTTGCACATGCCGAGGGTAGCAATGGCGGCACCGGAAGCTTCTTCAGGAGGGTTCGGCTTGAACGTACCATCTTGAAAGGCTGTGGGAGGAAATGCAGACACCAAGAAGTGAATCCGGGTCTTCAGGAGAGAGAGAGAATACTGGGAGGTGAGCAGAGAGCGAGAGCGAGAGCGCGCTTCTGCCGTGAATCTCTGCGATGCGACGATCGCGACTTTTTTTTTTCGGTGGTGGTGTAGACAAGGTCAGCCGATGAGAGGCGCTCGAAAAATTGAATGGGTCTTCAATATTCTCTCTGTACAGAGTACCTGCCTCTCCGCCTCTCCAGCCAAGTACCTGCACTCCTGCACTAAGATGGACCCATGCTTAAAGCCGATTTGCGGGACCGGAGCGTCGTGCATTATTGACCAACATCAGTGGTGTGGCTGGCTTCAATTTTCGGCGGGCCATCGGAATTTCTGGGCTGCCGACGCTGGCCTGTGATTGGCTCTGTTCACTCATTCATTCATTCATCTCAAGTTGACTTTCAAGTGTGCCCAGGTATGGAAAGAAAGAAGAAAAAAAAAAGGGCAGAGACGTCATGGCCTTGCGATTGGCATGAGGGTTATTGTGAGCAGATGCAAAAGGGGCTTGACCATGGACAGCACATGGGCAGGGAGTCCACGCCCAAGCGCTCAGATGCCGCGCTCACGACCACCAGATATCGTTGAGATGGACGCTCACTTTGGCCCAGATCGGCCTCAAGTGAAGTGATTATGGTGGCTTGTACCTAAAACAAAGGTTCTCTTTTTCTTCTTTCTTCCCTGGCCTACCAGAACCCTCATTGCTAGTCAATGAATAGAGCGCCGCAACCCCCACACCAGTTGACAATGGTTGGTCCCATCCCAACGCCTTTCTTTCGTCTGACCCATGGATGCATCATTCCTGTCCCTTTTGTTCATTGACAAACTCATTATCCATCGCACAATGGGCAATCCATTCTTTCAGTGCAACACAAGGCTGTTGAACAAACAAAGCACTCCCAGCGGGGGGGCTTGCCACGAACAATGGCGCATCGCCCCCCTTAAGCTTCACTTGGTTTCCAAGGCACGGCGCCCCCTTTACCATGGCCACCGCACATAGGGCCAGCATTCAATGCCAAGGGTAGCCTTCGAGCTGAATTCTATTGCTATTGAAGGCAGACTCTGAGAGCACAAAGAGCATGTTTTAAGCAGCCCATGTGTCCTTCCTCTCCATGTCTCCCGCCAGTAATGATGATCCCATCCCATCTATGCTTACCCGGATCGAGCTTTCTCCCAAATCTATCCAGAGAAGTCTTCACCATAGATCCTCTGGCTCGGACACCCGCTTCGGCAAGATCGACCGTCTTCTTTCGGGACCATTGACCTTGAACGTAGCGGTTCAGCTCTACCAAACGGCGCAAAGATGAGAGAAGAACTTGCGCCGCTCTCCCACTGGACCTGGGCGGCCAGCTATGGCCCGCCCAGGCCCCTCTTGAAGACACGGGTATCCATACCAAACCGACTCTTTGTCTTTGGTAAGAGAAGAACATCCTCCTCCAACGCATCAGAGCCCTCGCCGCTCACGCCGAACTCGCCCCTATCGCCTCTCTCTCGTGCGCCACAAGCCATGCTGGAGCAACAACAGCAGCCCGAGGCACACTGCGAACCGGCCGAGCAGCTGGATCCCATCGATCCGCATCTCGACGCCGTATTCGACGCCCGCGACTACGTCTCCGAGTTTGTCCGCGAGGGCTGGGAGTCACACTGGGACAGCATCCGCATCACCTGCGACATCCCCATCCACGAACTGCGCGGCTTCGGCAACCTCGATGCGGCCCCGGGTACCGCCGCCTGCAAGCGCCTCGTCCAAGTCCCGGTCATCAACGATGAGATCGGCCACGCTCTGTGGTGCCATCTGGTCGAGCAACAGCGCGGCTCGGGTTCTCTCGAGCAGGACAGGCAGCTCCAGCAAGACCTCGCAGACTCGCAGGCCGAGGAGTTCATGAAGAATCACGAGCTCTGGTTGCGGCACGGCTGGGACGAGCCCCGTGCTGCAGAAGAAGAGGCAGGAAAGGGCCGACGGCGGTCTTTCTGGAGCCCCAGGAGTGGATGCTGCGACAGCTGTAACCACTGCTGCCAGTCGCAGCCGAGGAGGCCCAGCAGATCTATCCGCCGTCTCTCTACCGACACCGAGAATGGAGAACGATCGTCAATGCCGACTCGTATCGCAAACCTTCTCTACCTGTGGAGGGAAAACGCCCATCCTGACGGGGACGACGATCGGACAAGCTCCAGCGGGAAGACCCGGCGGAAAAGCCATGACAGCAATGCTACTGCCCGACCAATACGAACGGAACGCTCGTGGTCGCACTTTTTCCGGCGCCTCAGTGCATCTTCGAATGGCGGCAGCGAAGCGGGAGGAGAGAAAGGGACAAGGCCGGGGTTTGATGCAAAAGCCAGGCGCCATTCTCATGTGTAGTCGAGTGTTGATGCGGCAATAGCTAATTACGGCAACAGATTGGCTAGTGGCCTTGGGGAGTACCCCGAAGCCTCCTCCCCGGGGACGGCATGCTTTAGCTTAGACGCCCGCCTAGGCGCGAATAAGAACACACGCATCCCTCCAGAGAAGAAATGCTCCAAATCACCTTGAATGTTCCAAGCTCTCGTGGCAATTTTTTGCATGTTGACCAATGTTGATTTCTGCATCTCTGGGTATCTCACGCGGAAGATCCTGACTGCCTCTTCGTGGAAGCTATCTTTCTCAAAAGTCCTCAGCGTCCAGCCCGGCCACCTTGCCCAGGAAATCGCCCTGCACCCCGTTGAGCAGCGCCTGGATATCTACGTTGCCACTCGTCAGGTACTTTGCGCTCACGCCCGCATTGATCCTCTTGGACAGCAGCTCCCTGAGCTGCGCCCTGAGCCCGGCCATCTCGGCCTTGCTCAGCGCCCGCGCCTCCTTCTGCTTGCTCTGCCGCCCGCTGCCGCGCCCGCTCCACCGCCCGGCCTTCTCGAGCTCGTCGCTGTCGTACTCGACGCCCAGCTCCTCGGCCGCCGCCTTCATCCAGTTGTCGTCCTTGCTGCCCTTCTCCTTGGCCAGCGTCGAGTCGGCGATCTTCTTGGCCAGGTCGACGCGCTCCTTGAGCCGCGCCACGATGTGCCGGTCGAGGTCGATGGTGCGGATAAAGTACGCCTCCTTGCTCTTGCCGGACCTCGTGGTGTGCGACGATGAGGCGTGGACCTTGGCGACGAGGCGGCGCGTCGGGACGACCTCCTCCGGCGCGCAGAGCAGGACGCTGAGGCCCGAGCTCTCGGCACGGGCTGTGCGGCCGGATCGGTGGACGTAGGCATCGGCCGTGCGGGGCACGTGGTAGTGAATCACGACATCGATGCCGGGGATGTCGAGACCGCGGGCTGCTACGTCGGTCGCGATGAGGATGGAGGCTGTCCCCGGCTTGGTGCTGGTGAAGCGCTCCACGGAACGCAACCGCGCCTTCTGTGGCATCTGGGAGTGGAGAGGTAGTGCAGGAATGTTCAGATTTTGCAGCATAGGCGTCAGCCGCCGAACGGAGCTGATGGAGTTGGTAAAGACGAGGATGCGCTGCTTGGGTTGGTAAAGGATGAGCGAGTAGAGGTAGAGATCCTGTGATACTGGTCAGAATACAGCTCCGGAACTTCAACGACCCAGGAGAGCGACCTACTTTCTCCATAGCACCGCATTCCACCAGACCCTCCTTGAGACCCTCCGCCATCTGAGAGACGGGGTTGACATCGATGAACTTTGGCTTCTCGTCTCGGAAGTTGAGTTTCTTCAAAAGGTACTCCATGGACTGGGCCTGGCTCATCAGGTCATACTTGCCCTTGCCCGCCAGCTTTTGCTGAAGGCCCTTGTTGAATGTCGCAGAGAAAACGAGTGTTTGTCTCGGTGGCGGCGCCTGCTCCTGACCCTCCTCGTCAATCTCGGTACGGTCCAAGGCGCCGATGATTTCCTCCGCTTCCTTGAAGTGACCCTCGGTCAGCAATCTGTCTGCCTCGTCGACAACAAGATACTTGATGCCTCTGAACGTCTGCATCAGCTTCTTGCTTGAACTCAGCACCTCCCACAGCCGACCCGGTGTGCCGATAACAATGTCGGCCTTCTCCAACTGCCTTTGTTGCTTGTGCACTGATAGACCACCAGTTACGGAACACACATAAGGAGAAGTTGAGAGGCCTAAGCACAGCTCCTTGATATGGTTTGTTATCTGATGAGCAAGCTCACGAGTCGGTGACAGTACCAGACCAATTGGTCCGGTATGCTCGTCCGATCCTGCGTCGCGTAGGCTAAGCCACTTCTCAACGATAGGTATCGCAAAGGCCAAGGTCTTTCCAGACCCCGTCGAAGCCTTGCCTATCACATCATGCCCGTTGAGGATCTGGGGAATGGCTTGCGCCTGGATGGCCGTTGGCTTTGCGAACTTGAGACGGGCTATGCTCGAGAGTAGCGCCGGAGCGAGGTCGAGCGGCGCCCACTCGGCCACATCTGCTTCCTCGAATTCTTCCTCAACATCGGCTAGAGCTCTGAAGCCGCCATTGGCGAGCTCTGTGTCCACAGGGGCAGCTGGCTCTGTGACCTTCTTTGGTTTTTTCGTCTCTTTGCTGTCTGCCTTGGCCGTCTCTGCTGGCTCGGATGAAGTTTTCTTCTTCGACTTTGGCTTATCTTCACTAGGCTGTGTTGTATCGGGTAGGTCTTCGAACCCCTCAAAGGAATCACCGTCGTCTTCTGAAGGGACTGCAGCAAGCTGTGTATCGCACGATTAGCGTATGAATTGTGATAGATTGCCGGGGGCATATGCCACATACAAATTTGACGGTATTGCCGTCACGAACGACATCGACGTCCTTGATTTCCTCGAGTCCGTAGAAGCCCTCCGCATCGTCAAACATCTCGGGAATGTCCACCGTCTGCCATGGTAGAGAGTCGGCGACGACTAGGCGCTTCTCTTGCTTGGTCTTCTTGCGCGGTGCCTGTTTGTTCGCCGATCCGGCAAACTTGCGCTTGCCCCCGGATCCAGTTGCTCCAGCCATGTCCACTGTACTGCCCAAGAATTCGGAGGACAGGTATCTGCACGGAATGTAGGGCTGCTATCGCAAAGAGGTGAAGTTGGCTAGTGCTGTTGCCCAACTCCGGCCTGGTTATTCCAAGTCCTTATCGCGATCAGAAGAAAAAAAATTTAGGCGGACAGATTCTTGAGCTGGAGCTGCTAGTGGGGTTGCTAAATGCACAGACCACAGCTTAAATCAGCCCTATGCCGCCTGTAGAATGGCGCAAATCTGGCGGTCCATAGTGGGGTTGTTAGCGGCTACGAAAATTTCTGGCTCCCAAATGAGTCCTCAAGTGAGCTTGAGCTTCCCGTTTATATCCTTTCCACACCTATCTCCGAGCATACTTCAAACACAGCTGTTGCAATGGGCAAATCTTCAAAGGACAAGCGCGATGCCTACTACAGGCTTGCCAAGGAGCAAGGATGGCGTGCCCGGAGTGCTTTCAAGCTCCTCCAGCTTGACGAGGGTCAGTGACTCCCCCTTCCTAGCTTACTCACATGCAGACACTAGGACTGACTTACAAGCTTCTTCAGAGTTTGACCTTTTCGCCAATGTCACTAGGGTTGTCGACCTATGCGCCGCCCCTGGGAGTTGGTCTCAGGTCTTGTCGAGGGTCTTGATCAAAGGAGAGAAGTTCGGTCGCTCTGCTTGGCAAGATCGCGAAGCCAAGTTCAGGCAACAGATGCTGGGCGTGTTGAAGTCCGAGGCTACTTCTACAACTAACTCGACGGCGGGTGCTGCCTCTACCCAGGACGGAGAGCTGACGCCAAGAAAGGACGTCAAGATTGTATCCATCGATCTGCAGCCCATCAGTCCCCTGCCTGGCATTGTCACCTTGCGAGCCGACATCACCCACCCGGCTACGGTGCCTCTGCTCTTGAAGGCACTGGATGAGGAGTACGACGCGCAGACTATGAGCCAGCAGGCATCGCACCCCGTGGATCTCGTGCTCAGCGACGGTGCGCCGGACGTGACTGGTCTGCACGACCTTGACATCTACGTGCAGTCCCAGCTACTTTTTGCCGCGCTGAACCTTGCACTCTGCGTTCTGAAACCTGGAGGAAAGTTCGTCGCCAAGATCTTCCGCGGCCGCAATGTGGACGTCCTGTATGCGCAGCTCAAGCTGTTCTTTGAAAAGGTCATTGTCGCCAAGCCACGCTCCTCTCGTGCGAGCAGTGTTGAGGCCTTTATCGTTTGCCTAAACTTCCAACCACCAGCAGGCTTCACGGCCAGTCTGGAGGAGCCACTTGGCGTCGGACACAAGCTACCCCGGATGGTCAGCGAGAGAAGAGAAAGGTTGCCCATAATTGCGGGTACTACAATGCAAAACCATGAGACGGGCGCCTGGGACGCCAGTCCTGAGCACATTCGGCCGTTGGATAGCGAAGGTATCGAAGAAGTTGAGATTGAAGATCTATCATCCGAACCGCAGAAGGACTCGCGCTGGATCGCACCATTCATCGCCTGTGGCGATCTGTCAGCCTTCGATTCCGACGCTTCCTACCATCTACCGGACGATCACGTCTCCCTGGATCCTGTCCAGCCGCCGACCGCTCCGCCATACAAGCGAGCGCTCGAGATGAGGAAGCTGACGGGAGGAGCATATGGAAAGACAGCAAAGGCTTAGTGCCCAACCACCAGGCCAACATGCGCTTGCTCTGCACCGCTGGGTGGGCAGGCTCGTACCCTCCATTACCTCCGGTGTCAGGGACAAAGCGTCACGGTCATAAAAGTTGCGTAGGGTGAATAGGTCGTCATGCCGGCTTGCCGGCCCCATCTTCTCCAGCAGAGGCAGCGCCTTCTCACGGCCCTCTTGATCGTCCAGGTTGTTGCCATAGAGGCCGACATTCTTGGCACCCAATCGATTGGCATACAAGCGGCTTGCGTCTGCGCTGCCCGACAGTATCCAGAGGCCCCGCAGGTGCGGCCAGGTCTCTATCTCTTCGTTGAGACAGTCCATCATCCAGCTGCCCAGGCCGATGTGCTGGTACTCCGGGAGCACATACACGTCGGTAAGGTACGCAAAGGTGACGCGGTCAGTAATGACGCGAGCAAGCCCAATCATCACTCGGCCGTCATTCTCTGCACCGGCGTTGGTCTATCAGCTACAAACTGTGTTCTGTCTGAGAGACGAGGAGTACTGTACCTGAAGAGCCGGCTTGGATGTGGTAGAGGCCGAGGCAGAGACAGTTGTTGAGCATCTTGGTGAGGCTTGGCTCATCTAGGCCTTTAGCCCACCAAAGCAGTTCTGAACTCAGCGCGGCATTGATGGCAGCGGGCTGCAGGTAGCTCGGATTTGCCGAGCAGAGATAGACTCCATCGCCATGCCTATACCACTCTCTAGACTCTTCAGATGTTGCCATGTGGGAATGCCGTGCCGTGGTATTTGAATTGAGGTCGCAAGCAATGAACTGGCAGCGTTGCTGGTGTATAACGCGTTAATGATCTGTACTTTCTAGCGCACAATCTAGAGAAATGGTCAAATGAGAGTTCTCTTTGGTCAATTGAGCAATTTTTAATGTATTGTATTGGATCCTTGTCTTCTAGCCCCAATATCATAGAATCCCGAGTTGACTCATCCAATGTTGCCCATGCGTTGAGTCATTATCACCAACCACCAACTGTTATCGAGATTAGCAGCAATCCGAACAAGCATCTAGCGCCGGGTTACGAAGCATTGCGGCCCGCAATCTTAGCCGGTAGAACGTAGGAGGGCCCACGCTTGGCAAAGGTTGTCTCATCCTGGAGAGCATCTAGTGATGGGGATAGGTTGCGTCGCGTGGAGGAGCAGCTGCACTAAGATCATGATGGCTCTGGAGAAGTCCCTCAAAGCAAGTGTGTCCCATTTGTAAACTCCATCATCCGATATACGTACAGGCGTTCCAACCCAAGCATCCAGGAGGTAAAGATACCCTTGGAGGTATCCCAGAATCAAGTCCCCAAAACTAACCGGCGCAACATAGACCCAACGGAGCATACGACACAGGAAATAACAAGGAGAGCATAGCACAAACGGCAGGTCAGAACAGCGATACCATGGTCAAAAAAGAGCAAAGTGAGACTGGAAACCACGTCACTTGGCGAGAACAGGCTCCTTCTTGTGCGTGGTCGTCTTGGGCTTGGCCTCCTACAGATGGAGAGTTAGCGAGATAATAGCAACGGCACAACTGCGCTCGGGCGTCGGTGCTGGGTGCGCAAGGAGCCCGACATACCTTCTCGGCCTTGACGGCCTTGCCCTCGGTCTTCTTGACGGCCTTCTTCACAACGGCCTTGGCCTGATGGGCGACGAGTTAGCTCTCTTGCAATCTCGCGACAAGGGTGAGATGTTGCCCTTGAGCAGAAGCTTACCTTGGCAGCGGCACTGGGCTCCTTCTTGGTCTTCTTCGTGACACCGGTAGGCTTGGAAGCCTTGGGCGCAGCAGTGGTCTTCTTGGTCTTGGTGGCCTTCTTGCGCGTGATCGTGGGCGCAGTGTCCACGGTCTGGAAGACGCGCGGCTTGGAGTGGCCGGTCTGCGAGCGAGTTCCCTCTCGTGCCATCTTTCCAGTAGTCAATAAGCTCTAAAAGCAGGTCGTCAGTATGCGCGCAGTTGCGATACGACGTGGGAAAGCCTCTAGAGTGAATGCGCCGGCGATGGAAGCTGTCGTTCGCAAATGCGACAGCTCCATGGCGCTCCGGGCGCGTAAATGATATTGCTCACCTGAGAAGTGTGGATTGTCGCAATAGCGGTTTCAGATGCAGTGCCTGGTCGCGCTCAGCGTAGCGGCGATGGTGAATAGGGTTGGGGGGCGATGAAGGGGAATGATGGTGAGGAAATCCAAGAGAAAAAGAGAAAAGAAAGAGCAGAGAAACGAAGGACTTGCGGTCGCGATGCGAGAGGTCGCAATGGAAACAAGCTGGTAGGCGGGCGGCAAAAACAAAAAAAACGGCCCAAAAACAAACGAGGTTGGGGGGTGAGCCCGGAGCGATGTGACGCAGCGACAGCAAAGGCAGCTCACGGTGCTGGAAGTGCTGCTGCTGCTGCTGCTGCTGGTGGTGGTGTTGTTGCTGGCTCTCCTCCCTCTTCTCTCATCACTCGTCCCTCGTCCCTTTTCCTCCCTCCCTCTCCCTCTCTCCCCCCTACCTTTTACCCCCTCCTCCTGGAACAAAAAGAACCTAGCCCTCCCGGGGGGCTTAGAGACCCAGACTCCATGGCCTGCGAGGGGCGGCAGAAGACAAATGTCTGAGGGCCACCTGACCCGAATCGGCTGGCCTCCCTCTCCCTACTACTTGGCTGGCTGGATATGGCATGATTGACACGGCTCTCTGTCCGCTTAGAGGGCCTTGATAACAGGCGCGCGTTTACTCACATCTGGGAGCAGCAAGGATAACTACTCGGCGCATGGCTCGTCCCTCGGGCGGACCAAGATGCACTAGATAGATGACTGGACACCGCTACTCTGCGCTGACACCCAAGTTTGGAGAATGCTTCATCAGCAGCAGACGGTGGGAAGATGGAAATTGCGAAAGCCGAGGTGACTGGGAGCGCAATGTGCGCATGTAATCTTCCCTCGTCTCACCGGCCGGTGACAAGTTGCTGGGAGAATCCGGGGAAGAGAGGGCAAACGGTCCGTGGTAAAACGAGGGCACATGGCACTGACATGGCAGAGTGCATGGCCGGTGGGACTTGGCAGGTCTAGCCTTGATCCAGACCAAGCATCCATGAGCACATATGCGTCAATGGATCCATCAACGATGGATGGCCTGCTGATACCGGTGCGGGCGGCTTGCAGTTAGCGTACTCGGTACTTCAAGCTTCCACCGATGGATGCACCATCATCGACCTCAAGCGCGCGTGCGTCTCCATCCACTGCTCTTGCTCCCCATACTTTTCAGGTGGTCGGGTCTTCAGTCTTTTGGTCTGGCCAAGAGAGGAGAAAATGAAATAAAAAGTCGAAAATGATATCTGGCCGAACATCAGGGCTTGGCAGTTCGCCTCCAGGTTCGAGTAATTTAGGGTCCACGGGTACCTTGGGATTAAGCTGTGATGAGGCGCAGTTGTTGAATGGGGGCAGCTAAACCAAGCTCCACAAGACTAGGCATCCGCATTTCCTGAAATCTCACCACTGCGAATTCGTCCTCGCTGCGAGAGGACAACTCCCAATTCTTACGACCCAAGATCCAATGCTCATGAAACTCGGGTAACTGAGTGACGGAAACCCCTCAAATACTCAGACGGATCCTCGTGAAAATCTACTCCTCCTAGGGGGGACCTATCTCTCTACCCACGAGCACTCGCTCCCCTGAGCTCCGGCGAGCCTCCTAAGCAGCCGGCACGACGCACCTAGCCTGCCAAACCTCCTATACGATTGATCTACCACCGCTACGGCTGGGGGCCAGGGAAAGCACTCTTGTTACGGGCACTACAGGTGCCCGCGCGACCACAGCGCCATGCGGAAACACGTAGACGAAGATCGCGTGCCCTTCGCAAGCCGTTACGAATCCCCTGCGCGGGGCCCTACCATCGAGATTGGCGGCGATGACGAGGTGGCATTCAAGCTTCGGCAGAGAAAGTCTGCCGCTCAAAGGATAGCCTCGTGGCTCGGGTCATGCCTACGCTTCCGTCGAAGAAGCCTCCGACGACATCCGGTTGTCTTCGTCCTCTTTTGCCTGCGATACGTCGCTGCACTCATTGCGATCATCCTCGTTGCGACACCCTTCCTCTCGCCCTCCTACCTCCGACCACCGAAGCACTACAAGGAGCTCAGATCAAGATGCGAAGGGGCATCAGCGCAGCCGGGCTGTGCCAACCCGTTCAAAGAGAAAGTCTTCATCGCCGTCAGCCTGTACGATAATGGGGGCCATCTGGCCGGCGGGCCGTGGGGCAAGACAGTGTTGCAGCTGATCGACATGATTGGTCCCGAAAATGCCTTCCTGAGCATATACGAGAATGACAGTGGGCCGGAGGGCATAAAGGCCTTGGAAGACTTCAAGGCGCAGGTGAAGTGCGCCCACCAGATTGTGGCAGATGAACATGTCCCCCTGGACAACTTTCCGACCCTCACCATGCCAGATGGGTCGAAGCGTATAAAACGCCTTGCGTATCTGTCCGAGATGCGCAACCGAGCGCTCAAACCCCTCGACACCTTTACTGGTGACAAGAAGGGCATAGTCAAGTTTGACAAGATCCTGTTCCTCAACGACGTGGCTTTCAGGCCCTCGGACGCGGCGCAGCTGCTCTTCAGTACCAACGTCGGGCCGGACGGGAGGACACAGTACCTTACTACGTGCGCGCTAGACTATAGGAACCCCTTCCTCTTCTACGACCTCTACGCGCAGCGCGACGCCGAGGGCTTCGCCAACGGCCTGCCCATCTTCCCTATCTTCAGCAACGCCGGGCAGGGCATCTCGCGCGCCGCCGTCATGGCCCAGAAGGACGGCGTCCCCGTGTCGTCGTGCTGGGGCGGCATGGTAGCCATGCAGGCCGCCTACGTCCAGAACATGGACAAGAAACTGCCCCGGCCCGACTTCCAGGCCATCGGCAGCCACGTCCTAGACCCAGACAGGCCGCGCGAGATCACGGCGCCCGTGCGCTTCCGCTTCGAGCCCGAGCTCTTCTTCGACGGCTGCGAGTGCTGCCTCTTCCTCGCCGACGTGTCGCAGGCGGCGCGCCGGGCCGGCGCCGCCGAGACGGGCGTCTATGTGAACCCGTACGTGCGCGTCGCGTACGAGTACAACACGATAAGATGGATGCCGCTCATGCAGCGCTTCGAGCGCCTGCTCGCTCTCCCGCAGCGCATCATCACGCCCGTCCTGCGCCTGCCCACCAACAACCCGCATCGCACGGTGAGGGAGGGCGACAAGTTCGAGGAAGAGGTGTGGGACAACTCGACCAAGGCGTGGAAGATGGTGACGCGGACGGGCCGCAACGGGCTCTTCTGCGGCGTGCGCGAGATGCAGCTCATCGAGCTGCAGGAGCGGCAGGGCGATCAGAACTGGGAGGACAACAACATACCGCCCGGGCAGAAGTTCTACTTCCCTACCTAATGGCTGACGTTGCCTGACCTTGTCTTTTCTTTCCTAAAGGTGTGTTCGAGGGAGCACAATGGCAACTCTCCCGGCAGGCCCCGGCGGGTTACAAGAACAAAAGCGACTTATGTACTGGTATAGAAACATTGTAATCATGTCCAAAAATTGCATGCTTATGGTCGCCGCTGAATCCTTGAACTCTAAAGGCAGGCATACATACAATTTGAGTGGACCGTGAGCTGCTCCTCGGAACGGTGTATGGTTCCAGACACCACGCTACCTCACCCGATGCGGTGAGTCCGTATGCCCTCAACTTCCCTGTCGATAAGCTTACTCCGAACCTTGAGGGGTGGGGCACGCCCCGAAGGAGCGGCTCGCCGGGTCATTCAGAGGTAGTTCTCTCTCTCTTTCTCTAAAAAAAAGAAAGCTCTCGAGGGGCCTCCAAGTTCGATGTGAGGAACCCAGCGTGCATCTGGGAGGATGTCTGGATTATTAAGCTTTAAGCTCAAGACCAGGCAAGGATCCCCGACGTGACAAACTGCGCCGTACAAAGTCCTTCCTACCCTACCTCGCCTACCTAGGTATACCTACATGACCAACACTACCAAGTCAGACGGGAAGTGCGCTGGGGACATTCAAACGTCAAAAGGATGCAACCCCCAGCTCGGGTTGCATTTTAAGCTTCAAGGGCTACGCAGCGCCGCGCTACACCAAACCGGGACAAAATATAACAGGCTCCGCCAACACACTGCGCAAACAACATCTATCCGTGAGATTTTAAGACCAAATAAGCGCCTGAGATGGGGTAGGTATTCCCGACTCTTCTCGGCGTGAGGATATCTGGCCAGTGGTCTTACCACTCCTGGGCCCAAAATGGATAATGGTCTCGCGGGATCGTCAGCTGCGTGGGTTGGTTTGTAAACCTAGCAGCTTCGCCTCTGGAGTTGTGTCAGCCATGCTTCCCCTACTTTTCCATGGACTCTGAGGCTTTCTATATAAGCAAGCAGGTCGTTGCCTCGATGTCTCTCATCCCACCTTTCCTTGGAAGAAGGCAATTTCACCAGCATCGTAGCGTCCTCGCTATCCCTCCCCGGCTTACACACTTTATCCCCTTGCGATCACATCGACACAAAACAATATGGGTTCTGCAGCATTAGACCTGAGCAAGACCGAGGCGTTCCTAAAGGGCGTGCGCATCCCCTTTGTCAGCCCGTCAGCGACAGAGTTCGGAGTGCTAAGCAAGACTTTTATGCACTCCCCGGAACAGCCGACCGGCATCGCGCAGCCGGGGACAGCGGAGGAAGTGGCGACCATCATTAAACACTGCATTGCCGAGAAGGTTCCCTTTGTCGTCCGTACCGGGGGTCATGATGTGACCAAGTCGACACTTGTGGCCAACGTCCTCTCCATCAACCTCCGCAAGCTCGACCATGTCCAAGTCAGCGCCGATAAGAAAACTGCCAGGGTGGGCGGTGGTATTCTGTCTGGCGCCTTACTGGAAGCCCTCGCTCCGCACGGCCTGGAAGTTCCAACAGCCGCGGTGCCGTCGGTGGGCTGGCTCAGTTGCGCGACTATGGCAGGGTACACTCTTATGTCTCCGTCCATGGGCCTTTGCTGCGATAGCCTTCTCGGTGCCAAAGTGGTTGATGCCAAGGGTGAGATTGTGGAGGCTAGCGAAAGGATGATGAAGGGCATCCGTGGCGGCGGTGGCAACTTTGGTGTCATCGTCGAGTTCACAGTCAAGGTGCACCCGCTGTTGGAGGTAGGTATACCCGATGCAGTAGGCAGGGGGGAATTGGAAGCTGACAAAGTGAATTCAGGCCCAGTCCGGAGCGATCATGTACGAGAGCTCGGACCCGCAACGCAGCTGGTCGTCGTTTTTGACCAAGTTCCAGGAGCTCATGACCAAGGAGAAGATGCCGCATTGTCTGTCGATTCTGCCATCGCTCATCGCTGTGCCCAACATGGGACCAGCCGTTTTTGCCGTCTTCTACTGGAGGGGCGCTCGCGATGATGCCTTCCAGTATTGGCTGAAGAAGGCAGGCTCTCTCGGTCAAGCCGTCGTGGATCTCGACAAGGCCGTCGTGACACAGTCGGCACTCACGTTCACCAAGGGCTTTGAAGCCCTGCTGCCGCCCAAGATGTACGGGGCGATCCACAGCAGCTGTGGCTCCGAGCTCACGCCGGAGGCCATCGAGGTGTTCGGCAAGTACGGGGCGGCAATGCCCCCGGCAGGAGGGTCGTCCATCAACTTCCATGTCCTTCGCGAAGGGACCCCTTCCTGTGGCAAGCCCAGTGACTTTCCGGACTCGGTCTTCGGCGCTCGCAGGCCGCATTGGATGTGCGAGTTCATTGGCGGCTCCGGCGCTGGCGAGGAGCAAGGTGCCGAAGCAGCACAATGGGCCAAGGAAATTCGAGATGCTCTTGCCAAGACAGGCGCGGTTACAAAGTTTGGGTACGCTGCCACGACGAGCAAGGAGTTCGCTGTAGTGGAGGACGTGTTTGGCGAGAACGCCGCGGAGCTTAGGGCTCTGAAGAAGGAGTTTGACCCGGACAACGTGTTCCGATGCACAGTCCCCCTGATGGACTGAAGTGTGAAACCTCAAACACCAATACTATACATGAACTCATGGACATGATGAAATGAATTGGGAGATGAGAAACCTGGTTAACATATGCCACATGACTAGGTATCTTGGCTACTGCTGGGCCAGAATCCGGAGAGGTTTGAACAACGATGTTTTATGCAATAATCACTGAGAGCAATACCAGTGGAAAAAAACCCCTGTGGGTGCCAGGCACAAAGAAGGCCATCAATGAAGGAGATAACCGCGCGGCGCATTGTTTGTTTTCCAGAGTGTTCAAGTGGTGTTGAGGCTGCAGGTGGGAACGAATCTCCCTCCTTGTATTTATCAAGCCTTTCACTAGAACAGGTACCTGTGACGTTCGACGGATTGGGAGAAGCTGCTGTGGCACTAACTAAAAATGGGGGACCCCAGCCAGAGCCAATAAACCCCAAAAGTCGCGACTGACCCCATCAAAGACCGCGGCGGCGCATTTCGCGAAACCTCACCAGCTCCTTCTGTGATTTAAGTGCTGTATCCCAAAAGCCAAAAAGTCCACGCAGCTCAGCATCACCTCACCCACAGCCATGCGAACCCAACCCGGACATTTCTAAGCCATTATGCATATTATCAAGCCCTCGTGGCTGAGCCATAGTGGTATGTGGGCAAACAACAATGACGACTCGAGCTCGCGCGATGGAAATCGGGCCCTGCTGACCTTGTTTGTGATGCGATAGGTGAACAGAAGGATTTCGAGGTCTACAGCTGCCATGTATCGCCAGACGGTTCAAGGCTAGCGACTGCCGGCGGCGGTAAGTTGCGACGCAATGGCGGCAGCGACCTGACATCAATGTGGTACTGATGAAGCTCTCCTCCCAGATGGCCATGTGCGTGTATGGTCGACTGAGGCCATTCTGAAATCCAACGACCCGACCTGCGCGAAACCCAGACAATTGTGCCATATGAGCCACCATCTCGGCACGATTCACTCGGTTCGGTTCTCTCCCAGCGGCCGGTATCTCGCATCAGGTGCCGACGACAAGATCATCTGCATTTACATGCTCGACCCGAACCCACCCTCACATACTGCATCCTTTGGTGCGTTGCTCGACACATGTGCCATCTTCGGACCTTGAGACAAAGCTTACTGACTGAACCCCACAGGGACCAACGAACCGCCACCGATCGAGAATTGGAAAACCCACAAGCGACTGGTCGGCCACGAGAACGATGTGCAAGATCTGGCATGGTCCTACGACTCGTCTTTGCTGGTCTCTGTCGGCTTGGACTCCAAGGTCGTGGTGTGGTCGGGTCATACCTTTGAAAAGCTCAAGACGCTGGCGGTGCACCAGAGCCATGTCAAGGGCATCACCTTCGACCCTGCAAACAAATTCTTTGCCACGGCCAGCGACGACCGAACGATCAAGATCTTCCGATTCACCCCACCTGCGCCCAACGCGACCCAGCACGACATGGTCAACAACTTTGTCCTCGAGACCACGATCAGCACGCCTTTTAAGAGCTCGCCGCTGACCACCTACTTCCGACGGTGCTCCTGGTCGCCTGATGGCAACCACATTGCCGCAGCAAATGCAGTTAACGGCCCCGTCAGCTCGGTAGCTATAATCGAGCGTACGAGATGGGACAGCGAGATCAACCTCATCGGCCACGAAGGCCCCACCGAAGTTTGCATGTTCTCGCCGCGTCTCTTCCACACTAAGAAGCCATCCGACAATCCTCAAGCCAACAACAACAACAACGGCAACACATTGGTCACGGTGATTGCCTCCGCCGGGCAGGACAAGACGTTGAGTATCTGGAACACTAATACATCCAGACCCCTCGTCATCCTCCAGGACCTGGCGTCCAAGTCTGTGTCCGACCTGTCATGGACCCCGGACGGCCAGACACTCTTTGCATCCAGCTTGGATGGAAGCATTGTCACAGTTACGTTTGAGGAGGGAGAGCTGGGATGGGTGGCAGAACCGGAGGAGATCGACAAGGCTCTGCAAAAATACGGGGCATCAAGGAAGGGTATGGGAGTCGCCGAGGACGTCGATGGACTAAACCTCGAGAGCCACAGCAAGGCTGGAGAGATGCGCGGTGTCGAGTCGAGAATGGGCGCCCTCATGGGAGACGCACATACGGCCGAAAAACAGAGCACACCAGCAACCAATGGTGTCAAACCACCAGCAAAGGCTGACGAGGTCAATGGCCAGGCGGACCAGGATAAGGACAAGACGGCGGAAGAGAGCGAGGACAAGCGAGTGGAGCGGATCGCGACCCTCAAGTCACGAGTCACAATCACGAAGGATGGGAAAAAGAGGGTCGCGCCTCTTTTGGTTTCATCCTCGGGTACTGGCCAGTCGTCATTACCACAGTCCCAGCTGGTCGGAGCTACATCCACAAAAGCGACGCAGGACGATGCGCCGCAAACCATTCTCGACTTGTCGAAACCCGTCGACGGCCTCCCTAAGGGTGGAATAGCCTCGATGCTGTTAGGAAACAAGCGGAAAGCAGCGGCAGTGGAGGGAGAGGAAGACGATGATCATATCACCAAGAAGACCGGCCCCTCAGGCCCGACTCCTATCATGGTCAATGGGATTGACGGCGTGGAGGCGGCCACCTTGCAAACACCGACATATGGTGTTGTGTCGACCCCTGAGTACTTGCGCCCATGCGTGCTTAACTCTTCAATCGCCTACTCTCAAGTGCGATTAGCGGTGCCCAAGGTCCGGTCACATATCCTGAGACCTCTGGAGAAGGGCGTCCTGCAGGAACAGAGCAGCCTGGAAGACGCTTCCAAGGTTCCAGAAAACATCATACTGGAGGCAAAGAACCCGGTGCAGGTCCGGGACCCGTCCCACGTCACAGCAAGCAAGAGAGGCTCGCTGTTGTGGCAAGACTTCCTACCGAGAGCCGTGATCCTAGTGACTGGAAACAAGCACTTTTGGGCAGCAGCCTGCGAGGATGGAAGCCTTTACGCGTGGACACCGGCCGGCCGGAGACTGGTCAATGCGCTCGTTCTAGAGTCGCAGCCGGTTATCCTTGAATGCCGCGAGCATTGGCTACTGTGCATCACGGCTGTCGGACTGGCCCATGTCTGGAACATCCGGACCATGTCATCCCCTCACCCTCCTGTTTCTCTCGGCCCAATCCTGGAGCTTGCAACTCAGTCTCTCAACCAACACACGGCGACTCCTGGCCCGGGCGTGACCTCAGCTCATCTCAATTCAAACGGCCACATTATCGTGACTCTGAGCAACGGTGATGGGTACTACTACTCCCCAAACCTGTACACATGGCAGCGGCTCTCCGAGTCGTGGTGGGCTGTTGGCAGCCAATATTGGAACAGTAATGACAGCTCTGTTAGCGCGCTGCAATCCACGGCAGTTGGTCCTGTCACCGCCCCGGCAGATCCGAAGAGTGGCGACGTCTCTACACTTTCAGCCGGCATCATCCCCTTCCTTGAGCGACATACTACCAACGAGTTCCTTCTTAAGGGTCGGGCATACGGTCTCCAGCGTCTCATCAAGACACTCTTGTCCAAGGATGGGTTTGAAGACTTCGAGTCGAGTGTGAGTATTGCTCATCTTGAGAACCGTGTCGCCGGCGCCCTCCAGCTGGGCTCCCGGGATGAGTTTCGTCTCTACCTGTTTATGTACGCGAAGCGTATTGGTGCCGAGGGCCTGAGCGGCAAGGTCGAAGAGCTGCTCAATAGCCTCTTGGGCGGTATTCTCGAGGATAAGGAAGCGGATGGTAAGGCCGATGGAGGCAAAGGCTGGTTCAGCAAAGGCGACGAGATCTGTGGGTGGGATCGCAAAGAACTCCTCAAGGGCGTCGTCATCATATTGGGTAAGCCCCCCTCCTCCTTTAGCTGCCGTTTATGCAGTCGTCTTCTCTCCATACTGACGTTGTGCTACCCAGGCAAATTCCGCGAACTGCACAGGTTGACAGTGCAGTATGCCCGTGTGCTCGACCTGACCGTCACCGACGATGAGAATGGTGACACTATGGTCGAAACCTGATTCAGTCTCTGTACTTCGGTGGTCGGCGTCCGGAATGGGAAGGGTCTTCTTTTTGCTCGCTGTGTGGGCTTTTTCAAGGGAGGAGTTTTACTGGCATGTTCTATCGGGCGCACGCTCACGCACGCTGTGTGTGGCTCGATTGTATCAATTAGGCGTCTTCGTGCCCGTTTGTATTTGTAGGACCAGGATTATGATCGCCAGAAGGGCCTCGGAATGGCTCCAATCAGAGAGAAGACATTTGTTATCGTCTCTAGACTTTGTTCGCTCACCTGTGAGTAACACTTCAGCAGGCCCTGGCTCGACCTCCTCTCATGGCTAGCTCGCCGTCACAGCTGCAAGTCCTGCCCATCTCGACCAGCTGCATAACAGACCGGTTTCCACACTGCTGCGGGGGCCAAACGGGACCGCCCAATCAGCACAATTCAAGCACCCCAGTGTGAAGCTGACCGAGAGCAGGCGAATGAGGTGCCAGTCCGTCAAAACGGCGACGTCGACCTGGGAATGTCTCGCGAGGCAGACGCGGCGCAGCTCTGAGGCAGCCGTCTTAAGTCGATACGGACCCCAATCTCTCAATCACTCCCCAAGTCTGGTTTCCTGCTTTCTCCTCGACCGTACTACTTGACGCTGCGAAACATTGTGGTTTTGATCTGTCGGTCTTCCTTCTTGTCTTCATTCGGTTTCTTTTTTTTTTCTGCCTCGTCGTCTTTTATCGAATCATTTGAGCGACAGAGTATCAACGTCTCGGTTGTTGTGAATGGCACAGCATCAGTACCTTGCGCATCTGCCAAAATGCTTCCTCAACCTGCCGGGTCCGTGGACCTCCCCACACGCCCAGCTCCTCCTCACCGAGCCACACTTGCAACACCGCTGGTGAGACCCAATCCACGACGGAGTCACACGCCAAAGCCGCGGTCGCACCGGTCCAGAACACCGGCCCATGCGGCAGCCGTCGAGGTCCAGGTCGGCTTCTTCCCCAAGGCATCGTCCCAAGATGCGGACGTTGCGACCGGCGGCGTCCCCGATGACCAGTCCGGCGTATTCAAGCTAGGTCCACACAGCAACGTGGGCCTGCCTCGTCCTCAGAGGTCACCGCGTGTCCGGCCCTGTGACATCGTTCAGCAGGCACTGGAGCGGGGGATCCTCGTCGGAAACAACCGACGAAGCCACGAGCGCTCGTCCGTTCACGCGGCATTTTTTGACGATGATCTGATCTGGGAGACGTCCCCGGGCCTAGCCGACCAACCCGAAGAGCTACTCAAGCCAAAAGAGTGAGCAAGAATGAACCCGAGTCGTTTCACTGCCTACCTTGTTTCTTATATGCCCACTATAGCTCCCTTTCCAAGTCGTTCAAGCCCCATAGCCCAGGGAGGCGGAACCGCGACAAGCAGAGCCCCTCTCAACCGCCTCCCAAGGATAATGCCAACCTCACAGAGGTTATCAGCAATAAGATCCTGCTCAAATACTTCTCGACCACCTTGGACAAGGTAGACTCCCCTCTGGAGATTTGGAATGTCGTCAAGAAATGCACCGATGAGATCGCCGCCTTGACTGGGACGGCGCCGAGTCTTCGCCCGAAGACGAGCCGGAACTCTGCTTCGAAGCCATCGGACATCCCATACCCCCTCGCGGAGCAGAGAGACTCGGGCGTGGAGCTCACACCTAAAGACCACCAATCACAGTCGCCTGTCAAGGGATGGCCAGAGGCTCGCCCCCGGTCCAACAGTAGTAGTTATGATAGTGGCTTCCACAGCGACCGCAAATCGGTCAGTCCGGAACGACAATACACCGCCAAGACTGAAGACCAAGATGCCTCCGGGGTGACGAGCCGTGGACTCGGAACGGGTGGCTTCGCGTCTCATGCTGGGGAAGCCGGCAGTTCCAATCCTATCTCGTTCTCTCGCCCACGTCGCAAACGCAATGCTCGTGAGACCGGCGGCGATGACAGCTCCCAGGATGAAGGGGATTCAGATGCTGGCGACGATCGAGGGAAACCTCCCTTTGACCATGACCGGGCCAAGCACAAGAAGACTCGATTGACGGAGCCCGAGTCCAATCTCAGTTGCCCGTTTAGGAAACGCAACCCGCTGAGGTTTAACATCCGGGATCACCACCCTTGTGCGGGACAAGGCTTCCCTAACATGGCCGTGCTCAAGTAAGTTTCACTTTCAAGTTTATTGCCTACAATCGCTAACAGGGTTCAAGGCGACATATCCGGACTTTCCACAAGCGAGAACAAGCACTACACATATGTGTCCGGTGCCAGCAAGGCTTCTCCACACCCGATGCTCTAACGAACCATCTCAACGTGCCCATTGACGAAATGTGTGCATCGAGGCCGGTCCAGCCAGGAGGTGACCCTGAGGATGGCATCACTCACAAGGTCGAGAACTCTCTCATCGAACGCAAGGCCTCATCCAAGGTGGACAACTGGGAAGGTTTGTGGAAGAAGCTGTTCCCTTTTGACCAGGACGTCCCGGAGCCAGGTAAGTCCGGTCGACACATGACCAAACCTCCATATCCGGAATGTTCACTCACCCTTGTGTTCCGCACAGACTTTGAGCCACCAATCGAACTCGACGAGGTTTATGTTGAGTTCCGCACGGTGCTACCTCGCCTTATCTACACTCTACAAGAGCAGACCTCGACTGCACTTCAGCGCCACGGCCCTCATCACTCACTCCAGCATGTTTTTGAGCCCATCTGCGATAACTTCGTGGAGCACACCTTCTCCCACTGCCGCAGATCATTGGCCAAGAACCCACGGCGGTATATGCGACCAAAGAAGGAACAGCCGCAGCAGCAGGGTGAGCAAACGGCCAACCCGTCGCACAAGCTGGCTATGCAGCAACAGTATGCTCAGATAGCACCGTGCCCCTCCTCGTCAAGTCAAAGTGTTTCGCCTTTTCCCCCTAGAGCAAGTAGAGGAGACCATATACCAACACCCACATCACTCACCCAGGACCATTACCCGGCCGTCGAGCCCATCTCCAGGCCAAAGACAGCCTTTCGAGAGATCCCTGGGCCTATTCCCTCCTCCTCCAGCCTAGATATCTTGGGCAATACTGTGCTGCTGTCTCGCCCAGACACATTGCAGCACAGTATGCCCGACGATCCGAACCTGATTCAGACAGACTCGGCGATAGACCTGTCGACCATCGACTCTAGAGACTCGCAGTTTGACGACAAGTGCGGGCTATGGTCAGATTCCAATTCCATATTTACGTGCAGTAGCAACAGCGGGGATCATATTGACCTTGCGGACATGAATGATGCTTTCATATGGGACATGAATACTCTTATGAGATAAGTAGATTTTATAGACACAAACATGGTACCTAAGATGTTTCTTCACCGCCTCTACTTTTATGATTCCTCGTCTTGAATTTGTTTATACAGTAAAAAGAGTAAACCCTAACAGCGACGCCATGTAGAATTGGAACTCACCTGACCGGTGTCGAGACGCCGGCCAAGACTTGCCGTCCCGTCATGTACCGTCTTCACGCTAAATATACCGTGATGAAACACTTGAGCCTGTTGTCGGCGACGGCCAATCTCAGATGCAGTCTTCTCGGTTAAAGTCGATATTGACATTCGGAACGGCAAATGTACCTTGGGAACGCGGCTCTTACCCCCTGGGGCATGCAGGCTGGGTGTTTCCTGGGGACATGGACACGATGCGATTGGTCCCAATATGTTCCTTCAAGGCTCGTATAGCTTCTCCTACTCAGTGTATGGGTCCCGGCTGGTATGCGACGTATGATTTGGTCATTGCAACCGAGTTGATTGGGCATCATTGGCGATTACTACCTGTCGAGATCAATATACATGAGCAAGAAAAAACTGGCTCACTGCAATTTACTTGGTGCGGCGAGTAAGTCCGCGGACAAGAACAGAAAGGGTTAGGGCTGATCAGGACATACGTTCATGCTTCCATCCGTCCAAGCCAAGATAAAAGCTGACAAAGTTCGGTGATGATAGCTCTTGCTGTGCTTGGTCGCCATAGTGTTTACTACGACATTGATCTCAAGCGTGCAAGCAAAGATGCTGCAGAACTCCCTGGTCGTTACTATCCTTTCCGCCTTGCTCGTGGGTGCAAGGGCCGGGCCAGTCGAGAAGCGAGCTCCTCACCAACCGTGAGTGTGTCACAAGAACGAGATGCTGAAGCGTATTCTCATCAACAGCCTTAGTACTCGTAATGGCATTTATCCCCTCGATATCGTGGATAAACTCGAGGAGGCTACCATGCCCAAGGTCGAAGAATGGCTGAAGAAGAAATCGAACAACACCTGCACTCTTGAGAGTGCAGCTGTGCGACGAGAATGGTAAGGAATTGCCACCAGATCCTTCTATGACAGCTTGTGACTCCAAGTCTGGCTGACAATATCAACAACAGGAGTGACCTGTCTGTTCCTGAGAGAGAGGAGTATATCAAGGCTGTCCTGTGCCTGCAGTCTAAGCCACCCAAGGTTCCCAAGGACAAGTTTCCTGGTGCCCTGAGCCGTTATGATGACTTTGTCGCCATCCACATGACCCAGGCTATGATGCTTCATGATCCGGTAAGTTTCCTCATATAAGTATGTTTTACGCGGGTCAAGCCCTGATCATGACCACTTCCAGCAACATCTTTTCGCCAGCCACAGGTACTTCGTGTGGCTGTACGAGAAGGCTCTTCGCGAGGAGTGTGGCTATACCGGATACCAGCCTGTAAGTGACTTTGGTTCGCAAATACAAATCGTTAGTTGGTCTGATTGAAGACCTAGTACATGAACTACGATCGCTACGCCAACGATCCTATCAACTCGCCCATGTTTAACGGCAACGCTTCGAGTATGGGAGGCAATGGGGCACCGAGCAACTACCGGGGTATATACCAACCTTTCCGCCCACCGTATAACATCATCCCGTCCGCAGGGGGAGGTGGCTGTGTTACAGAGGGCCCGTTCAAGGAGTACGTTGCAGGACGAGCGAGAGTATTTGCCCCGGCACTAATGGATATGATAGCATGATCGTCAGCCTGGGTCCGAAGGCTACTGTCGTCAACGACATCCCAAAGAACCCTCGCTCCGACGGCCTGGGCTCCAACCCTCGATGTCTCCGCCGCGATGTTAACAAGAACTCGATTCTTGGCGCGACCGCCAATTACACTTATTCACTCATCACTGAGTACACGGACGTCGACAGTTTCTACAACAGATACCTGGGCCAACCACCACTAAAGAATGATCCTCACCCGTGGGGGGTAAGTGCTACAGAACTGTGTTCTCAGAGCAACTGCTGACCAATACCTCATAGCTTCACAATGCTGGTCATTTCACGATCGGAGGTGATCCGGGAGGTGTATGTTCTCAACAGCTCAATACTCGGGCCCGCCAAATACTGACTCTCAATCCAGGACTTCTACGCCTCTCCCGGTGATCCCGCCTTCTGGTTCCATCACGGCATGCTTGACCGCGTTTGGTGGATCTGGCAGATGCAGGACCCCGAGAACCGCGTCAACCTTATCCCGGGCGGTGGTGCTATGCCGATGGGGCCGATGAGACGCGAGGCTCCTATCAGGCGCGCCGACACTCCCGTTGGCGACATGGTCGTCGACCTGAAGTACATTGCCCCGCCTGTGCAGCTTAAGAAGCTGAATGATAACCTCGGCGGCAATGATGGTCAGTTTTGTTATTACTATGTCTAAAGTGAGAAGACGAAAGAGTCCATCATGACCATCATGGTGAGACTTGAATTTGTCTTCGCGTTGAAAAGGAGCTTAGATTGATTACCCATTCCCTAGACCTATGTAGATATTAATGAAATCTCCTGTGCCGCGTTTCCTTTTTCAGTCTCAGGAGTACATTAACATCTTGAGGATATCAATGACTCAAGCTCGTCGACTTCTTTGATTACATTTGTCAGATTCTCATACCCATTAACGGTAACTAGCACATTATCCTCAATGCTGTGCATGGTTAGTGTCCTGTGTATTATTCCAGGGGTGCATCTGTGTCTCAACGCTTACCGAACTCCACCTACACCCCAGTACCTTTCCAAGGTATGGGAGTCTATATACTTGCTGTGCTTCGGATCTTGGAGATAGGGCTCGATAATTGTTCTGCAGAAGTAAATCTTCTTCCTAGTTAGAATGCAAAACACATCGGGTGTATCTCAGAGAAAGGGCTACTGACTCCTGGTTCAACTGTGATCACGGCACCAGCTGGAAGAGGCCCACGCTTTCTCAAATAGCGGAAATAGCCGGCACTCTGCTGCTGACCTGGGTTTCCTCCTACATCATGGGTATGCAATCCGAGATAGTGACCAAGTCCGTGTGGAAAGAATGCCATACTGGTCTGACTTTCAAGGAGTGTTGCTTTGTCGCCTTTCAAGATTCCTATCGCCAGCAGGCCTTCAATGACAACTTCATGGGCGAGCATATGCAAGTCGTCCCAGTTCACACCCTCCTTAATCATGGCTATGCACTCCTTTTGCATTCGAAGTACGATATTGTAGATGGCACGGGACTCGTGTGAGAACTTTCCGGACAATGGATATGTTCTGGTCTGTTTCTCAGAGATGAGTTCACTGACTCCGCCAAGAGAGAAAACGGAACACTTACAATGTCAGATGCATAATTCTCCCACTCAGCACCAGCATCAACAAGAATATTTAGCTTTTTCACCAGTGGTGCGTTATTGACCTCGTAATGGAGAGTCGCGGCTGCACGTCCACCTGCGAAGATGGGAGGATATGCCATCTTCTTCGCACCCTTGGAGGTACAACATCCTAAGAACACTGCTTCCAGCTCCATCTCGTTGCAAGCCGTATTTGTTTGCTGCATAACAGACTCGTGGGCCAGACCAGAAATGTGATTTGCCTTGCGAATCATGGATACCTCATACTCATCCTTGACAACACGCGCGATGTCAAGGACTCTCTTGATGGTAATTGCGTCATTATTGGCGAACCCCTCGAACGTCAGATGTTGCGGATACTGATCTGCGATGGTAAAGATAGTCGAGGAGGAGTAGGTAGCACTCAACTTTTGCAAAGTTGAGGCGATCTCGGTATTATATCTCACTTCGTCCACATCGTACTCCTTCAACGCCTCCTCAATGCTCATCGGCAAGCCACACCATATGACCTCGTCGGCATCGATAGGCGGGATGAAGAGAATCGACCTTTCTCCTTGGATGTCATAGATAAAGTGGCAGTCAGGAAGGTTACAGCCTGTTAGGTAGAAGAAGTGTCGACGTTGACTGCACACGAACATGTCAGCACGTGAGGGCCACGAAACGGGTTTGGAAAGCACGTACCGGAAAGGCTCAGCTTCGTCACTGTCCTCGAGAAGCTTGGTTGGACAGCCCGCCAGATAGATGGCTCCACGAGCACCACATATTATATCCGATAGCAAGCCAACAGCTTTTCTGGCATGCGCTTTGCCAGGATACTTCCCCTTTAGGATCGTTTCAAAGTCTCGAGCCACCATCATGTGCTTATCGTATTACTGGCGCCAGTGACTAACTAATGTCTTTCAAAAACGTTGCCGGAGCAGTGATGGGAGAGAAATCCCTCCCAGTAAGACTCATTCATAATGTATGAGCATAAGGCAGCGTCTAAGAGCCGGCTTAGGTCGGCTTACCAAAATGGCCATTGAGTCTCGTTGGATCTATTGCAACATTAGGTTTGCTAACTGACCACTCCTCACTTCGAAGGCCAGTGTCGGGACTCCATGGCTGCTTCTATCTGGTCCACACCTTTCAGACACTTACATCGGTCAACTCCCGCTTTGATATTAGCAGCATCTCGTGATTTTCTCCAGAGAGATAAGAAACTAACTACCGGCGTGGCGGCCGGCAGGGAGCTAGTGGCTAGTCCATCCCAGGAAATGGGTTGATGACGGTGGGTCAGGGGTCCCGTCCTGCAGCCTAGGCAAACTGACTCGGCGAACTCGGAGCGACACAGCATGACTTATTTCCTCGCTCGATTCGCCGACCTCATCGCCCAACTGTTGGGATCCCATCCCCCTTTCTCTCTATCGGTACCATGGAGGAGGATCACGCCCCGATTGCGGCCAGAGCTCTCCAGCAGCCCCGCAAGTTCACCATCCAGAGCAGCTTCGGCCAGGCTAGGGAGCGGCGAAGCAGGAAGAACAGACCGTGCGATGCTTGCAGGCGCCGAAAAACGGCCTGCGTTATCGAGACCGAACCTCCTTGTGAGTAATGCCATCACGTCGTCGCCAAACCGTGGGGTTGGATTGGCCTAGCTTGGACCGTGTTCCATTAACAATCTTTGGGACGCGGATAGGTGCGTTCTGCAGGAGCCGAGGGCTGATCTGCCGCTCAACACCCGGCCCAGAGCTGACTGCGCGTCAGCCCGCGCTCGCTACGCCGGGATCCCGGTTGGTCGGGCCAGCCGTCTCTGCTACGCCGGACCCTGTCTTACAGCCGCCTGCGCGCGACATCCCCGCATTCCAAGCCAATGCTTCCCCGGACTCCCTAGCACTTCCTCCTCCCACAGGCAACTACGCCACCACACGCCAGATCGCGGGCTCTGCTGCCGTAGTGCATCAAGGCCTCGTGCATACTCCCACCGGGAACCCTACCGATGAAGTGCCGCTAGAAGCCGCCGCCTTGGGCGTCTCTCCGCAGAGCTCGGTACCTTCGGCCACGACAACTCGTTACACGCTTGAGGATGCCAGGAACCACACGGCACACTTCATGGGCTGGGCAGCAGAGCAAGATACCTATCTGCTGGATTCGTTCAGGTCGGTTATCCTCAGCGAATACGGATTCGACGCCAATATCATCCAAGTCGATGGCGGCAACCCCAAGACCGAAGACCCGCCGGTGCACTTCCTCCTGCTGGAGAATGACTTCCCCGAACACACCAACAGGATGACTCAAGCCGCGTCCGATGCGATCGAGGCGCTGGTATGGCCCCATGGCCCGTTGCTAGTCCGCTTGTACTTCAAACACGTCCACCCTGTCTACCCTATCGTCTCCAAGGTGAGATTCCTGCGGCAGTACTCCGCTGGCAAGGAGCGGATACCGGCCTCACTGCGAGGCGCAGTGTACGCCTTGGCGTGCGTCTTCTGGCACAAGCATCCCGTTTCGGGACCATGCCCCTTCAAGCAGCACGAGCTCGCCGCGCAGGCGCATACCGCGCTAAGGGGTGAACTGGAGGCGCCTAATCTATGGAAGTTGCAGTCATGCTTGCTACTGCTGCATTGCATGCCCCCTGACATCGATAGCGTGGAGACACCCTACACGTGGATTCTCGCGTGCCAAGCCACAGCTGCTGCCCAGATGATCGGCCTGCACCAGGACCCAGAACGATGGAATATCGCGTCGTGGGAGAAAAAGCTACGGAGAAAGCTCTGGTGGGCCACATATGCGGCTGACTGCTGGTCAGCTGTATGCCACGGCAACCCGCCACATATTGTGATGGACTCGTTTAGCACTTCGGCCCCAATCATGGACGACCTTCGCTCCGATGAAGATGTGCCGCCTGAGCTCGGCCACCTCGTGGACCCCGACGATACCCGCTTCCGGGTGCCTGACGGGGCTCGCTTCCTGGAGATGGTTCGCATCGCACAGGATCTGCGGATCATCATTCACTGCAGCTCGTAAGTCGAGATATCGGGTCCCTTCGGCTCAGTAGTCAAAGCTAATCTCAACGACCCAGGCACGCGAGCAGGGGGTTGATGCACCCCTCAGATATGGCACAGTTGCGTAGCCAGTTGGTTGCTATCCGGGGCAAGTTACAAGATTGGTCCAGCCTTATACCAAATTGTCTAGCACTGGGGCAACCACAGATTGGTAAGTTTGCATCTGCAACGCTCCCTGCTGTGATGGCTAATCTGGTACTGACGTTCTAGGACCGCTACACCTCTCATTCTACGCAAGCCAGGTCCTCTTGTACCGGGGCCTGATGCAGCCAGCGACTCGTATGGCCAAGGCAAATCCTGACTCGAACCTACGGCGCTGGTTCCGTCACGCCCTTGATGACTTCAGAGCGTTCGTGTCTTTTATGAGTCGTATGACTGAGACTGAGCTAGATGCTTTCTGGGGACGCCGTGAGTTGCATGCTGACCTGTAGTGAGTCTCGAATATGTTGTGCTAACAGCAGCTACGACAGATGCACGGTCTCAGCTCATACTATGTGCAAACTTCTTAATCTACCTTTTCTTGCTAGCCTCAGACGCTCGAGATATCGAAGTCGCGTATGAAATGCTGGAAACCTTTCAGCACTGGCTACACAGCTTAGAGAAGATGGAATGCGAACACGCTAGATTGTTTCTACGATCAGCCAGGCTAAGGATTGATTCATTCTTTACACAGGCGGCGGAACTCATCAAGCATGGGGGAAACGAAGCTTACGCGGACCCCGCGACTGTAGAAGCATCACCAAGCTAGGTCTCAGGTGGTTGAAAGTAATTAGTAAATCATTCCTTATATTGACATGGTTTGATTGGGAAACGTATCCCACATATACAGCAAAGGGTTCCCTTCTGAAATCTTAAATCTTAAGCGTGAAACGAACAATTGGAGAGAAAATTGTAGATATTTCTAAAAGTCTGTCACGGCAGGCGCCGGTCGCTGGTCCTTGGCATCTGGGACATTAGGGCCGAGTTCAGAGCCATCTTCAGGGTTGGAGTGCTCGGCCAAGACAATATCCCAGCGCTCTTCGTACAGCGCACGGAGTTGGTCGGGGGTACCAGAGGTCTCGACGAAATTTTTCAGCCTGGCATCAGGGAAAACAATGTGGAGCAGCGCGTAGACGGCACCCGATGAAAGGAAGCCGTAGAGGTAGTTCAAGTAGTATAGCTCGGTGACTCCATAGGGCATTGTCACGGTCAAGTCAACTGCGGCGATGAAGCCTGGTAACAGGGGCATAGACCCAACGATCCACTATCGAAGGCATGTCAGTCGGGGAGCACAACTGTATATATGGCTGGGAAGGAACTTACTGCGACTGGGGCTCTCCAGTTGACACCCTTGGTGTACCAGTAGATGCTGCTACTATTCATGCAGTACAAGCCGTCGACGTTGACCTTGCGCGAGCAGACGAGCAGGTAGTGGGCACACATCAGGCCAGTCATGGGGGCAAGGAAGACACTGTAGCCCGACAGTACCGCTAGGAAGGTTGTGGCGGTGTTGACGAGCCTCCAGGGATTGACAATAGGGCTCAAGATAGCGACGATGTAAGCGCCTCTCCGGATGTTGATGTACTTGGGGAACACAGTAGCAAGGTCCATACCGCCAGGCAGGGCATTGCCAGGGATGTTAGCGCCTAGCTGCGAAATGACGAGGGCGAGGCCGACAAAGAAGACGGCGGCGCGGGTCCCGGGACTGGGGTCGAGCGCGAGCAGGTTGGCGAACAACGTGGGTGGGTTCCAGACAGCGTTGCCGCCCAGGCGGTTCTGCGTCGCAGCGGTGACGAGGATGCCAACCACAGCGCAGGCGGTGCCGTACAGAGGGAAGGCAACGGCCTGTCCCCACATGGCGTCTGATCTGCGCCTCGCGAAGCGGGCAAAGTCGTTCTGGTTGAGAATGCCGGCGGCGATGGACCCGATCGTACTCATGACACCATAGACCATCAGCCATGCCGTGCTCTTGGGGCCACCGGTTAGGGGGATCTCGGTTTTGGAGTCAAGAGTCGAGCCAAAGCCCGCCGGGCCCATTGTAGCCAGGGCCCAGATCAGAAGGACGACGAAGAAGACGAAAGTGACTGAGCTGGCAAAGTAGAAGAAGTTCTGGATGCGATGGATCTTTATCACAAGAAGCGGGAGACTGATGACACTGAAGATGATGTATCCGACAAATTGTGCCGTTGTCATGCCGGTGCCCTCCGGGATCGTGTTGGGAATCCTTGCTTCAAGATCGGGGACCCACGAGAGTAGCATGAGATAGATGCAGGAGCCGCCTACCCAAGCCTGGAAACCGTACCTAGATTTTGTTAGACGTGGGTCGTTTTATCAAGTGAAGGGCATAGGACTAACCAGACTACAGCCGAACACGTTAGCTAATGTTTGATGAAAGGGTGAAGGGTATTCGGTGACTCACCAAAAGACAAGAAGATACGGTTCCATACTGTGAACTGCGAACCCCAGATGCCCCAAACAGCTCGACTGAAGATCGGGAAGCCGACTTTGGTAACCATATTAGATTGCTAGGCGCCCTAGGCGGGTGGATAGAAGCAACTCACGATGATACTCTCCTCCCGGCAAAGAGTTCAACAGGATAGCGATGGTAGCAAGGATGTTTCCCACGACAATGGCAATGATGGCCTGCCACCAGGTCAGACCAAGCGGCACCAGGGCGCTTCCAGTCAGGTACGACGCAATGCTGCAGTTGATCAGAAGCCCTGTTACAGAGCGAGTCAGCCAGCGGTGTCCGCATGTGTGGCTGAGGCAACATACAGTAGTTGTGAAATGCAAGAAAGGTCCATGTGCGTCGTTCCCGGGGAACAGGTCGAATGTCTTCGTTCTATGATCGAGTGTCAGCATGGGGCTGGTTAAGCCCAGAAGTGGCAGGGTCTGCATACAATCCATTCAGACTGATTCGACAACTCGATCCTCCGAAGCCAGGCGGAGATACCCATTGCGTATGTTGCGAGTAGGACAGGCGACGGTAGCCAAGGAAGAAACGACAAGAACCTGGAGAAGCCCTACAGGAGTTACCCCCCAAAGCAACTCAGGTCGCGTGTGGAGGCCCACGGCTGGACTTTATGCAAGGATGGAGATCTTCTGATGCAGGCTAACGAGTGAGTGATCTTTACTTAATTGATTCCCCTTATCTCTGGAAGTCGGAAATCTTCGACAGAACGCCAGAGGGGGATCGGGCACTAGTGCTAGTGCGGCAGGTCGAGAACCGGGATCGTCGGCGAACCTAAAAGTTGGCCGACGTCGGATGTAGTATTTGGTGGTGCGAGACGGGTTGCCGAGATCTGGACTGCGGGGAACTTCTTGGACCCTTTCTAAGCGATTGCTATTTACACAACATGGGATATGTCTACTGGGCTTGATAAAGGTGTCAGTCCCAGATAGAATTGGGTATGCCGGGAGAGGTCATCACACATCAGAGATAACAAAGCGGCACCTAGAAAGCGAAGAATCCAGTTTGCTATTCTCAAGTCGAATCAGTGAGGTACGATGAGCCCATTGCCTACCGATGAGGAGCACGGATGTGAGTCTCAGGATTGGGATTAACGAATTTGCAGGCACTTCTTCCACATACTCAGAGGCTGTCGACATACAACCAGGAACTGCCTCAACACGCCAGCCAGCATGTCTCTATATCGTATTGGAGTCGATGTTGGTGGCACAAACACAGATGCGGCCATCCTTGACATCCGTGCCTTTGACAATCCCGGCCGGGGAGTCTTGGCGTCTTACAAAGCCTCAACTACCGAGGACATCACCAGTGGCATAGAGGCTGCTATCCGGGCTGTCTTGGGCGAGTCCAAGGTCGACCAAAGTCGAGTTCTGAGTGTCACGATCGGAACAACCCATTTCATCAATGCTCTGGTCGAAGCCGACGCCAGGAGACTGGACCGGGTAGCCGTAGTGCGCCTTTGCGGCCCGTTTACCAGGCAAATCCCACCATTCTCAGACTTCCCTGTGGGACTTCGGAGCATCCTCGATGGAGGCGCATACTACCTGGATGGGGGTCTTGAGATCGACGGGCGCGAGATCGCAGCTCTCGACTCCGCACAGATTGCCAAGACTGCGAGGCAGATTGTTGACTCCGGAATCAAGTCCGTTGCGCTCGTGGGGGTCTTCTCCCCGCTCGACGCCGAGGGTATCCATGAAGAGCAGTGCAAAAAGATGCTGCTTCAGGAAGCTCCTGGGCTTTCAGTCGTCTGCTCTCACGATATTGGACCGACCGGTCTTCTCGAGCGCGAGAACGCCACCATTCTCAATGCCGCCATCCTCCGGACTGGCTACCGGGTGAAGAAGGGGTTCGAGAGGGCCATGGCTCGCCTCCAGCTTTCCTGTCCTTTATACCTCTCTCAGAACGACGGTACTCTCATTGATGCCGACACGGCAGCTGAGTACCCTATCAAGACCTTCGCTAGTGGTCCCACCAACAGCATGACTGGTGCTGCCTTCCTGGCTGGACTCGATCACAACAAGCCCACATCTCAGGCGGGCGATACAGATTCCTCAGAACCCCAGATTCTAGTCATTGATATTGGAGGCACGACCACTGATGTCTGCGCTCTCCTGCCTTCCGGATTCCCTCGTCAGGCTCCTGGCTTCGTTGAGGTGGGAGGTGTGCGGACTGCATTCTCCATGCCAGAGGTCGTCTCAATCGGGCTGGGTGGCGGTAGCAAAGTCACAGTCAATGGGGACTCCGACGACGATGTCAAAGTAGGCCCAGCCTCCGTTGGTCACTTCCTCAAGGAGCAGGCCAAGGTTTTTGGAGGGCCGACATTGACCGCGAGTGATATCATTGTTGCAATGGGCAAAGGCAAATTGGGTGATGCTTCTCTAGTCAAGGACCTCCCCAAAGCGACTGTCGAGGGTGCTCGCAAAGACATCAAGAAACTTCTTGAAACAGTCATTGAAAAGATGAAGGTCTCAGCGGCTCCAGTCCATGCTCTCCTCGTGGGAGGTGGTGCGTTGCTTGTCACCGACCAGCTCGAGGGCGTCGAAGAGTGCATCCAGCCGATCCATCAAGGCGCTGCCAACGCCGTTGGGGCCGCCATTGCCAAGGTCTCTGGAACCATCGACACTGTTGAGATTCTTGAGGGCAAGGACGAGAAGGTAGTCATCGAGGCTGCGCGTCAGAAAGCCATCGACTTGGCTGTGCAAAAAGGAGCTGCTCGCGAGCACGTCCAGATTGTCGAGGTCAACAAGATGCCGCTGCAGTATATGCACAACGGCGCCATTCGCATCCAGATCCGCGCAGTAGGACCGCTTTCTATCCCGGATGAGTTGACACCTCCCTCGTCGCCACCCTTGGTGGCTGCGAAAGAGGACGAGGACGCCGATGAGGGCGTGAAGGTATCCGTCCCCAACGCTTTAGAGTCGACGATCAGGCCGTCGCTTCATGTGGACCTAGAAGCCTACAGGCCCGATGTACGAGAGGGTGTCTGGTATGTGTCTGAGATTGACCTGGAGATGATGTCAACAGGCTGCGGTGTGATGGGCACTGGAGGCGGCGGCCCGACGCATCATGAGTATCTCAAGGGCCTACATGCTTTGCGGACTGGAGGAAAGGATAAGATGAGAATCATCTCTCCTAAATCACTGAAGGATGATGCTAGCGTCTGCTTTGGCTCATGGTATGGCAGCCCTTCTGTGATCAATGAGCGTGTTAGCAGCGGTTTAGAGATCCCGACGGGCCTCAAGGCCCTCATGCGTATCCTAGGCAAGGAAAAGTTCGATGGCTTGTACATTGACGAGATGTGAGTGTTATTCGAGTCATATTTCTACCGAAGCTAGTGGAACTAACAAACTTCACCAGTGGCGGCGGCAATGGCATGAGTGTATTTCCGACAGCGGTTGACTTCGATATGCCCGTTGTTGATGGTGATGCGATGGGAAGGGCATATCCGACGATGTATCACGGTAAGAAAACCTGACAAAAGTTGCTTTACATATCAAAGAGACTGACTTCGAGGTTTTAGCAATTTTCAGTGTCTACGGTTACTCTTTGACACCATGTGTGTTGGCCGATGCTTGTGGTAATACAAACGTTGTGATGGTAAGATTCAAGACCATTTTCTCGTGATCATCGGCTAGAACTGACCTTTTATCTAGAACACTGATACCCCGGTCCGTCTCGAGAGACTCCTTAGAACAGCTGCCATCGAGCTCGGTCTTGGCTGTGCTGTATGCGCAAACCCACTGCCAGGCTCCGTCATCAAAGAGTACGGTATCTCAAACACCCTCTCAATGGCATGGTATCTGGGACGAGCCGTGCACATGGCCTCGCGAAGGAAGTCGAGTATAGTGGATGCTATCGTAAGTCTCGTTCAAGAGTATCTTGAGAGGACGTAAATGGCTGACACAGTTATCTCTAGTTTGACGTATATTCTGGGACACTGTTGTTCAGCGGAAAGATTATCGATGTGCGCCGGTACATCGGTGGCGGCTACACCATGGGCGCTGTCGTCTTAGCCCCCCTGAGTGAGGAGGAGCGGGAGGGAACATCTAATAAGACGAAACAGGCTGCGCCAGCTGACAAGCACATGGTCATTCCCTTCCAGAACGAATATCTATATGCGGCTCTGTGCGATGTGGATGCTACGGAGAGCTCTCAGGAGGTGATCTGCACTGTACCCGACCTGATCTCCATCCTGGGCCAGGATGGAGAGGCCATCGGATCTCAGGATCTACGCTATGGGCTGAGGGTCAGCGTCATTGGCTTACCAGCGCACCCTCTGTGGAAGACGGAGAAGGGAATCAAGGTGGGCGGCCCTGAAGGCTTTGGGCTGAAGATGCCAGTGGTACCAATCAAACAGGTTTTCCCTGAGTCGAAGAGTGTCATTGAGGAGTTTGCGCAATAGATAACTCGAGCATACCCAATAGACACACCACATGAAGATACACATGGTCTCTGCAATAACTGGTTCATGGCTGATACACATAGATTTAGATGGCTAGGTTATAATATTATTGTCATGGAAATGTTGTTCGTTGTTATAAGCTCTCTGATCTGGTAATTATGCCTTGGTCTGGTCTTTGCAACTGTCTATCGTGCTATTTATCTGGTCCCTCCCCATATTCTGGCACATTCATTCTATGTCACTCACCCACAAAAGTCCATATCCTATCTGATACAAAAGATAATAACACGTCGGGCTAAACCCCTGGCCGGGTGTAGTCAAGCTCCCGCACCCTCCGCCACACTTCCCTCACAACCCGCTCCTGGCCTTGCCGCCCCGTCTCGCTTGACGATGGACCCGCGGGTCTGGTATTATATCAGCATTATGCCTTACAAAACTGTCAAAAGAGCACGAACCTGATAGCGAGGTATAAGCGGCCTCCAAGGTGGGCATCGGGAATCTCTGTATTGGACGGATCTTTGGGCGCGTTTGCTGTTGTGACCAGACCACCTGCCTCGAGGAGAATCGCAAAACCAGCTGCGACGTCCCTATTGCGTACAGTCAAGTCAGTTGGCGCTCACGCTTGAGAAGCTCTAGGGTCCAACATACCATTCCCAGCAGCCTCCCTCCCACCAGATATCTACACCACCCATGGCCGTGTACGCCAGGCCCAGAGTCGCGCTAGCAGTCATTCAGCAATCTGCCCATAGGCACGAGTGCCCTCAAGCCCGACTCACCTTCCTAGGCTTCGCATGCCGTGTACCATGCCTCCCTTACCATTCCGACCCCCGACTTCGGCGGCCATATTCATGAAGCTCTCGACCTTGCGGTGCATGTTGCCGTCGGGGATGTCCCTCCTGTCCTTCCCCCACTCGCAACAAAAGACACAGCCCTTCGGCGCCGCGGCCGGCATGGGCGGTATGGGTTCCCGGATCAGCGGCAGCGGCGTCGTCTCGTTGAGCCACGCGCCGCGACCCTTGCACGCGGTGAAGAGCTGGTTCATAAAGGGCGCCTGGATGACGCCGATGACGGGCCGGCCGCCGACGAGGAAGGCGATGGAGACACAGAATGTGGGGAAGAGGTGTGCGTAGTTGACGGTGCCGTCGAGGGGGTCTACACACCACGTCGGCGCTGTGTCGTCGATGAGGTATTCGCGGGATGTGCCTTTAGAGTAGGACTCCTCTCCAACAAATCTTTGCGATTAGGGCGGTGATGTTAACATCTTGTGGTCTCAGGATCCATCTGGATGACAGGTTGAGAAGGGCTTGTAGCTGAAACCTACTTGTGATCAGGGTATCTGCTCGAGATGGACCGGTGGATGAAGGCTTCGACATCTAGTAAGGAAGATCGTGAGCGACAATGAGACACTCCAGGGGCCAATTGGAAGCTGACTCGGCTCGCCGCGCGCGACGGCGAGCTCTTTTCACGAGTCTTACCCTCATCAGTCTGAGTGACAATGTCTACAGCGTTGTCTTTCTCCGAGAACTCTTGGCCACTGTTGCCTCCGGCGCCGAACCTAGAGGTTGCGGCGTCCATAAGCATCTTCCCCGCATCCTTGCCCAGCTGTATCGCAAAGGCGTAGATTTCATCCAGTTCCGTGTCCGTGATACTTGCCATGGCTTCGTAACAATTCAACTGATTACCATGAGAAGTCAGATAAAGATATTACAGGTTCAGGATCAAGTGCGTGACATGTGTTCGAGAAATGTGGTGGTCGGAGCTAGGCCGATTCACTGTCCGCTGACGTAGTGCCCGAATTCCGTGTGCGACTGGAGATGCGGAACAGGAACCGCTCGCCAACGGCCGATAGAAACCGTTCACGGTGGGGATGTATTCTGGATAAGGGCCTTCGGAGCTCTCAAATGATAATCAATTCTCAGGGATAGCTACTGTGAATGAGGAGCCGACATGGCTTGATCGCGGCCGAACACGCTCACCGGAAGAGTCCTTATCCGGAATGCCGCCGATCCGCTCTGCCAGGACTCCGTTGATCCACAACACGTTTCTACTCCAATCGAAGCAATGTGCAAGGAAAATGGTAAGATATGAAAGCAAGGAAGGAAATAGTACGCAGTCATCACCTCCGCTGAGTGACTCATGACCATGGTCATCGCTCAGAACATAGGGTCGTCGTGTGCCAAATCTTCAAAAACCGGAAGTCCGTCTGTGAAGTGCGTAGGGCCTGGCGCAGCAAACATATCGGTGGTGAACAGGAGTGTAGGGTTCTCAGCCAAGGACATGTCTGCTTCCGGCATACGGCTGTCATTGTCGGGTTGTTCCAGGTCCTCAGCTTGTGATTGTGCTGGCTGCCTGGAGGCAGCTGGAAGCTGTTGCCTTTTCCCCTTCCTGTCCTCCCTGTCCTTTATCATTTTCTCCTTCTTCTCCTTCTTCTTGAGCTGTATGCTTTCGTTGGCTGCTTCAACCCAGGACTCGGTTAAGTCCTCGCCGACCACTGCGGGAGAAAGATTAAGTTAGTACCCGTGTTGGAGATGACGGATGGAGTGAGCTTCCCATCTCACCTTCAAATCCGAATACACTCATGATGTACTCTTCTGTGAGGAGGAGAGGCACCGTATGATTACTACTTTTTTTCAAATGGAAACTGACGCCTTTACTGTCATTGAAAGGGTGTTTGTCAAAATTTCGACAGCCGCAACAAATGACAAACCACCTGTCGATGTCTTCCGAAAGCCGAAAGATGTAGTCTGTCCCTCCGACCTTATCTTTATCGACAGTCCTGAGCTGCTGTGACCGGTTGGCAGTTTGGTGCCTTTCAATGCGAGGTCGAGTCTGAGATCAGTGTCAATCTGCTGTTGCGTGATCAAAGCGTTTAGGAGTGACACACCCGTGTTCCGACAATATTGGACTCGACCTCCTCCACCGAGGATTGCTTTGACCTTTTATGAGAAGGGACTTCTGAGTTGACATCGTCTTCCCCTAATGGATGTTTGGACTGGATCTTCTCAGTGATCAAGAATTGCTTGCGTCTGCTCCTAGAGAGGCACAGAGGGACGAACAGAAATCTCTTACTTGAGCGGAGACCAATATGACATCTTCTTCTGGGGCTGGGAGAGCTTGGCCATCATGATTGTTCTGTTGGTCGACGTCTGCGGGCTGTTGGGCAGGTGTGTCCACCACAAGGGGTTCAGCAAGGGAAGATTCGTCATGAAATACGTCCAAGGTCGCGGCAGGAAGTCCAACGTCCATGGTCCTGGCAGCTATGTCTCTCGGGTTGAGCTTAGAAAGTATTCCGATCATGTCGGCACGAACCTGTGAACGGCCCTCACTCCATCGGAGCTTCTCTTCGTCCACTTCGCGTTGCTGTGTAGCTCGCCATTCATGGCGCTGGTTCTTTTGACTCTCAAAAAACGCTGTCGTGGCTTGTTCCTGAGCAAGTAGCAGGTCTTTCCACTCGCGGTTCCGTCTCTCCAAGGATAACTGTTGCTCTTTCAGGAGACGTTCTTCTCCGGCAATGATGTATCGTCGGCACCACTGGCTCAACAGTTCTTCAGGATCCCGATCCTGGTTGACAACACTCCCGGTGTCGTCGATGGTGTCACCGATCGACATGTTGTGTGCAGCCTCGAGTCCTGTCATTGTTGTCCCTTGTCCGAGGGTGGGTTGCCTTAAGTCTTGAGAGACCTTAGTATGAAAGTGAGGGTAGGATCTGTTGCTGCCAACGGGGCGTCGGTATCGGTATCAGACCGTGTCGAGTAGGTGAAGAGGCCAGTAATGACTCCAGCACATTGCTTAGAGCCTCTGTGAATGTTTCTCGAACCTCTGCCAGCCCTAGATTCCTGCGATGAGGAAATACTTGGTTGAGAGGGAGGAAGTCGGCTGCTTGGGGATGTTGAACCAAGTGACAGGAGGCCCTTATGAATCTGAAACAAAAGCTTAGGATTCGAACGTAAAAGCCCTACGGACAGGGAATCAAACTAAGTAATAAATGCTAGTAGATTCCGAGTCTACGAGCTCAGTACTCCTTATTTTACTTCAGCTTCGTGTGGATAAACCGAAGAAGCCATCAATTGATCACAACCCTGGTGCGCGGACCAGCAGCTCATGGCGAATGGGGCTCCTGGACACCCGGCCGGCTGTGGCCAAGGTATAGATACCTGTAGATACTTCGACTCGGTCAGTGTCGGTCTTGCGGTGTCATATTTTAACTGATCACCAAACCTGACCCTGGCCACTTGCCCAAGCGTCGTGGGTAACCAGTAGCTTCGCCGTCCTTCTTGCCACCCCCCAGACACAAGTACGATAACACACCTTGCACACCCTCTTCTCCACAACAGTTGCAGACTTTGCTAGGGCTGGCTCACCTCCGCCAGCGCAGCTTGCAGGAGGTCCGCGCCTTTTGGTCTGGGGTATGGTGGATGGGTCCAGCCCCTCGAAAGCCAGCGCGGGTCCGCGACGGGCAGTCCCCTATACCAATGGGACAAACCCATCACATCTCCTCTGAGACTTGCATCATGCATAAGAACTAATTCGGATGGTTGGAACAGGCGGCCGGCTCCTTCCCCGTTCATGGCAGGCACATTAAGGTGGAGGTGGATGGGGGCCTCGATTTGGGCCATCTGCGTTTTATGCTACAGCTCGTCGAAGCCAATGGCCACCCACCAAGCCGTCGTGAGCGACTCCAGCTTAGAGGACGCTTCTGTCGTAGTCTGCAATTCACGAAACAAAGTTTCAGGGGACGGGCCTTGATCAGTGGCTACAAATCTTGCAATGCATTGGGCCGGGCCGAGATGACATGAGCGGGTGCATTTGACAGTGGGAGCTAGCTAGTCCTCACACCTACGAAACGCGGGCAAAGACCAAATCAATTCCTAGGTCATGTTTACGATCCGTTGGTTGAAGCCTCGTAAAATTTCTCGGGTGTGTTTGATTCCTAAAATTCGAAAGAATGCGATTCGTCGTGTGTGAAAACTTTTCTCTCCTTGACAGGGGGCTCGTCCGCTTGTGCGCTCATGCAAGCCGCTCTCCAGAAAAGGACCATGGGTCACTCTCGAACCTGTCAGGAAGATAAAAAGCACCTGCACCTACTCATTACGCCCATGCATGACCCCTGGTCCCTGCTCGAAAAGAACAAGGATGGTATCGCTCACAACCCTCCTCCTCTCCACAGTCAGGCTGAGCTTGAACTGGTATTTCCTCACTGCGGAGGTCTGGGACTCAGCTTGCCAGGAGACCAAGTCTCTCAAAATATCCCATCATGAGCAACAGCTGGTCAAGTCAAATTTGAACCGATAGCTGGCATCCCCCCCACCCCTTGCCATCCAACCCCTGAGAAATCTTGGAGGTTGGTATCCCACTGACAAGTATGCGCATGCAACCCACTCGGAATGTATCCGCGCAAACTAGGATTGCAACACCGTGACACTGAAATTGAGTCATTACCTCTTCGTAAGATGCAATATGCCGTGGTCAACAGGGAAGTAGGAAGGGCCCTGGAAGACGGGATGCTTGCTCCGGTTTGGTTGTCCAAATTTTTCACGTCTCCATCCGCCCTGGTCTTTACAGCAACCCATTCCATTTTTTTCCATTGATGTTAGCCAAAGAACAGGAGTGGAATGATCAAATTAGGTATCTATTTGTGCCGAGATCTTCACAGCGGTCTCTCCTTTCTCAGACAGTTTCAAGCATTTAATTGCTGTTAATTCAAACCTTTCAAGTCAACCACAGTCCAGCATAATAGGAGTCAATTTTCCAAAATTTCTGCCAGTAAAACTCGTAACAAATAATGAGCGTACGCCTTCGTTCCAGTGATCTAACAACCTCATTACAGACCATGAAATATGTTCATTTACGACCTACACTTGAGAGAGGAGGCAGAGACTCGGTATCACTATCCCCTTGAACATCTGAGATCACGGGCCAAGACGCCAAGGGCGGCGTGGCAGGCATTTCTCCGTTGACCGACATGTCCGCAACAGGGACCGTGGTCTGGGCCTCTGGGACGCTTGCCCCTGGGCGGGGTCCTGCCCTTCGTCTCCTTGGAGTAGGCGTCTTGGGGCTTGGCCTCTTGGCCATCTCTGTTGCCTTCTTTGCTCTTCTCTCCTTCAGCATTTCGTTGCTCCGCTTCGCCGACTCCTCGTCGGCGTCTTGGACTGGCGGCACGTTAGCTTAGTCGCTCACTCCTATCCTCTAGCAGCCGGACATACCCTCATAGCCATATTTCAGTATGAGATCTTCATCCGACATTTCGTAATCAAGATGATCGTGGAAATTTTGATGCGGTTTCGACTTGAGGTGGCGTCGAAGGCCAAAGCCGCTTTCCAGCGGGTCTCTAACGAAGGGGTGGTTCTTGCATCCACATCGGAAGATGAACCATTGGCCCGGAGAGATCGATGGACTGATGATGTATTCCAGACCATCGACTTCATTCATCATAAGGGTTCTATGAGAAGTCTTCCGTCTATCTGCCGGCTTGATGCGGTATCGTGTCTTGATCGGAATAGAGATGGTCAGCACGAGGCCATGCATATCGAAAAGCAGTTTGACGTACCGATGTACCTGCCGGCTCAAGATTGTTACCCGAGGTCTGCGTAGTTCGAAGTCTCTTGGAAGGGGTCTCGATGCTAGAGAGATCGGGCGACTGAGCACGTTTCGACTGTGAAGGGTCAGCATCATACCTTTAAAGTAGGTGGCGACTACTCACGGACGAAGGCATTGGTGACTCTTCAACATCAGCTTGAGCCGTGGATTCATCTTCTCCCATAAATAAGGAAGCACTAGGGCCATCGCTGCATCGAGTTTCCGGATGAGGCGTTGAGGGTTGTTCAACACTTGTAAGCAATGGTGTAGCTTCGCCAACACTAAGTGTGGCACTTTGAGCACGGTGCTGGTTGAGCTCTGTCGGAGGGGTCGAGGGGCCTTCGATGGGTTCAAGCACTGGTACAGCCTCCGCCACACTGACTGTGGCACTCGGGATGCCGTTATGGTCGACTTCTGGGGGAGGTGTTGACGGTATCTGTGATGAAAAATCGGCAGGATTCATCAGGGGCGTGCCCTTGACACTCCACAGAGGGTTCGAGAACTTGGCTGAAAGCTCTTCCATGATGCTTACAGCTTCTTCCTCTGAGATGCGGGTACTCTCACGGACGGCGTGGAAGACGTCGTTCTGGACTTCCGTGAACAGCTTCTGGCACAGGCGCTGCTGCTCCTTGAGCGCTCGATCTTGTCCAGCGACGAATTCATTGTATGTGCTCGTGATTGACGCTTCTCCCTTCTTCAACTTGTTCAGACATAGGTCAAACACAAATTCTCTCACGCCACGGTTGAGCTCCTCTCCAATGGGCATCGTGGGGGCAGCTTGCGGAGAAGACAGAGGACTGGGCATTTGGGATTGAAAGGTCAAAGCTTCTCCAGCCATCTTGGAAGTGTGATGGGCTTAGGGTACGTGCAAAGACTTATCGCGGGGAGAGAGTGCCTTGTTTGAACGGCAAGAGATATTGACCAGAATGAAAGGTAACAAGAGAGCGCAGAGAGAAGAAGAAGAAGAAGAAGAAGACGAAGACGAAGGGGAAGAAGACGAAGAAGACGAAGAAAAAGGGAGATTCAGGGACTTTGTGATTCTCTCAAAGTGCCAGGGCCTGGGTGGCTGGAAGATTCAAATTCTGAGAAGCGGGTGTGGACAGTACAGATTTTGGGGGACGGGATTCCCAGTGGAACTGGAGGGAGTCCGCTTGGCCTACCCTTTCCGTTTGCCAGACACACCGGTCGAGTTGGATGTAGGTGACTGCCTCTAGTTTGCTTAAACCAAGGCACAGAAGAAATATGAGTTCCTCAAGTCTGCGCCTTGATTGCGACCAAGTGATTACTGTAGCAGACTCGGAAGGTAGTGCAGGCTTAGATCAAGTGGGATCCGCATGAAAAACGATGAAGGAAGAGAGAAGCAGGAAGAGAACAAAATCTGCTCTCAAGATGGGACCTTGCTCCTCCTCGACTTTTCTCCTGTCTCTCCTGCCTCTGATGTCCAGATGGACTTTCCTGCTGAAAGGGTGGGTGGGCCGGTTGGGGCGTGGCCCGCATTAGATTGTGCTGTTGGTTCAGGGGTGTAGCCAGAGCCAAGGCGAAGGCTGCCATTCCCACTCGACTCGAGCTCAGCGAGGTGTGGGAAAGTACGTCTTGTGACCAACCGCTCTATTTTGGCAAAACTTTTCTCATCTTTGCAAGGAACTGAACAGATTGCTTGGCGGACCTGATTAACTGCTTGCCTATCGTGCCGTGTAGCCTTTTCTTTTTGTTTTTGAAGGGGCGTACTGCTCTGGCTGGGAAGCTACCTAGGTATACTCTGAGGTGACATCCCTGCATAAACCACTGGCAGTGATGAGGCAGTGCGAGTATGTGACTGTGAGACAAAGCCCCCGCTCCGGCGCTTAAAGGGTTTCATGCCACCCTACTTGTAAAAGCTTCGCAGAGGCCGCCCCTAGAGCGTAGAAAAGATGTCGCAACAGACAATTGTCGCGTCGATGGTGACTAAAATTCTAGAGATGGAGGGGGATTTGAATGCAGTATGTCCAGACGAGCAAACCTCGCCAAGGGGTGGCCTGTTTCAGACTGGAAATCCAAGAGGCAAGGCAGATTTCTACTCTGGAAAGACAGGCTCCTTGAGATCTTCTCGGCTTCCCCGTGAGTGGGTCAATCAAGAGTTTGGCTCGAGCATATGCATTTCCATACGAGCAGAATTTGCTGGACGATTGTCTGCTCTGGTGAGAAGAGGGCTCGTATTGCATTTTCAGGGCAGCCTTGAAAATGTGAATGTCTTGCCGAGATTGCATGCGTCTTTCTTCGTGAAATGTGAGACTCGCAGCAGCTTTGGGAGCAACTTTTGAAGACCATTGATCATTGTGAAATACTATGTACCAGTACAGGAGTATACAACCAAAAGTCGGTGAGGATGTAGAGGGTATGTTTCTATGCGAAGAAGGTCTATCAAGCTTGCAATAGATAACATCGTTGGTCAATGGCTTTAGCCATAAAGGGAAACAGATTATATGAGATGGCGGGTGTTGATATCAATGATATATTTCGAGCTTATAAGTTTGAACCGTTTCCCTAGACATACACTGGGCTGGATCTATCCGGCCCAGGGGAACCAGTTGTCCGACCCAATAGCAAGCGCCGCGGGACGCATCCGGTCAACAAACATGGTGTCCTCCTTTTTGGTCCTAGTTTGATAGTTAATATCGAGAACACGACAATAGCTAGCAGGCGAGACACCTCATACTGCCGCTACATCGATTGAAAGTCCCAGATGGTCACTATACATGCCTTGGCACGCGGGTATCGCGGCTGGTAGTGTGGAGAACAAATGTTAATTATGACCGTCTGCCTTTCCTTGATGCAAGCCACATGGTTGCCTTACGCGCAAAGGACCCAAGAGAGAAGAGATTTCTGGTGCTTTCCCCTGTTACCCCTTTTCTCCTTCGACGTGGTAAAACCTGGCACGGGCTCTCACTCGGATGCGGAGTTTTTAGTTTATCACTCGGCCGAGACATGTGGTGCCCAATTATTGAGCAGCTGCCCACCCATAGGCATCGACTGCCATTTGAGTGAGAAGGGCATGGAAATTTCTGTTGAAGCCTCACACGAATGTATTCTCCCACTCAAATAGATCTAATTGTTTCATGTAACAGCTCACATCTAATCATTGGCTCATTATAGATGACTTGCTTTCCAAGTTGACATGCGTCTCATGCGTAATATTTATGACAGACAGGTCTAGCTGTTTCAGCCGATCCACTCAAACCAGGAAGGCTCCAGCATCTGCACCTCGATTGCTCGCTTTTGCTGTGTTGAATTGGGCTTGCCGGCGATCTCGTCATCGGTCAGGTAGTGTGCATTCTTCATGACATCCTCAAGCGTAGCATGTCGCTGCTCTGCAGTTCCGTACTTTCCTTTGCTTCTGAGAACCTGCTTGCCCTTGGGCTTCTCCCAGCCGTCGGGTGTGGTTCTGTGACCGCGGCCCAGACCCCCGCTCCCGTTGTCCGGAAGGGGAGGATAGAACGGCTGCTCGTTGGCGACGTCCTGGACCGCTAGGCATTCCTTGAAGTTGACCTTGGGGAACTTGGCAAAGAAGACGTCGTACTTGGGGTCCATGGCCTGCTTCAGAGACACAATCTCGTTCGGCTTATCGTTGGGCTGGAGGAGGCCCCACGGCTGCCTGCAAGTACCGCCCTCGCACGACTTGGTCACGAGCAGGATGGCATTGAGGCGGTTGAGAAGCTGCTGAACCTCTGGGGTTGGGTTGAGGGCCAGATTAGTCAACTCGTAGGGGTCTTTTGCCGTGTTGTACAGCTCGACCTCACCCGTGCACCAGTAGGAGTAGAGCCAGGACTCGTCGGAACCCACAATACGCAAGGTCTTGTAGCTGTTCTTCTTGAACGGGACACCCAATTCGGCAGCGTTAGGTGCCTCGACAATACAGAGTCCCCAGAACTCCACGTTGAGGGTCTCTTTGGCGTTGCCACCACCGTTGCCATCACCCGTCGAGCTTTCGGGGTCGTGCCATTGGGGGAGAAGACTCTGGCCGTCAAAGAACGACGGCCACTTGTCCTGGGGAACACCGGCAATGTCCAAGAACGTAGGGCCAAGGTCCAGGTGGGCTCCGGGAATCTTTGACGTTATGTTCTTTGGGATCCCCGGCCCGCGGACAAAGAAGGGAAGGTTGGAATCCTCGGCGTAGAAGGTGGCCTTGCCTGCGGGGACGCGGTGCGTGCCGACCTTGTACCCGTTGTCGCTTGTGAAGATGACATAGGTGTTGTCGAGCACGCCCTTCTGTTCAAGCGTATTGATCACGTCCTCCATGATCTCATCGACGCCTTGCAGACCACGGATGCGCTGCCGGTATGCGTGGTCAGAGAATGCAATGATGGTGTCGTTCATGAGGGGCAGAGTCGGCAGCCAGCTACCCTTTTGCTTCTGGAACTCCTCGGAAGGGTTGAAGTTGGGAGTTCGGGGTGCGGTCACGTTTTCGAAATCTTGGGCGTGGCGTGCGAGCGGGACGGTCTCCTGGATGTCGTTTTGCACATGAGGAGAGGACGGAGCTAGCACAAGCAGGAATGGTTTCTCCTGGGAGGTGAGATGCTCGATGCGGTCGACCCTGAGGACTTGTCAGCATTTTTATGACTCGAATGAAAGTGCGGCCGGGCTTACGCTTTGGCACGGACGACATCGGACTGATGGAATCCGGTGTACCAGATAGGGCGTCCTCCATTGATGGAAGTGACTGGTGTGTTGAACTGCTGGGTGTAAGGGTCGAGCTAGAGGGCGCAACTGTGAGCTACAAGTTTCTAATAACCAGTAGGCAACAGAAAAGGCAGAGAGGGGCGGATACTCAAGACTTACCAGAGCGTCCACATGGTGCCACCCTTTTGGTGCTTCGAGATAGTTGGTGAGCCCATAGCCGTTAAGGAACTTGCCAATATCTATAGTACGTTAGCAACTGGCGGAGGTGTTGGAGAATCTCTCGGCTTACATTCGGTCCGGTAGCCAGCAGCGTTCATCCAGTGAGGAAGATAGTCCTGGTCCAGCTCGCTGGCAACAAACTTGTCGTAGTTTCCTCCCGGCGCATTGACATGCGTGATGTTGGTGTTGTGGACCATCTGCCCTCTCATGAAGCTAGCACGGCTGGGGCAACAGTTGGCTGTCGTGGCGTAGTGGTTTAGAAACTCGACGCCTTGGGCCTTGATCAACCGCTGTAGCACGAATTGGTAGTCTGTGGATCCGAGACGGTAGTCCTGGTCATCGGTCATGATCATGACGATATTTGGACGCTTGTCTGGACGAGGTTTGCAGTCACGGGAATGAGCCGTGACTGCCAGGAGGGCACCAGACAGCAACGTCGAGGCCTTCATCGTGATGAATGCAAAGACTTGTGGTGATAAGGAACAACAGGCTCAGGAGTTGAGGCAGACTCGGCTCCAACAAGCGTACCGCGCTTTGTAGAAGCGCAGAGCATTTATAGTTGGGGCCAAAGCCATAGAAGACGTGGTACTCATCTCGAAGTGACCGTGCCAAGTCAAGGCTTGGCAAAAGGTTACATCGCCATATGGCATAGTCTGGGATCGGCAAGATGCAATTTGAAAGGTACACTGGTCTCCCCGCTCTTCAACAGTCTACTACTGGTCATCCCCATGAAGACGACTCTCTCGTGCTGCGTCCGGGGAGTGTAGTTGCGGATCTGGGGGAAAACGAGACCGGGACCCGAGTGAAGTGGGGATCGGTTCTCGGACTGCACTTCTCGCTCGGGTTAGTCATTCCATCACATCCATGGAAGCAGGTCGGTTCCAAAGCCAGGGTCGCCGATTTACGTTGACCGCCAACCATTTGGGACTGAGAAATCGCTCAATTGAGGCGGAGAAGTTCCTCATGTGTATCGAAGGCAATGCGGGGAAGCCAAACGTTCCTCGGGGAGTTGGAAGTTGGTGGATCGTTGCCAAGGTCAGAGGCCGCACATCCGTGGCTGGCCCACCATTCAGATCCCGGCTCCAGGGGAGCTCTTTCGACGTCTATTCTCACACAGTGCCCGAAGCAGGCCAGGGTCCTGACTGACGTAGATTGCAGTTCAAGCACGACCCGGAGCACGAGGCGTTTGTGCTGGCGGGGACCTGTACAAGCTGCGAGACATAGGGCCTATGCAGCACGAGCCGGGAGATCACACTCTGCGGACGATCCAGAACAGTTTCTTCGTGGACGAGTAGATGGCGCCGAATTCATTATGATGCCAGATTCAGGTGGAAACATCGTTCTCAGCAAGCTGTGGGATAAACTGGCGGACACAAGCGAGTGTTACTTTGTCAGTTTTTATTTGTTTTGTTTTGTTTTGTTTCATTTCATTCTAACCAAGGCCCGAGCCACTTCTCGTCATCGGCGGCAGCGAACGGTGCCTTCACAGGCTCGAAGACTGTGCGGTCTAGCTTCGATATTGCGCTATGCCACTCGTTCTTCTCCTTCTCCCTTCCCTGTCCGACTCCATTGCAGCGACTATTATGATAGTAGCGAACAGGTCAACCCAAAAATAGCAAACCAAGATTAAAAGAATTATGACAGTCTATGTTCTCTTTTATGTATCCAACTCCATGTAAATGTTGCACAAGAGTAAAAAGGAAATAGGTTGCAGTGACATCAAGTAGGGGGATTTACCTCCTGTTGAAGTTCAGGAAGCGAGACTGTAGAAGACAAAAAGTGTTAGTGCCTGCTCCTTGATCGATGAGGATGAGTGGAGAAGAAAAACTTACAGCCGTAAAGATGATGATGATGTTGCTAGCAACGAAGCAAAGGAAAATACCCAGATCCCTCCAGCGGTTATCGAACGAGAAGCCCAGGGGCTCGTAGAACTGGTCGCCGACGATGTACGCGCAGTAGGCGCAGTCGCTCGTCGAGTTGTCGACGAGGTAGCCCGCGCCGCCGCGGTCGAAGAACGGCGCCATGTACTCGCCGCAGGTAGTGCCGGCGGGGGCAACGAAGCGGTTGAGCTCCTGCGGCTGGCAGATGACGGGCAGCTGGTGCAGGGCGGTGGTGACCATGCCGGCGATGAGGCGGGTGAAGGGGTCGAGCTGGAAGAGCCAGGAGCGCCAGAACTTGGGCATCTGGACCGAGGGGATGGTGACGCCGCAGAAGAGGGCAAAGGTGATCATGATAAAGGGGTCGAACTGGGACGAGATGAAGGTCGAGGGGGTCAGGGCGGCGAGGCCCTGGCCCAGGGTGACGGAGAAGAGCTCGGTGATGAGGACGATGAAGAACTGGTAGCCGGCGCGGGACGACTCGTGCTGGAAGCCGGGCATGTAGTAGAGCGGCAGGAAGAAACAGACGGCGCAGAGCAGCGAGTAGGGCATCTCGGCGAGGACCATGGAAACGGCGAAGGTGAAGGGGCTGTACATCTTGGACGAGGATTCGCGGAAGAAAATGGAGCGCTTGATGTGGTACATAACCTCGACCTGGGAGATGACGAGCGCCGGCAGCACGGTGACCTGGAACATGACGAAGACCTTGTACTGCAGCGAGGAGCGCGACTCGTCGAGGTTGAGGTACGTCAGCCCGGTCAGGATGGCGATGACGATGTGGTTGAAGAGGCGGGTGAAGAGGTAGTTGGGCGAGCGCCAGAAGGCGAGGTTGGTGCGGTTCATGACGACGCGCAGCTGGTGCGACAGCGGCGAGGCGTACTCGCGCTGGAGGGAGGGGTCGGCAGCGCGCGAGGCGGCGAGCCGCTGCTCCTTGATCTGCGAGATGGTGTCCTTGACGTTGGCGAGCTCGGAGCTCTCCTCCCAGATGTCGGCCCAGTCGCGGCCGCCGATGCGCGGCGACGAGCCGGCGCCGATGGCCTCGAGCATGAACTCGGCGACGTTGTCGCTGTCCTTGGCCTCGGCGCCGTGGCGCTTGAGGTACTCGCGCAGGACGACGGCGTCCTTGCCGATGTCGCCAAAGTAGACGCAGCGGCCGCCGGACTTGAGGAGCAGCAGGCGGTCAAAGTTCTCGAAGAGGACGGCGTTGGGCTGGTGGATGGTGCACAGGATGGCCTGGCCGGCGGCGGCGAGCTTCTTGAGGAAGCGGACGATGTTGAAGGCCGACTGCGAGTCGAGGCCGCTGGTGGGCTCGTCGAGGAAGAGCAGCAGCTCGGGCTTGGCGGCGAGCTCGACGCCGATGGTGACGCGCTTGCGCTGCTCGACGGTGAGGCCGGCCTCGGGCGAGCCGATGATGCTGTCGGCGAGCTCCTCGAGCTCGAGCAGGCCGATGATCTCCTCGACGTAGGCGTACTTTTCGCTGCGGGGCGTGCTCATGGGCTGGCGCAGGTCGGCCGAGAAGCGGAAGGCCTCGCGGACCGTCTGCGACGGGTCGTGCATGTCCATCTGCTCGGCGTACGAGGTGCTGCGCTGGAACTGCTTGCCGGGCTTGACGCCGTCGACGAGGATGTCGCCCGTGATGACGCCGACCGTCTTGCGCGCGGCCAGGACGTCGAGGAGCGTGGTCTTGCCGGCGCCCGAGGCGCCCATAAGCGCCGTCAGCTGGCCCGGCTTGACGTAACCGTAGACGCTGTTGAGGAGCCGCCTAGTGCCGCCGGGAACGGGGACGTCGTACTTGAGGTCTTCCCAGGTCAGGACGGCCTCAGACGTGATGTTGAGGTCGGAGCTGTCGATCTCAGACTTGGTCTTGCGGCGCTCGTCGCGCTTGGAGATGAGCTTCTCGTTGAGCTCCTTGCGCTCCTTGTTGGGCTTACTGAAGATGGTCGCCGTGTTGCCGCCCATGCCGTATTTGACAAACTCGCCGAGGACGACGTTCATGATGAGGAAGAAGACGATGAGGGCCATGATGATGCCCCAGTTGCGCCAGAGCTCGCTGGGTCGGTACGAGAAGCCCTGCTCGATGTAGTCGGAGCCGGAGACGGTGAGGGAGCCCGGCTTGGAACCGGCCAGCGTGCAGACCTGGTGGTTGATGTCGTTGTACTCGGGGCCGCGCGGGATGAGCGACTCGGCCGTGCACGTCATGTCGATGCGCATGAACTCGTTCTCCATCATGCTGCTGAAGCCCAGGCCGAGCACGTTGATGTAGTAGATCCAGCGCAGCCAGACCTTCTCAGACTGGTACTGGATCAGATACCCGGACGTGACGACGAAGAACGTGATCGCAGTGACGGTGAACTTGACAGCGTAATCAAAGTCGGGACTCAGACAGCCAATGATGCGGAAGAACAGCGTCATAGCAACGTTGGTGGAGAAGATCATCAGGAAGAAGATGAAGAAGGCACCAGCGCTGCGGTAGAGATTGGCGGCGAAGTAGACGATGATGGAGAAGATGAGGATCTGCGAGACGGCAAAGACCTGGTCGACGAGGATCTGGGCGATCCAAAGCGCCGAAGGCCGATGGAACGCGAACGCCTTGTGCTTGTTGACGATGGGACGACCCAACATGGTGCTGGGCAGCTCGGAGAAGGCCTGGAAAGCGTTGAACAGCAGGGAGACGAACATGAGACCACCCTTGCTGAACGCGCTGGCGGAGGTCTGACCGAGACGGAGATACAGGGTGGCGAGGACGATACCGATGACGATGGAACGCAGCCAGGATAGGATGAGGGCGGTCTTGTCCTGCATCTTGAGGATGAACTGGCGCTTCATGAGAGCCCAGACCTGGCGCTGGAAGGGGACGTTGTAGACGGAGCGCTTGGCGCCGCGCTGCTTGCTCTCCTTGACGGCGACCTGGAAGTCCTGGTGCTTGTGCTCTTCCTCCGCCAGGCCCTCCTTGTACTTTGTCATGTCGGCGGCCAGGTCGGCGGCGAAGCGCGACTCCTCAAAGGCCTTGCGCAACGACATTGAGTCGTGGGGCGCGTTCTTCTCGGAGTAGCCGGCGGCATACTCGCGCTCAAACTCGTCGGTGCAGCCGGTGACGTAGTCGGGCGTGGTCTGGCGGGGGCGGGCGGCGAAGCCCAGACCCTCGAAGTAGCCGCGGGCCTCATTGGCGGGACCGAAGTAGACCTGCTGGCCGGCGTCGATGACGAGGACCTTGTCGAAGAGCTTGTAGATATTCTCGGAGGCCTGGTACAAAGAGACAAATGTGGTGGTCTTGTACAGGTTGGCCTGGACGCGAAGCGACTTGACGAAGTCGAGGGCGGTGGAGGCGTCGAGACCGCGGGTGCTGTTGTCCCAGGACAGGATGCAGGCGTTGGTGCAGAGCATCTCGGCGACACTGACACGCTTCTTCTCGCCTCCAGAGACACCGCGGACGAAGTGGCCACCGACGACAGTCTTGCGGGTGTGCTCAATGTTGAACATCTTGAGCATCATGGTGATGACGGACTCCTTGAATTTGGCCTTGTCCACGCCGGCGGGCAGCTTCCCGGCGACCTTGGTGTCGAGGGCGAAGTCGAGGGTCTGCTCAACGGTCAGGGTAGCGTGGTGCACATCGTCTTCCTGTTATTGCTATTTAGTGCTCTGAAATCCTAGCGTCACTTCATGACCATCAACTCACCTGGTTGTAGACGGCCTCACCACGGTACTGCTTGAACTCCTTGGCCGTGTAGGGACCGTAGAGGACGTCGCCCTCGACGCCCGTGTATCCGTACCGCTGGTTGGCAATGGTCTTGAGAAAAGTCGTGCAGCCGGACCCGGGCTTACCCAGGACGAGGACCATCTCGCCGGGGCGGCAGACGCCCTTGAAGTTGTCGAGCAGCGTCCTCTCGACGCCCTTGGGGCCCATGCCGAGCCAGCGCATCACCGGGGTCACGTAGTCGAAGAAGTCGACGACGGCGTCGGGGAAGGTCTTGACAAAGATCTTGGCGCCGCCCATGCCCTTGACCGTCAGGCCGTCCCAGTACACGCCGATGTGCTTGGGGCGGATGCCGGCCTCCCGCTCGGCGGCCAGGTCTCCGCGCAGGGTGGCCTCGAGATCGAACTGTTCAGTATCCTCTGTGGACTCGGAGGCGGCAGAGGCCACTCCTGCGGCGCCGGTGCCCTTCTCGGCATCGGCTATGGACCGGCGATGACTGCTGCGGCTGTTGACGCGGCTGGCGCGAGACATGCTGGACAGCTCTCGCTGCAGCTCCGCAAAGTCGGCCTCGGCCTGCTCGACCGAGACGCCGGTCTGGACGCGGCTCAGGCCATTGGGGTTGTTACGGCGAGCCTCCTCGCGCAGCTCCTCGGGGTCGGCTGTGGTGGAGGACGTGGAGGAGCGAGGAGGCACCTCGATCTCCTTGTCCTTGTGATAGAAGTCGGGGTTTACGGTGGCGGGCTGGCGCGGAGGGTCGCTGCCGCCGCCCTGCTTCTCAATGTCCTTCTCCTCCATGAGGACAGAGTGTACGAAAGGCGAATTGGTCCTCTCTTCCTTGCGATGTGTGCGCGTCGACTTACACGGTAGGGTTGGCGTCGCAGGACTGGTTGCAGGCACTTATATGAAAAAGGCGATAAGAACCTCAAAAGAGGAGCGCGTGCAGATCACGGCTTAGAGAACAGTCTACGACAAAGATATATAACTTGTGTCAGAGCCGCGAGAAGGACCGGAGGAATAAGAAAATAAGCCAATGCGTCACCCCGAAAGCTGTGAAATTTGTAATACGACAGTGTCGAAAAGTATCACGGACAACGGCCACGGGCACAGCTCCCAGAGGGTGGTGGGTTGGTTGGGAAGGTGACGAGAAATGGGCGGTGCGGCGCAACCTCTTTTGTCTCCGAGAGAAAAAAAAGATCAGGGTGCGCATTTTCGGTGGGCCGCACACCCCCCCGGGCACGGAAGAGACTAGGACTTGATGCGGTCAAGACCATGGTGGATGCGTGGATGCGTGGATGCGTGTGTTGATCTGGGTCTGCCTAGAATGGGAATGGGACGTGGAGGGATGCACGACGCTCGCTCGCTCTCATCAGAGTGGGAGTGGGAGGGGAGGGTGGTTCTTCGAGAGGCGAGATGGATCCGCTCCGAGGCAGGTAACTAGTTAGTGCCAGGGGCGGCGGACCTCCTTCGCCAGACCGAAATCTTTTGGCCAACGGCAACCCACTCACGGTGGAGCAGATCGTGTTTCGTTCGTTCGTCCGCCCGTCCGTACCCATCCAGCGTCGGGCTTTCGGTGGACTTACGGAGGACGAAGCTGAGGCCCATCTCCCGCTGATTGATTGTGTATCAGACTCGCATGGACAGAGCCCCATGCCCTGGAAGACAAGAGGTTCTCTGGCTTGCCTCCTCGTCTTGGCTCGCAAACGGCTGCTTGGGCACCTCGTCTATCCGGCGGAAGCGCGAGCCGGCCATGTCACGGTCGAGGGTAATACAAGTCCGGGCCCACAGCCCGATGCCTTGTCACATTAGTTAGCGGTGGCTTACCCCGTGGCTGCGGTTGTGGTACCGAACATACATACATGTACATCATTTGCCGGCCGCCCTCGCCAAACCTTGGAGATTCTCGATGGCGCCGTTTGAGCATGTCTCATAGGCTGCTCTGTGCTGCGTTGCTCGCCGGGATGAGTCAAAGCCCCAAGCAGAAGAAGCATGTTGGTAGATCTTAGCGTGGTGCGGGAGGAGGCACACACACCATCCAGCGAACTAGGTAGCTACCTCCCACTTGTACCAGTTCACGCCTCGTGCAGAGCAAGGCACCACAAGCAAACACACGCTCTGTCGGACATTCCCCCTGCTTCACTCCATATTTCTCCGTCGTTTGCTGCCAAGTTGAGGATTGTGGATTGCACACGGGGCTTAGTCTATCTACAAGTACAAGAACCATTGTGCTGCAATTTACTCCATTAATCTCTGATAGTTGGTCGAACGCTGGAGCGTAAATCTCGTTATGGAGCAACCAAAAAAGGCTTGACTTGAAATTAGCCCAGTGGAATTGTAGCAACGGATTTATAAGCACGCCCAGCATGTCCTCAACCATTGGCGGGGCCCGCGAGCCAAGACTTGTCGGCACAATGCAGGCGAGCCAGCCGCTGGGACTTTTGTCCAAAAAGATGTCAAACAATATCATAGTTCGTCCTCGAGAGAGGATCGTCCCCAGCTAGGCAATAGCAAGGCATCAATCCGGCGGCAGATGACTGATGCTGCCGCAGCTGCTGCAGCTGCATAGCGAGCCTTTCACAAACGAATGGAAGTGATGGATTGCATCCACTCCATTGGACATGGGAGGGAGTCGACCTGCTCGATGAGGTTACATCAATTGATTGTATTGTGGTCCACTAGATATCAAACAAAGGGCGTCAAGTCTGCTGCGTATCAATCTGATGGATTGTTTGCTCGCGAGGTACCCCTGTTCAACTGTAGGTACGAAAGGTCCCTAAATTGCAAAATCAGCCCGCCCTTCAGTGACCCACACAGGGGGACATCACAACCGGAAGAACCCACCTGCACGGGCAGTTGACCGTTCCTTTTCAGTGTTGACTCGCCGTATCTGATTGTGCTGCATTCTTGGATTCTTTCACCGAGTCAGTATGAATCATTCTCACCATTCGAGGCACTAGTTATTAATGTGTCCACTGCTCGAACCACTGCAAACAAAAAAAAATACTGCAGCTCCATTTTGGTCAAATTGCGGAACCACTGAATTGGGGTAACGGAGTTCCGTGTATGTGCTGTTGCTGTTCGAGGGCTGACCGCCAGGTGCTCTTTTCTCCTCCATCGGGCTGTTTAACTCGATGTGGAAATCATACCAACCTATCATTACCTTGTCACCCTGTAGCATGCAAGTGCAAGCACGCAAAGTGCAGGAAGAACACTGTCATGGTAGGACTCTCTTTAATAGGTACTCCACAATAATTATCCATCTCATCCTCTATCCCAACAACCCTTTCCGATGAACACAGCCGAAGGACTTAAGATACGCTATCTCCAGATCGCCCCTCTTCCTCCAAGTCCGTAGTTAAGCCTTGCCTTTGTTTGCTATGCCAATCCAATATGGTGGTGTCTTCAGCTGCAATATACAGGATGCAGATGCGAGCCCACCAACCAGAAACCTCGTCACCAAAGCTGCATCTACACCTTCTTCCCCATGATGCTTTGACTCACAACTGAACCCAAGTGGTTTGCGTTTCTCATAAGAAAGAGGCAGATTGGTCCGAGCCCACCATGTCGACCGTTCTGGCCTGGTAAGTGCTGACATCCAAGAACATCTGTTCCCATCTTTTCTCTTGGCTCTGATCTTCGCCTGCTACTGGAAGAAAACATAATGCAGCCCCCTGCACACCGACTGGAAAGGGATCGATCGCATTAATTCACAAAAGCTACAAGGCAATTGTATTCTGCCAATAAGAGAAGAACGGGTAGCCAGTGTGCCTCATGCAGGCGTGCCAGACAGATACAGGATTCGGGCCCTTACCCGGATTTGCCCCGGTCTCGATGCAGACCGAGCGCATCTCGTCTCACAAGGCTCAGCCTTCCCACAACCCCGTATCAGTTCAAGGAAGGCAAGAGTACCAAAGTTAGGTACCAACCCGACTTATCTGACTGACCCCAGCCTGCCCAGGCCAAAGCGGCCGTCAGCCTCCCGGGACTCCCGCGTCGACTGCGGATGTCCGCTCCACATTTTCGAACCATCAGGGGCCCAGTTCACGGCAACTATCCAAACGGACAGATTGGTAATCCGCCTTGGCCAGGATATCGTCATGTTTTTTTGGAAATACGAAAACTGTCGTCTTGTTACAGTTTCGCGTTCACCGAGGACCCCCGGCACGTGCTCGAGGAACCCTCCAGGCCTCATCGGACCGCCGACTCGGCGGACGCGACGCCAACGGCGACACTGCCGTCATTTGTCATCTTCAGCGAGTTTTGAGAACTCCAGACTTGTCCAGAACAGAACACCATCCAGCCCCTTTGCACCATATCGCTCATTGCCTAACATTGTCACGGACTACGTAAGAGAGGAAGGAGAAACGACATTCGAATCTTCATCCTCAACAGAAGATAAGATAATTCCATTGCTGCTAGACGAAAAAAGAGTAAGGGATCACCATAATGCACGCGCTCCTGTCTATGATCCGCTCCCATGTTCTCCTGATTTGAAACCATCACTCCTCCCACCCTTTGCCCGGGGTGCCAGGGGCCCAACCGAAACCAAATGCACCAAGCCGTATTCAAGGCGACGATTCCGACTCTCTCCCCTCGAAGTGGCTTGTCCGTCCGCACAAAATGCACAACAGGAACACCTTCGAAACTTCCCACTCTGCCTCTCACAAAGACACGTAAGAAAACCACGAGTCATTGCTGAATGCCAGCAACGCCAATACCGAGTCGTCACTGGTCGAGAAGGGGGGCCGGAGGGATCTTCTGGGAGAGCAATAACGCCGTGCCATGCAAGGGGTGAAGACAAGATGATAATGAGCCCGGGCGGCCTCCTGCAACTGGGCGATATCCGATGCTTGAGAAGGGCAGTCATATATGGTCCTTCCTCGTAAAAACAGCCCTTCACAACTCCGACTCCACGCTGCCGTTGGCCTCCACATTCATGGGGCTGCCATTCTGCGTTTGCCTCTGGGCGCGAAGACGCGCGTTCCCTGCCGGCCGCCTCCGCCCCGCCTGCCGCCCGTTGCTGTTCATGTTCTCATCCTCGTCCTCAGAATCCGGGTGGTCCTCGGCGAAACGGCGCGCCTCGTCCAGCTCGTTGATGTCCTCGGGCTTGTCTCGCAGCCATTGCATCCTGGGGCCCGACCGCGCCATCTCTGATACCCTGAATCCGTAGATCTTCGGCTCGTAGATCTTGGGCCTGCCCAGCCCTGGCGCGATATTCTTGGCGTACATACCATTGATCATAACATTATCGTCTCGTTGACCGGATGCGTGGAGCAGCGCCGCGCTCTGGCTCAGAATATCCGCCCCGTGCTTGCTGAGATCGTAGTCGGGGAAGGTGAGGAGGAATAGTGCACCAAAGGTCCTTCCAAAGAACGCGCCATCCACCGTCTGGAAGCGGCTGTTGGGAGGCACGTAGACGTCGAGACAGGAAGGGCAGAACAGCTTGACGGTGTGCTCGCCCGGGATATCTGACAGCCCGACTGGCAGAGTCCTCGCCTGGTTGCAGTTTGTTCTCGGACAGACGCCAAAGTGGCCCAGCTCGTACTTTTCCGACATTTGTTGAATGCCTGCTCGCGAGCAGATGAACCGTTGGTGTATCAGCCCGTAGAGCATCTCTGCAGAGGACTCGATCACCGACAGATCGCTGGCAATCCTACTATGGTGCCGCCTTTCGCCGTGGTGCCTCATCCTGTCCTCTCCTGACTCGTCCAGCTCCTCGTCGTCCTCCTCTTCCTCCTCGTCGTCATCATCCTCTGGTTCCACATCTAGAATCATCTGTAGTTGCAAAAGTCAGCGCGACAACACGATTAGCGAGAGGAGCTGCGCAACCTACCTCTAGTGCTTCCTTGTACATAGTCACCTGGTTTTGCAGGCCCGTGAGATTGAAGTCATCCTCGATAAATTCCTCTGAGACCTCGGCGAAGTACTCGTGGCCGAGCAGGGAGCAGAAGGAGGTGATCCAGGACTCTGGAGTGCCAGAAGAAGTCGACATCGTGACGCGGTGGTACTGGCGTTACCCCGTCGCCGCTTGCCAAAGACCGACCGGGGATAGCAAGCTGGGATGATGGGGTCGGGCTGCTCGCCGTTGCGTGGAGGGGTAGGAAATCCAAGAGCTGGGGTCGAGAGGTGATCTGCGACACGCGATCGCGGTTGGGCGGAATATAGACTGGCGACGCGAATTCCCTGGGAATCAAAGTCTTGACATCGCCGATGCGAAGAGAAATAGTTTCGAAAAAATGGAAGACGCGGGTCGGGGCGAGGGCGTATCCAGCGGGATGGAGTCGAGCTGCAGTCACGGATTGTTGATGTTGGAATTGACGCCTGTGCAATTGCTTGGTGGTGGGAGGGGGTGGCCCGTGCTTCTTGCCCTTTGTTCATGGGTCATTCGAGTTCTCCAGAGAACTCAAATCGCACCTTCCCCGCAGAAATGATCTTCCGCGGCTGAATGGGCCGCACTGAAAGTCTGGCGCCTCCTGGGCCCGCCAAATTGCCTGACCCAGCCCACTGGAGTAGCCCCCTGAAGCTCGAGTCTTTCAGGCGCCACAGTGACATGGATCAATTTGTTCAACCCGTCGCGTGTCATCACGATGCCGGCGAAAGTACTCGGGAGATATGAAACTCCATAGTGGTGGAAGCAAGGCTGCATTGAGATGCCTGTCGCGATGGAGCATACAGTGCTATAGCCATTCCGCCAGGGTCACTCCAGTGCCAGCTCTGCAAAATCATGCCCTGCCCCTGGACCGCTTCCGGGAGGCCGCTTACAAGGCTGAAAAACCTCTCATTATCAAGGCTGCATATGAACAAGGCACCTTACCCGCGGTGAGCAGGTGGTTCGTGCCGGAGGGCTCAGATGAGGCGGCATCAGGAGTTCAGAAGTGGACAACCACGCCATATCTAGAGCAATTCGCCGGGACGGCCTTTCCATATGAACTCATCGCTCCTCAGAACGAGAACTCCAGCAAGGCAGATATAGTCCATCATTTCCAGTCCTGGCTATCCAAGTCCGGAGACGAAACATACACCGCTCTGGCCTCCATCCTGGCACACCACACCTCAGTCTGCGGCCCATATCAGTCCACTCAACCACAGCTCCTCCGCTTCTACGCCCCCCTAGCCCTCCTCGTCGCAGCACTCAAGTTCAACCGAGAACACTCCCACACCCCGCTCACCAAGCTCTACATAGCACAGTCCGCCCTCGCGGACCTCCCGCCAGAGCTTCAGACGGATGTCCCCGCGCCGGAGATCGTCCGCCACGCCGGCAAGGGCGACGTCTACGACTCGAGCGTCTGGCTCGGGCTGGAGCCGACGTACACGCCCTGGCACCGGGATCCCAATCCCAACCTGTTCGTGCAGCTGTGCAGCTCCAAGACCGTCAGGACGATGTCACCAAGTGCAGGCGAGCACGTCTTCCGCATGGTGCAGATGCGACTGGGCCAGTCGGGAAGCTCGAGGATCCGTGGAGAGGAGATGATGCTTGGCCCAGAGAGGGAGGCCCTGCACGAGGCTATATGGGGCAGCGATACTGCCGAGGGTCTGAGAGAGGCACATCTCGATCCCGGTGACAGCTTATTCATCCCCAAAGGGTGGTGGCACAGTGTCAAGAGCGACTTCGCCGATGGGAGGCTGAATGGGTCTGTCAACTGGTGGTTTCGATGACATCCACCTTCTTACATCATCACGACGAAGTAAAATTATACTACCTAGGGAACTTCCCTTCAAGTCATGCTAGCCATGTTTCGAAGAAGGGCTAATCGTGATAGAGACCATGTGACGCCAAAACCCAAATCATCCACGAACCAAGAGGGAAAAACAAATGAGGTTTCTCGTTTCATTGCTCATGCCTTCTCGCTGGAAGCCGGCGCAGCGGTGTCGGGAGCTGCAGCTAGTTATTTTATTAGCATCACCATCAATTGCATTTGCTCAGTGGGGGATGCTCACCTTGGGCAGCGCTGCCCTCGCCCTGGGGCTTCTCCTTCTCCTTGCCAAACACCTTCTCCAGGCCAGCGGCCTTGTACGCGCTGCCACCATGCTCCTCCTTTTTGAGGTCGGCGAGGCGGCGGGCCTCGGCGTGGATGTCCTGCACCTGGCGCTCGGCGTCCGAGTAGAACTTGACGATGCGCTTGCCCGTGGGCGTGTTGGACGCCTTCTCAAAGTACGAGCCGATGCCGGTCAGAAGGGTGTTGGCGCGCTGGGTGATGCCGTAGCTCTGGTCGGCCGTCTTGGCGCGGTCCGAGGCGTGGTACTTTTGGTCGAGCTTGTTGAGCGTGTCGAGGAAGCGCGCCGAGACGCCGCGCGAGTGGTCGAGCTCGATGGCGCGCTGCAGGGCAGCGTCGCCGATGACGTAGCCGTGCGCGAGGTACTCGGCAAGGATGCGGGTGCGCGGCTTCTCCTCCTGCGTGATCTCGTCCGAGTCGCGCTCGGCGTTGGTCGTGGCGTGGTGGGCAGCCTCCTCGTCGGAGCCGCCGGCGCCGGTGACGGTGATGTTGTTGGGGGCGAGTTTGGTGTTGTTCAGCAGCAGAGCCGTCTTGGCAGCCGTCTCCTTCTCAAAGGTGACCGTGGCGCTCTTGGTCTCGCCCTCGGTGGTGACCTGGACGTCGGTGATCTTGCCACTGTAGAAGGAGTGACGAGGTTAGTGATCATATCCCACGATTGGGGACGAAGGTGGTACTTACCAGAAGCTGAAGAATCGCTTGACCTCCTCATCATCGGTCTGGGCCGAGATGTTCTTAACGTGGACGGTGTTTGCGCCAGACATGATGTTATGCTGTACTGCAAAGTTTTGGCTGTTTGGTGTTCGTATGGTGGTGACGGTCGTGTGGTTGAAAGCTGTGGAGTGGAATGAATGGTACCTTTGTAGGTAGGAAGAGGGGTGGAAGATGGTTGTGTTGCGAGAAGGTGAGAGAGGAGGGGCCCGGGAGAAGTTGTTTTAAATGCTGCAGCAAACAGACGGGTAATGACCTCGTGAAATTGCCTCGTCGCGCGTGTCTGTACTTTCTGTTCCTTGCCAAGGTCGTCGTAGTGGTAGAGTTTCGGCGGGTGGCAGGTCGTGGTGGCTTGACACAGAAAGGAGGGGCAAAGTCAACGTCATCGTATGAGTGCAGGGATGTTGCAGCCTGTGATCTGATCCGCATCTGGAGACCCAGGCAAGCCAGGCGCGCACCACACTTTCTCCGGTGCGACCTGCCGTACGCCTCTCAACAAATCCCAATCCCCGCCTGGGCTGCATTCAATGTTGCCTTCCACTGGCTCCCTCTTTTAGAGCTATTGTGGCGTCGTAGCGCGGAGAGACTCGTCATCTACGGAGCTGAGTATCTGAAACGTGTTTGTTCGAACGAATTCTATCAAGCATGTGAAAGTGGCCAGGATCCTTTGCAAGTGCTTTTGTCCTAGGGCTATGTCACCTGGGGATAATGTGTATCAATGCCCGTCATTATTTCATTTCTATCTATTGTACAGTTTCACAGGCTCCAAGAGGGCGATCCTGTGACAGCGCTGGACACAGCCTGCTCAGGTCAAGATCGATGCGCCAGGGAGCATGCCCATTTCAGCCCCGCGTCTACTTTTCCGTCTTTTTGAACTTCTCCTTCAGTGCATCGTCCATAGCACCCTTGGGGTTGGAGGAAAGGTTCTATAACAATTCAATTAGCGGCTGCACTTGCTTCGTTGATCGATGTGAAATCGTGAACGTACCTCGAGCTGGGACTTGTTGACCTCGGACTTGTTGGAAGCGTCGTCGGTACCCTTGCCGGAGCCAGGGACGTCTTGCTGCTGAGCTCCAGTCTGGCGCTCAGGAGGAGGGGACTGGCGACCTTCTTGAGATGACATCTTGTAGTATCTCTGAGGTTTTGGAGTGTCTGTCTGCGAGACCGTTAGCAACAAATTATTCGATACCGAGCTGACTTTACAAGATGTAGTTTGACTTACAAAAGGACTTTGCGACGACTGTTGGTCAGAAAGGTATCAGGTTTGGGAGTTTGCAGAGCGCAGAATGATTGAATCTACTCAGTAGAATTTTAGATTTATATGCTCCTCTCCATCTCTGATGTCAGGCTTCCAGAGGCGATTAGGAAGCTTCTCTCCATGGCTTGACATCACATGTCGTCATAGGCCCTTAATTGCATCACCAATTTCGGGAGCTTTAGCTCCCTGTGCTGTAGTGACACCTGTAAAGAGTGGGGTCTGATAGCAGATTGAGGAGCTCTTATCGCTTATCAGCTTATCGAGATCCCTGAAATCTGAAATAGCGTCCCCTTTCCAGAAGGCGGCCCCTGGAGGCCCTGGGCCTGTCACTGCGAATCGTTGCCATTCCATTGGTGAGGGGAAGTTGTTGAGGTCGCATTAACTGGTCATTTAAACCTCCTCCTGCTTGACAACAAATAACACGAGGCCTATCGCGTTGCTGACTCCTCACTGCCCACTTGGAGATATTCTTTGACACGCTCGTTCTCAAGCGACTTGTCTTCTTGTTTTGATAAGCACAAGTGGAAACCCACCAATGCGGCTATGACCCAGGCTGACTGGTTGATGAAGCACGCATCGAACACAAAGAGTTTTAGACAGGCAGCCATTCTACGCGCGACGACATACCTCGAAATTTCCCCTTCTCATTGCATGTCGGCCTGAGAGGGGTTATTTTGGTGATTTCCACGTCTTTCTTTCGAGCGCTCTCAAATACTTCGGTGCCCAGAACTCAGGCGTCAACGTCCAGCAGCCCAGCACGCCCGTCTTTTCCAATCTTCAATATCTGTTCCTGGAGGATATTGTGATCAGGGGCCTACGATTGCATGACCACCCTCAAGACCCCGAATATCTCGCCGTAGGCCTGTTGCCATCATGCCAGACCTCAACTCTGTGCCACCCTCTCCCCACTCCCTCGCCGCATCCCGACGACAGTCATCCAGCCAGATGCCCCCTCCGCCTCCGCCACATGCCCAGGCTCAAGCTCAGGCTCAAAGTCAACCACATCCGATTCCGACCTCTCCTTCCCTCAACATTCTGCCGTCGAACCAGGCTGCGGTGAATCAAACTTCGACATCTTCCTTGCCTTCGCCGCGCCTTGCGCCGTCCGCAACGGTGTCGACTCCGCCCTCTATAGATAATGCCATTCCCATAGTTGGGGCCGGTCCTGGTCCGCTACGGCATCCGAGACCCTTGACAGCGGCAGAACTACACTTGGAGCTTGAGAAGGAGCAAGAGGCAGTGGTAGGCACTGAAAACTTACCTTTGTCCTTGGAATGAATAGCTAACACGATATTTGCGCAAGGTCAACCGGCTAACTCGGGAGCTGTCTTTACTACGCGCGGCCCACAACGCATCAGTTGTGTCCAACACATCATCAACGTCTAATAGTACGGCAGCGAACATCGAACAGCATGCATCGGATCCGAACCACTTGCTATCAGGGTCCGGCTTCTCGATTCCTTCGTCCACCGGCCGCCGTCACCACCGGACCTCGTCCAGCACCAGCACACGTAGTCAAACAGGCTTGGTGGGCTCGTTCAGCACCACCTCTGTGGTTGGAATATCAGCACCAGCGCCTACTCGTCCTTCGGCACGAGAGTTGAGCCGGCATGACAGCACTGCCTCGCATCGGAGCCAAACTAGCTCGCCGGGGCCACGATCGCAACCCCACTCGTTCACACAGTCTCACCTAGGAGATCCGGCGATGGCGGGTTACTTCCACGCTCGCGGGGCAGCCCCTACCTCTGTGCTGGGTGCAACGCCAAGCAGCACTAGCGAGCTTTCGCCTGGAATCCTTCAGGGCACTACCCGCTACGAAGAGACTGCGTACTGGCGTACGGAACTCGATTCTGTGAAGCGAGAGAACGAGTCGCTCAAGCGCAGGGTTCGAGAGCTAGAGCGACACATCCGAGACCGAAGGGCCAGCGACGCTAGTCGCGGGCGTAGCGAGAGCGTGAGCACAACGGCGAGTGTCAGCGTCACCGCAGCTGGCGGCGGCGGCGGCGGCACAGGGATAGCAGGGCGTCGAGAGGGAGGTCGAGATCGCGTGGTGAGCACCCTGAGTGTCGCTGGGAGCGTGGGCGTTGGTGTGCCCGAAGATGAAGTCCAAGTTGGGGAGAGTGCTGCTAGTGCCGGTCTAGGACCAGGCGGCAGCGGCGCTGCAGGTCGATCGGGCGCGAACTGAGATCTTCACCGCGTGAGGCATGGATGGAATGGGCATGGGAGCACGCGAGTAGCTACATTAGGTGGTGTTCCGGTTTCTGTTCACCCCACGCAAGGCAACCGATGTCGCGTGTGGTGCCCTGTCTGCCCTGCCATGTCACAGATGGGGATATGCACTACCATCTTATATGACAAAGCTGTACGAAGTTATGATTGGATTAGAAACAAGAAGCGAGCAGAAAGGAGGGTGAAATCTTGATTCGGCATGTGGTAGAGGGCGGCTCGTCTCGAGCTCCTTAGAACATGTGGCAAATATGCAGTCTGCCTTGACGGCCTTTTTTGAAAGATTGATTTGAAGATGAGAACAGGCATGCTTTCGAACGAGATATTGCAGCCTTGACAATCAATTTCTGCGCTTGATGGGTGCTATTACTGCCAAGAGCTTGGGGAGATACTTGTCATACAGACAAGTCCATGCCTACGTTACACGGGTTCTTCCATATTCTGTCATATGCGGGCGGGGTGATGATGGCCGCCTCAGCACCAAGTGATGGCCAGATTAGTGAACATCCATCAAATCCATCAATTTAAGGTACCTATGTAGGTAGTGGGATAGCCCTCGCATGTCTCCCAGTAAGGATATGCAGTTAGCATTGAGGTAGCCCCTGATCAAATATTCTGACCCTCTCTTCAGCACCAGACCTTTCTTTTTCACCAGCCTACTCCGTCGTCAATCTGCCATGTGCCTGCATGCATGCTCAGACGAGAAACCAGAGCTGGCGAAAATTTAGGCGGTTGCGTAGAATGTCTTCCCAGTAGGGAAGTCGTGTATGGATGGACAAACATTAACAGCGAGGCGCCCTATCAGAATCTCTCCAGTGAAATTGGAAGCTGCATTAGTCCTGCATTGGGGGCCCTGCTTTCCCACCATCTTCTTTCCCATCCCCCAATGAATTCACTACGGATTGCATACCAGCTTATCCCCGATATGCACGAGGCATATTTCGATCTACTTCCTGAGGATCCAAGCCGAATCCCTCACAGCGTCTGCCGAGCTCCCAAGGTACCAGTAGGTTCCTTCGCAGTGATCGGTCACCGCTGCGCGACGCTCTGGGCTACTCTCGAGTTGGCCGAGACGAAGAAACCGGGACCCTTTTCGTGGTTTGAATGGACCACTTTGCGTTTTCATGGCCACGCCGTTTGCGGTGGGAGCACATGTCTGGCGCCTCCTTGGGGAGCCGCTGGAGCCATGGCTTGACGTTTCAGCCATGCTGACGTGTTACAACAGTGTACATCGCGTTATGTACGGCGTGCCCTCCCACGAACCTCTATTGGGCCAAGCCAACCAGGGCAGTTCAACCTGGGCCATTTGAGCAGCTCTAGCTCCTCGCGTGACCGACGCCACCAGAATCTGCGTTTTTGATACGTGGAGCACCCAGCACGATGACGGATGCTGCAGTGTCTTGGAGGTGAGCAAAGCTGTGCTCCGCCTCACCGAGCTCCAGGACAGGACCTTCCACCGTGCCGCAATCCAGGGCTCCCAGCCCCTAATACCGGGCAATGTGTCCATGACACATCAGTTGCTTAATCGCTCTGGTACTGTCTATCCTTATTTTCCCTAGGAATCGGTATTAGTAGTACGGCTGTTGGTAGGTATGAGGTATGCCAATCCACTCCAATTCGTGGGCACGGACAGCAGCTGCCCGGAAGTCCTGGACTTACATATAAGCCGAATGCTGTCAAGCTCGCCAGGGCTCCTGAAGTAGGGAGTCCTTCTTCAGACAAACACCTTTTCTATCATCACCGAAACCTTCACTACACAATAGCCCCCAATGTGGGTGCAACTCGTGAAAATGGGACAACATGGCTTTCACGCACCCAGTTAGTATCGTTTCACGATCTCACTCGATGGCGGAGCATGCCTTGTCTCCCCATCAGCGCTCTTTTTCCTATCCCCTCGAGGATCTCAGATCAGCGCAGACGAGGTTTGCTCTGCGGCAGTTGTATGATCTCCCCAAGAGCTGGCCAGCGGCCCTTGTGTCGCGCTGGGTCCACGAGTGTACACTTGAGCATGCGTTGTGCCGCAACGAAGGAAGGAAGCCCATTGCTGGGCTTTGGTTGATCGACTGCAACACGCTGCAGATTGTTCCAGCCCCAGCAGAACCTTCGTATGTGGCGCTCAGCTACGTATGGGGGAAATTCCGCAAGACGCCGCAGGACACTCCGCACGGGTCGCTCCCCTCTCCTCTGCCGCTGCTTATCTCGGATGCCATCGAGGTCTGTAGACAGCTCGGCTTCCAGTACCTGTGGGTTGACAAGTACTGCATCGACCAGAATAACCCTCAAGTCAAGCACAACCAGATCCAGCAGATGGACCTCGTCTATCGCAACGGGCAGCTCACAATCATCGCAGCGGCCGGCAAGGATGAGACCTACGGCCTCCCGGGTGTTTCCTCCTGTCCTCGGAGGACACTGCCCACCAGACAAAAAAGACCTCGTGCACTGTCTACCTCTGAAGACCCTGCTTGTGGTATCAAGTGCTATTGCGACGGCAACCTGTCTACGACTTCAACCATTCTTGACGTCCAGCGAGCTGTGCTAAGGTCAAAGTGGTCGACACGGGGCTGGACATACCAGGAAGGCAGCTTGTCCCGCCGTTGCCTTGCATTCACCGACGAGCAGGTCTATTTCGAAGTACGTTGCCCCTGTTGCACTAGACGATGCACTCCACTGACGTTGGGAATAGTGTGACAGCGGTATCTGCTATTGTGAGGCGCCCGGCACTGTTGAGACCAGCAGCGAGGCGGCCATTGGCATCTTCCGGACTCTCGTTCCGGATCCGCGCAACTCGTTCGATAGACAATATCTTGCGCTACTGGGTGCCATCGAGGAATACTCTAAGCGCGAGCTTACCTACGATAGCGATATCCTTTACGCTTTTGCGGGGATCATGCGCAGATACCAGAGTTTGTCGCCTAGCATTAAGCAGATCGCCGGCCTCCCATTCATTGTTCAGGATGCACAAGGTGGGGTCTGTGAAATAAACATTGGAGACAGCGATGATATCGAGGTTGATCTCGAGATGGATGGTTCCTCGCCGCCGCCTCCAGTCCATGATCTTGACTGGGACCTCAAGCAACAGCTGAAGGACACGTCCTTCCCCTATGGCCTCGCCTGGGCCCACAAGCATAGCTGCTGGGAAGAGGATCATGTCAAGCCTCGGCGTCGTGGTCAGCTGCCCTCATGGGCCTGGCCCGAGTGGGCAGGAGAGGTGACGTTTTGTTGGTGGGGAACCATCAGGCTGAACGACTTCCAGCCTTTCATTGAGGATATCAAGGTTGAGCTCAGGGATGGCAAGGTCATGCCGTACCAGGACCTGCCATCCCCAGCCGCCGGATGCCACCAGCAAGACGGGCAAACTCTGGCTCCGCAAGCCCTACTCTTCAAGAGTATCCCCATCCCTCCACGGCTCGTGGATGTGAAGTGGGCTAATCGTGAGAGAGTGGAGTGGTCCGTGTGCGGTTTCCGTACCAGCCTATCGTTGAGCGCCGGAGCAGACAGCCCGTTTCGGTTCCGCAAGGACCTTGTGAAGCGGGGCCTGTTCGAGCTGGTGATTCTAGGTGGCGATGGCGACTGGAAGCCGCCGTCTCGCGAGCACAGCCTCCTTCTCGTCCTGGGCAGGCACGATGAGGACTGGGTGAGGTGCGGTGTCATGCGTGTGGACTGCAGCCTGAGGGAGTTGCTCGATGCCCTGGTCGAGCATGATGTTTTTCCGTATTATGAAAGAAAAAAGGTCTACAGAGTTGAGTAGAGGTTGTCTGGAGTTCTTGCACGTGTCTTCGTTCTTCGCATGGGGCTAGGTAGATTGGTGTTTTGTGAGTCTGGTATGGGTGGGCGTTCTTTTGTTGGCACTGTTTCTGCGAAATCGGTTTATTTCGTGTGCAAAGCGAATCTCTTCAATGCGGGATGAGCGGATTAAGGGGTGCGTTATTCACATTAGACTTATGTTCTAACTGCAGACTAGAAAAGAGTCTTGGCTTCTATGACTACACTTGATCACTAACTTTCCGCTTCATAAAAGACAAGCAAACTCTGGAACTCCGTACAAAACAAGACCTCATAAACCCAAACTCCCATCTATATGCACGCTCAAGAACGACTCCTTCACATACAATAGCACCTTGATCATGCAGTATCAATCCTCGACAGAGTCCTCAGGACTCACGTGAATCTCCCAGAACTTGGCCACAGATTTGGGAAACTCTTCCTTCCTCTCCTCGCTCACCCACTCCCCATACTCGTCGTGCGTCGCCTTCTCCGCCAGCACACCCGTGGCGTTGCCCTTGTGCAAGAAATTGTGGAAATCCATGGCGATGCGCACGTACTCCTTGAGCCCCTCCTTGACGTCCACCGTCGCCCCGGTAGTCCAGCTCAGCAGCAGCGGCTGCAGCAGGGGTGCGTCGGTGACGCTCGGGTGCGACGTGCCGATGCTCGTGACGAACCAGCTGGCGCCGACGCGGTCGAGCGTGCCGCGCACGAGCTCCTTGACCGTGTCGAAGTGGGGACGGCCGAAGAAGAGGCTGCGGGCGCGCGACCACGTGTTGGAGTGCACGACGAGGATGGGCACGTCGATCTCGGCGTTGAGCGGGCCGCTCTCCTTGCCCGGGTCGAGGATGATGCCGCCGACCGCGAGCGCCGCGGCCGCCACGGCCGCCGGGCTGATGCTCTGGTCCCCCCCGTTCCCCGGCTGCAGCTGCAGCTTGCCGCCACGGCCGCCGCCGGCGCGGCTCCTGAGCGCCTGCAGGGCGCCCGTGGCGCCGTACGAGTGGCCGCCGATGGTAAGGCGGTCGAAGTCGAGGCGGCCGGTCCAGCGGTGCAGCGTGTCGCGCCCTTCGCCGCGCGAGCTGAGCGCCGAGACGTTGTGGCCGCGGCCGTCGTGGATGGCGCGCAGGACGCGGATGGTCTCGAGGATCTCGGCGTCGCGGAAGGCGAGCTGCTCGCGCTTGATGCGGGGCGTGTCCATGGGCGGGTCGGACACGAGGTCCGACTCTTGAAAGAGGACGACGCGGCGGTCCTGCTTGCCGGCGACGCAGACGAGGGAGCCCGGGCTGCTGCCGTCGCGGTGCTCGACGGCGGCGACGACGTGGCCCCGGCTGGCCATCTCGCCCAGGTAGTGCGTGTAGTCGGTGCGGGAGCTGGCCATGCCGTGGGAGAAGACCATCACCGGCAGCTTTTCTCCGCCGCCGCCGCCGTGGTGCAGCGGGACGTCGACCTGGGCCGGGATCTCGATGCTGCCCACTATGAGCCACAGCGCGAAGGTGAAGACGGGCCGGATGAGGAAGTTGTTGACGCGCGCGATGCGGGCGTAGCCCTCGGCCGTCAGGCTGAGGGGCCGCGGCGCCCAGAGGTGTTTCGGCTTGTCGGACCTGCTGCCCCGTAGCGCCGGGTAGTAGAGCGTGAAGAGAACGGTCTCGACCTCGAAGGCGGGCTCACCCGACGACTTGAGCAGCGTGTCGGAGATGCGGACGGGCGTCTCGAGCGGGATCTCGAGGTCGAGGGTGCCGACTTCGTAGCGGCCCGAGTAGGCCGGCAGGCGGGACGAGAGGAGCGGCTGGCCCCGGACGAAGCACCAGACTATGTAGAGGCCTATCGTGGAGCACAGGATGTATCTCCAGGTGAAGCGCGGGCGCAGGAGCGTCCTCAGTCGGTCTGTGAAACGCTCCGAGAACCACTTCCGGCTGGTCCGGGCGCCGTCGAGCCACTTTAGCCGGGGTAGCGGTGTTGTCAATGTTGTCGGTGAGGCCATGGCGAGCGGTAGGTCTGGCTCATCGGTATATGGTTGTAGTTCTAGGTCATCTGCGAGCAGCGACATGGCTACTGGGTGGATTCATGACTTTGCTTATTGCTTTTTGAGCTGGAGCAGGGCAGTTCGGGCATGCGTGACGTCGGCAGTTTCGGACTTTTGAATGACGCAGGTGGAGTCTTTTCGGTGGCAAACGGTGGCGGCGGGTCCAGGCCTCTGAAGATCTGTTGGGGACCTTGGGGGAATTCGGCTTACATCCCAATTAGGCAATTCAGATTCGCGGGAGGATCCGTAACCGTGGAATTTCCAGCTTACATCGGTTATGAAGTTGAGAAACATTATTCTAGAGGAGATTGAAGAGGAATAATTATGCTGCCTAGAGCTGGTGCTATCTTTCTTATTTTCCTATTCTAGTAATGGTATGAAATCCTCTCCTCGTCGACGATATTGCCATGCACAGCCTCGAACGAGGCAGCTATGGCATCCGGCAGCGGGCCCTGCTCGATCACATCCAAGGCACGCTCTAGCTGCTCTGGGCCATTGGCACCAACGACCAGAGAGTCTCCGTGCTCCTTGCTCAGCATGCTGTGATAGGCTGCCCACCGCAACGCTGCGGCATGGCCGGCGATACCATGCTGAGACGCGACCTTAACCGCCTTCTCCACTGCGGCAGTGACGGACAGCTTTGTATACATTCTGGAATAGAAGACCCCAGTCGAGTGGGATGAGTCAAAACTTGCCGCCCTTCCTGCCGCCCTTGTGGTTGCCGGCGAACAAGCCACCCGCAGCAGGACTGTAGGCGTAAAACGACATGTCGTTGTCGCGCAGCACCTTGAAGAGATCCTTCTCGGCGCCCCGCACGGCCGCATTGTAGGGGCCCTGGTACACGCTGGGTTTGACGAAGCCCCTCTCCTCGCAGATCCTGACGATCTGGGCAACCTCGTCCGCAGCGTAGTTGCACAAACCCCAGCGCCGGATCTTAGTCTCCCGGATGGAGTGGTCCATAGCCTCGCACAGCTGGTCAAAGGGCGTGGCGCGGTCGGGCATGTGCAGGTACTTGATGTCGATCTGCTTGATCTTGAGGTCCTCGAGCAAGGCATCGATGCCCTTGAGGATGTTGTCCTTGGTGTGCGGCGCCGCCATGACCTTGCTGCTGATAACAAACTTGTCCTACAGGCCTGAGGCGCCGATCCTAGGCTCGCAGGTCCCAGGGCTGCCGGCCGGGTACCAGCGTGCGGTGTCGACCTCGGAGTACCCGCGTTGGGCAAAGGTCTCGAGGAATGCTTTGGCCTGCTCCGAGCTGTCGATAGTCGCCACAGGGTCCTTGGAGCTGTCTCCGATCTTGTAGATTTACGGTTAAGTACTTATGATTTTTCGGAAGACAAAGAGTCTATGTGACCTACATTGTTGGTTCCCAGAACCAGGTTGAGGGGTACCTTGCTATTGGTTGCCATGGTGGCTTACTATTCGGGGCAATGAGGAAATGATAACAGGGAAAGTTAAAAGAAGAAGAGCATGTAGGTTGTGTTGGTGGAAAGCTCCCCGGCAAGGATTGAGGACCAGGTCTTCATTTTATACTTGGATTCAAGTCTATGGACGAGATTCCACATCACTGCCTGTTTTAGGAAGTCCGATCGTGCTCTGTAATATTTCCCTCTACTTATATCGCCCCATGACGAAATATGACATTTAACACGGGTTGCAAAGATACGTGACAAGACATCTGAACTATATGGAATCGGATCCGCCTGTAATCGCTAGTGAACGTTTTCTGACACAACTTGTGTGTAATTAGGTACCAGGCCAGGCTGACACACTCTAAATTATGAACAGCACCATTCGTAGGAGGAGTAAAACTCTGGCTCCGACAATTCCGATTCTTTACCAGATTACAAAGGACGTCTAGAGCTAGATATGTGGCACCATCTGTACCCATGATGGTACCCAAAATGCACCGATGGAAGTGAGAAAGATATACATAAGGAAATCTTCCCATGTATTAATTTCTAGCCCCTCCTGTTCATCACTGTAGGCCTACCTTTCACTTCCGTCAGATCATCGCATGTACCTTCCTGGCTCTCTGGTCTTCGACATTTTAACTTGCTCAAGATACACTATCTCGTTGGAGGTCTCGGAAGCTAGACTTGGTCATGATGGTGTTCACTTATCTAAGGTATGAAATTGATAGTATACATATGCTGCGTGTGGAATTCCTTGATCGGAACCGCCAACGAGATTTCAAGCCATTGGGGTCTCTCGCATGTGTGGTTCTAGTTACCAGGAAGCCTGGTTGATTGAGATTTGTCTGAGATTCAGCCCATCGAAGAAGCCTAGGATCTGAATTCGTCGCGAGCTCAGCCCAAAAGTGATATTACGGTTCCAAGGATCTATCTCGCAAACCACCCCATAACTGAATAGGTATCAAGGTCCCAAGGACCTCTATGGAGCAATGCGGGAGCATCATGGTCTCAAATCCCATTGCACAACTTGGCGATCTAGCCATTGTGGAGATGATAGGCGATTTGAACAAGACACCAAACTTTTCCGGAGCTAGTCATATCCTGAAAGTTTGCCGCGGGAAACTCTCGCTCGAGCTAGCAAGGTCTAGCAGTCAGTGTTATCAAGCTATTGGGGAAAGCATACAATTGAGTCTAAGCTCATTCTGTCCTATCTCTACATAAACCACGGCCCCGGGGTTCGAACCTCTCGGGGATTGTCTTAGCACCGCTGAGAAGCATCCCGTCTTCCCTCATGTCGAATTTGAAGTACCACAATTACGAGGGTTTCGGGCAGTTTGCCCGGGAGCACCTGGGATACAGCCAAGCTGTCCGGATTGGCGACCGCATCGAGATCTCAGGGCAAGATGTGTATATTCTATCCCCGAAACTAGAATGCTGCTGGCGCCGACTAAACCCTCCCTAGCTGGCTGGGATCCCAACGCCCCAACCCCTACCTTCCCCGAGACTCTTGATGCCCAGATCGACCAAACTTTCTACAACATCGACCTTGCCATGAGAGCAGCAGGTGGCAAGGGTATCTCGCAGGTGTTCAGCATCCGGTCCTACCACCCTCAGATTAAAGCGACGCCAGATGCCATGGATCTAATGAAGAAAAGCTTTGAAAAGTGGTTTCCAAACCATCGCCCCATCTGGACGGCTGTGGGTGTAGAAAGTCTAGCGCTACCTAAGATGAAGATTGAGATTGAAGCAGTTGCCTATGATCCTCAGAATGGCGGTATGGGTGTATGAAGGGACTGGCCAGAAGCTATAATGGGACCTTGAGGGATATTAGATAGTCATTCCAGAACAAGTTCTCGTTAGTGTAATCATCCCGAGACTTGATCTCATGACTCATTGGTGATAACAGGAAAATTTGGCAGTCGGGATGGTGTAGTGCAAACGACCTATGCTAGCAAAAGCTTAAGACTGGCTCTCCTTTAAGGTCTCGATGTTAGATCTGGTCCGTCTAAACCTAGGAAAACTTATGACTGAACATGCAAGTATGCTAGTGAGAAACGACTTTTATCATCATCAGAATAGCTGCCGATGCAGAGGGAGTTCCCTTGTGTATAGAAGGACGTCGGAACTCGTGCCGTGGAATTGAAGGACAGATTGCCTAAGGGTCCCGATAATTTTGATAATACAAGAGTGATGACTAGATCTAACTACATTAACTTGTGAGCGAATGTATCCATGATCCTAAAGATGGGCTTCAACAGAGATGCCGAAAGGTGAGACAGCCGCCACTATCCCTGACTGCGACTCAGCCGGGAAGACGAAGGCGAATGACTGCTCCAAGATGTTCAGAGTCTGGTTTATCTCCTTGGCAGAGATAGTGATCGGCGGTGCCATTCGAAACACAACACAAGTCCCAGACGAAGCTCCGCATTGACATGCGAGCCCCAGTTCGAGCGCTTTGCCAGAAAGTGCCTTCCCGATATCGAACCCGGGCGCTCTCGTAACGGGATCGGAGATGATTTCCATCCCGAGTAACAGCCCGCGTCCGCGGATGTCGCCGATACACCAGTATTTGTCCTGTAGCCGTTGGAGGCCCTCACGTAACTGCCGCCCCCGCGCAGCGGCATGCGCGACCAGGTTGTCCCGGACAACAATGTCGATTACCTTGCTCGCTATGGCGGCAGCTAACGGGTCGTTGTAGTGAGTCGTCACCCACAGATAGCCACCTTTCAAGGCGAGCTTCTCAATGTCGGCACTCGTACTGACCGAAGCGACAGGTAGGCCACATCCAATGGTCTTGGACAAGGCCAGGATATCGGGGACGATTCCATCGCGTTGGAAAGCGAACATGTCTCCGCATCGGCCGAGACCTGTCTGCGCCTCGTCTGCAATAAGGAGCATGCCGCGTTTCTTGCACTCAATGCTCATACGCTTCATATATCCCTCCGGAGGTTCGAAGATGCCCCCGGCAGACATGATGGGCTCGAAGATAAACGCAGCAAGAGATCCGACAGACTGCGAGTCGACCAAGGCCCAGCCCATTTCCAATTCCGCCTCCCAATCATAGCTGCCATCCGGCTTTCGGAAACGTGACCGGTACGAGTTCGGGAATGGGAAGGCGATTTGGCCCGGCATCAATGGACCAGCCCACTTGCGGCCATGAGAGTAAGTGGCAGAGACGGCGCCTTGGGTCATGCCATGATAGGCGGCTGAGAATGCCACGATTTCGAATTTACCTGTCGCACATTTGGCCATCTTTATGGCGGCTTCGACAGACTCTGAACCAGTATTGAGGAGGAAGGATTTCTCGAGAGGCGCCGGAAGAATCTGCGCCAGCTTCTCAGCAAAGTCAACGACAGGCTCCGAGACCATGAGGCTTGACAGGTGGTCGAGTTCCGAGACGCTCTTCTTGACCACTTCCACAATCTCCGGATGCGAATGTCCAAGGAGCGAGCTCATTTGGCCAGAGCTACAGTCAAAGAGAATTTTGTCATTTACATCGTAGAGTCGGATTCCTTTGGCCTTCTTGATGATCGTTGGCATAAACGGTATGCCGGTGTTCATCAGAAACTTGTTGGTCCGCAACCAGAACGCAGCGGTGTCGAATGCCATCTTGACCTTGGGTTACTCGCATCTGAGAGTGGAACAAAGCCCGAGACTGTGCCGTGAGCAAGAGATACTCGGACAGCATCATCAAGATAACCTCCTCTTTCAGAGCTGATAGGAGTTGCTTAAGAGACGGCTTGAAGAGCTTAGTCCCTGACATATGAGCAGTCTCTATTGGCCCGGGAAAGTTTCCCGGTAGTCCTGCACTACGGGCAACTCTCCTTGAGTCCGATTGGTGGGTGAGGGGAAGGCTCCATGTTATCTGAGCAAACAAGTTCCCCGCTCCCCGGATACAGTATGGCTGCTATCAAACGCTAGTAGCTTAGTGCTCTCTGCGAAGTTGCCAAGGGTTCGGAAGTGCTGCGCTGGAATCACTGGAGAGTATCAATTGCCACCTTGGCCATCCTTTGTATGCCTCTCCATGTGTGTGAATATGACTAACAACTGCAAACTGCTTCGAGACTTGTTGCATATATCAACAGGGCCCATGGCGCACTCCAACACCAGTCCGTACACCATCATTCGCCAGATCGAGGTATCAAAGGAGCCTCAAACATAGCCTCACTTCTTACGCTTTGAACTCTTAGCTTCTCTTCCTCTTGCCTACAACCACTATCAACATGGTTGCGAAGAAGGAAGGCGACGATGCTGTTGTCAGCCAGAATCTGCCCGATGATTGTTCGGGGATCGAGATGGGCGAGACAACTCGGACCACCGCAGCCCTTGGGGAGGCAGCTGACATTTACGGAGACGTTGAAATTGCTCAGCAGCTCGGCTACGTCGTCCGAGGGTATGTGATGCCAGGAAGTCTCTACCGTAATACACCACTTGCTAACGCCAAGATGACAACAGTCTCAAGGCTCGTCATATCCAGTTTATCGCTATTGGAGGCTCGGTTGGTACCGGCCTCTTTCTCGGTATTGGCGGTGCTTTCCTCAAAGCCGGTCCCCTCTCGGTCATCCTAGGTTTCACAATCACGGGTGTAGCTGTCCACGCCATGATGAACTGCCTCGGAGAGATGACGACCTGGCTACCGCTGCCCGGTGCTATCCCGCAGTACTGTGCCCGCTATGTCGATCCTGCTATGGGCTTCGCCGTCGGTTGGAACATCTGGTATCTCTCCACAGTCGCCATCTGCGTCGAGCTCATTGCCGCGGCCGTCCTGGTCACATTTTGGAACGACAGCATCAACCCGGCGGTGTGGATCAGCATCCTCATTGTGGTGATTCTCAGCCTGAACGTCTTCGCCGTTTCGATATACGGCGAGGCCGAGTTCGTGTTCGCCGCCATCAAAATCCTTGCCATCATCGGCCTGCTCCTCATGGCTTTCATTGTGGACCTAGGCGGCAGTCCTACCGGTGATCGGCTCGGCTTCCGGTACTGGTACAATCCAGGGCCGGTAATGAAAGAAGTCGTGGCTACTGGGCCCACGGGCCGCTTCCTCGGCCTGTGGTCCACCCTCGTCTACGCCGCTTTCTCGTACGGCGGTATCGAGATGGTTGCCGTCGCAGCCGGTGAAGCCGAGAACCCTCGCAGGAACATCCCGCGGGCTATCCGGCGTCTCATCTGGCGCATCGTCATCTTTTACATCCTCGGATCGCTGGGCATCAGCGTGCTCGTCCCCTCCGACGATGCGCGCCTCGCTAGCGCCTCGCCGTGGGTCCTCGCCGCCAACAACGCCAACATCCGCGTCCTGCCTCACATCATCAACGCCGTCATCCTAACCTCGGCGTCCTCGTCCGCCAACGCTTTCTTGTTTGTAGGCTCCCGCTACCTCTTCGGGCTCGCCCAGAACAGACAGGCCCCGCGCATCTTCCTCAAGTGCACGGCCACGGGCGTCCCCATCTACGGCATCTGCTTCACCGCCATGTGGACCGGCCTGGCGTACCTGTCCTGCTCCCGAGGCGCCGCCAAGGCCTTCCAGTATTTCCTCAGTCTCGGTACGGTCGCTTCGCTCTCCACGTGGTGCAGCATCTGCGTCACCTACATACGCTTCCGAAAGGCCCTAGCCGCGCAGGGCATCAGCACAAAGGACCTTCATTTCAAGTCTCCCTTCCCGCCTGTCGCTGCCTGGATAGCCCTTTGCTTCTTTCTTCTCGTCATTCTCTTCAATGGCTGGGAGGTCTTCACCAGGGGCAACTGGTCGGTGCAGACCTTCATCACTTGCTACATTGGGGTTCCACTGTACTTTGCGTTCTATCTCTTTTGGAAGGTGTTCAGGCGGACGAAAGTTGTCGATCCTGCTACCGCTGACATCTGGACTGGTAAAGCCGCTCTGGACGCCGAGGTGTGGCCTGAGCAGAAGCCGAGGAATTTCTTGGAAAAGATGTGGATGTGGATTGTTTAAGATGCGCCGTTTGCGCAACGCAAATGACAAGGAATACGGCTTTTGTGTGTGGGTGTTGTCATTGACGATGAGACTAGATTGGGTAATAATGAGACTTTCTGGAATCTCTATGAAAGCAACTCTATCTAGCAATGAGCACGACTTGATGTTGCTGATGTCCTTGATATTGGTTTGGATGCTCGCATTATGGTGTCTGTTTGCTACATGTCTCTATAATTCCTTGACTAGAAGTTGGTCGCAAACTCTGGGAACAAGCCGTTCAGCGCCGCGATATCCATGTCCATGTCCACCGGCAAGAGATCGCCCAGGTCCAGTGTGTTGCTCGGGCTCGCCTCATTGAACCCAGCTTCAATCTTCTCAACAAGGTCGCAGCAGTTGGAGAGGCAATTGTCCGCGATGTCCCACTCATAGCTGCGACGGTGGAACTGCAGGGCATCGACCATGAGCCTCGCTAGCTTGAGAGGGGCGTTGTTGAGCGCTACCCGAGAGTTGAGGGCGCATCTCATGAGAAATGTTGTTGCTGACGTGAGGGTGTATGCGAGTTGAGGAATCCAGAAGTCGCGGCAGTGGGTCTCGTTCAGCTCGCGCACAAAGTCCACGATCTCTTCGCAGATACGCCTGGCCTGTATGTAATGCTCAGAGTCGGTGTCTTCGATCTGGAAGGACATCTTATCCCAGTCCAGTTGGATGCGGCGGATGAGGAGCTTCACGGACAGGTAAGACAGCCGCAGATTCGCAGCACCCGCTCCTACAATCTGAGTGCCCCGGATGACTAGTCGCCGAAGGGTATCATCTAGCGAATCTTCCCATCCGGCCAACATGTTCTCCAGAGCAATTGGAGTCATGGCCGGCTTTGAGCTGGCCTTGCCAACGTCGTAGACATGCTCCAGGCAGCGGCCCAAGACTTCAGTCAAGGTGATGAGAGCAATGAAACAAGAGGCTGCAAATATCTGATCCCTCGGCATACCCGGGTTCGAAATGTTATCTATCGTCAGTATAGGAACATCGTGTTGCGAATCCTGGATAAGGGTGGGAGATCCATATGCCATGCTGCACCTGTGATATCATGGCTGTCAGTCCTCAGAGGTACATTGACTAAACTGGGTTGCATAGCTTACCAACGGTCATATATGATAAGTAGCCACCATATCCTCATCCGAAACTTCTTTTCCGAAGGCGAGAGATTCCAGTCTGAGGGATCACGATTCAAGCCGAAAGAATTGGCCAATGCCACGGCCAAGCCGAGTAAGCCGCCGTTCCACAACGGGTGAGTACTAGGCCTGCCACCAACGTTCAAGATGATCGTTATGATTGTCGAGATTGTCGGGGTGGAGTGCAATTCCTCGACGAGGGCGTCTTCGGCTAATGTCCATATTGTACGATGATCTGGGCATCGAACCGTGCTCAATAGCGGTGATGTGTCCCAGTAGATCAGCGTATTGCCGTACAGAAAGGCAAGGAGGCCTGGTGATATCTTTTCTTTCTGTGCTGCGAAAACCCTCCTGAACAAGCCCTCGTCGAAGATTGGAAAGCATATGTTGATCTTCTCGAAGAACCTAGACATGCCTATGAGTTGGTTGGGAGTTCTATTCACGAGGAACACAAGACACCCACAGGGTAATCAAGTCATCTTGGTATGGATCAATGAGCTTCTCGATAACTTCAAAACTTGAAGCCGCAATCGATCGACTCTCCGTTTCCCTTTCGCCGCGTTTAGGGACAATGTTGAAGAGTATCTGTCTTGCATGTCTCGTTGGCTGACCCAAGTTCAAATGGAACTTGACCATACGTCTCTTCTGAGCCGTTGACGTATTGGAAAGATACTCTTGAAACACTCGGTCGTCGTCCGCAATGGCTGGGCTCACTACATGCGATGTCCCCTCGTCGGGCTGGGCGATGATACCCATCATGGCAGAGATAGACTCATCCTGCTGGCTCGTTGGCGGAGTTGGGCGATCCGGCCGATTGACCATTACGTCCTGCACCAGCGCAAACGGGCCGCAGAGCGGAATCGAGTAAGCCGGTAGCACCCTGTGCGACACCGTCGGCGAGATTGACGAGGGACGCCTCGTCCGGGATAACCGGGGTGAGTGTTGAATGCGCGAAGCGGCCGAAGGGGTTTGTCTCCCGCTCAACGGCGTGCTCCGTCGAGACTGCCCGGGGGTTCTCTGCCGCCGCTCAGCTACCTGTGGAAATACACACTCGGTGCCGTGCGCCTGGCACATGGCGCAGGTCGAGGTGGTAGCCGCCGTCTGACATCGTGATTTTCTTGCTCTACACGGCAAACAAGCCGGCTGCATGTGAGACCTGTACGGCCGGCCTTCGTTGCTGATGATGTGCTCTGTACCTCCGGTCCTGAAACCGGGGTCCATGCCGGGCGAATAATACAAACGAAAATGCGGAGAATGGACTTCGAATCCGGTACCAGGGCCGTGGGTAAGCACGATGTTACCCCAAACCTCGTGGACTGCAGATCAATGTCTCGGAAACGCGACAGTGTGGTGTGTAGTGGGATAGACACGACGGGAGGATGTCTGAAAGACATGAACGGGGGCATTGTGGTACTGATAACCATACCGTACTTATTGAACCTACTTGTCTACCTCCAGTAGCCAACCTGCTTAGCGGCTTTGTTATCTTTGACACAAAGCAAGGTGGATTTTACGAGCGGGTAGCCCCCCCCGAAAACCGTGAAGCCAACATCAAAGGCTTCTTCCAATCTGGCTTAGTTGCGGGGGATGCACATTTCGGTGGAGGGCGCGGACTTGGGCGATCTTGTCCTAGGGTTACTGACTAGCCCCAGCTAGGACCTTGACTCCTATCCTCCTTGGGTTTGGGATAAGACATTGAATCAAGAAATGCACATAGGTGGCAAGGCTTGTCATTCCTGCCTCGAGAGACCGGTACACTTGGGACGTTGGGCTTTTACAGTAATATTTCTGACTTTTCGCCGAGCTATGACAGAGTTCGAAAGCACCTATGTACAGTGACTCATTGTTTACCATCTAAAAAGTAATCTTTTTACCCTGGAACTTCACGTTCTGCTGGGCTTCTCTTGCCTTCTTCCTCGCCTCCCAACTAGCATGCAGCTTTCCTGTATCGTCGGCCTTGCGCTCCGGCTTGGGCTTGGGATTGGAGCTCTCTGCTAGTGGCACCATATTCGCGTTGTTGGACGCGTCCTCCTTGCCCTTGCCTCTGTGGAAGGGAGTGCGGACACCCGCTTTCCACGGCTTGGACTCGCCAGCTGCCACGGCACCGCGCTTGGGATCCCAAGCAGCGCCCTTGCTCTCGTCCTTGAGATGCTTGGCCTCCTTCTTGAACTTCTTCTCCCAGATGGCCTGCCGCGCTCGCTGTCCTCTGCGGTTCTTCCGGGGAGGGGCAATGTCGACATCCGATGCTGATTCGGAGCCGGAGACATAGCCGCCCATTAATGATGGCAGAAATGCGGACCCGGTGGGCGTCGCTGTTTTGCCAGCTTTTTTCGTCGTGGATGCTTTCTTCGTGGGTGGGGGAACCGCCGAGGAGGAGTCTGATTCTGCATCAGAAAGGTCGCCTTCGGAAGCTTCCACACTGCCACTGATATCCATGCCTCCATCTTCTGCCCCCGACTCGTCCGAAGAAGATGCTAGCCGGGCATCAAATCGTGCAATAGCCTCTTCCTCCGCGTCCGTGTCCATGTCTTCGTCATCACCCACATCCCCATCCCCATCTTCTGAAGCCGAATCGTCCGCAGAGAATCCATTAAACTCCTCTTCGCCACTCTCACCTCCCTCCTCCAGGTCTTCTAGGTCGTAGTCGCCCTCGCCTTCACCTTCCTCCGCGTCACTGATGCTGGCCTCTCTCTGTGCCCTTTTTTGCGCGCTGCTCTCGACCTCGGCGTCCCCTGTTGGCGCGTCACGCTGCGCGGCGCTCTTCTTGCCCTTCCCGCCCTTCTTGTCAGGCGGCGACACGCCCAATACCGCGCACATGTCGGCCATTGCTTTGTCGACTACGGTCCTGACATGAGGACGGTTGTACAGCGCGCTCGTGACATTGTGCAGCGCCGCCTTCTCCTCCTCGTCCAGCTCCGGCTTCGGTACTCCCGCCTTGACCTCCTCGGGCAGATGGGGCGATGCCGCTATCGTTTTGACCTTGAGCAATGAAGAGCACAAGTGTGTGTGCGCCGACTGGTGCAGGTCCAGCGATTTGAGCACGGCGACCTCGCGCTCCAGGCGCTGCAGCTTCTCGGGCGTGACGCCCTTGTCCCGCGTGCGCTTGGCCAGGCGCTGGCGCTCAAATCCCTTGGCCGTCTTGAGGACACGGAAGAGCTCCTTGCGCAATTTGGCGAAGCATTCTGTCGCTTCGTCCTCAGTTGACCGCTTGCGCTTGCCCATGATGCTGGATGGCAGATCCTTGTCCAGAGAATCAAGATGGACGTGGTCTCTACAGCGATGAGGTATATGAGACAGTGGAATGCACAGAAATCAATGCGCGAAGTATTCGTCTCTCCATGCAGCGCGACTCAAGGAGTGATTCGACAGGCGTCAATTACATGAAAACGTGAAGAATCATCGCTGCCTTTTGCTCTCGAGCCTCTCAACTTTTTTAGGTGGGGCAGAGCTTCCAGGTGAAGCGCTAATGCAAGCACTTCCCGGGAAAAGTGGGGGTCTCGCATTGAAATTCCCAGGCGACGCGTCCGGAGAGGAAGCGCGTCGCAGCGCAGCCCCGACTTCCTCAGCTCCGGCCGCCCTCGAACCCCAGCTCAACGACCTGCAAACCACGGATGATCTCACGACGTCACACCTTCAGCGCAAGAGAATAGCCGCATACACGATCGATCGGACAGGCTTCTTGAAAACCTAAGCAGCATACGGCGTCCACTGTTGCCGCGCAGATTCGCCGGATCCCGTACCATCGCTTGCTCCGAACAAAGAGCTTAAAGGGAGGCGCTTGCCTAACGCTACCCCCGCTCGTGCAGAGCACACTTCACGAATCGCCGTGCCTACCATCCCGAAAACCGTACATCCCGACCCCAATCTCCACGACAGAGAGTCGCCAAGATGATGAGCTCACGCGCTGCGGGCAAGGAGCCGGTGCACGCCATGCCCAGCCGCGAAGAGTTCCTGAAGCTGCCCGAGGACCAGCGCAACCAGATCAATGAGGCCTTCACCGTCTTCGACAGCGACCGAGACGGCCGAATAGACTACGTATGTGGTCCCATGCTCTTGGTTCCACCCCAAAACTCGCTGGGCTTGGATGCGCTCGTTGCTGACCAGACCTAAACAAACACAGAACGAGATGCGCTTCTCCCTCCGCGCATTGGGTTTCGACCTCCCCAAGCAAGAGACCTACCCATACCTGACCAAGTTCGCCGTGCAGCCCGTCTCCTGGCCCCAGGGCAAGGAGTGCGGGCCCGTGTGGCGCGAGTTCACGCTGCCCATCTTCCAGGGGATCGCGGGCAGCCTCATGTACAACCGCGACCCCGTCGAGGAGTGCCGGCGGGCGTTCCGCCTCTTCGACGTCGACGGCAAGGGTGTCATCACGGTCGAGGACCTGCGCCGCGTCATGAAGGAGATCGGGCAGGCCATGGAGGAGACGGAGCTGGGCGCCATGATCAGGGAGTTTGACACCGAGGGCAAGGGGGGCGTCAACGAGGACGAGTTCATCAAGATCATGCTGGCGAAGCGGCAGGGCTAGGGGCAGGGTGCGGCGGGCGCTGCGGTCACGACGACGGGATGACAAGGCACGAAATGGGACGGGGAGGGAGATATCAGGCCGAGCCCCGAGAAGGGGCCGGTCGTATAGGCGAATTTATGTGATTACCCCTTTTGCGAATTGCTATACTCAACGATATCTTACATGCTCAAACCACCACTCATGCCATAATGTGAAGATGCATGGTCCTTTCCCCGATTATCCCACACTCCGATCTCCCCATCCTCGCTGCGTACCCTGCGCTCGCGCATGTCCATCGGCAATAATCTGCACTCTCGAAGCTATGCCTCGGACCGTGGCGGCCAGCTGGCGCAGCTCATCGCCATGACCTCTCACCTGGGCTGGCTGTGCGGCCGGTCCAAGATTGAGAGGGTTGTGGATCCCAAAATGGTAAGTATTGGCCGCGCCACTCTGAGCCTGCGCTCGGTCAAGCTGGTCAGCCTCGTCTTGCAACCGCGAGGCGCTCTCTCGCATGGTGGCTGCCGTCTGTCGCAGACCACTCAAGTCTAGAATTTGGGTTGGCGGTGCCTGGCTGGCCGGAGCTTGCTGTGCGTTCTGCGGTGTGTTCTGGAGAGGATGCTGGTGAGAGGCGTTTGCGAACCCCGTATCCTGGCTGGGGTCCTAGCCTCTGCCTTGGCTGTACGAGTTGGCAGGACCGGAACCAAATCCCACGGTTGACGATGCTTGAGATCCCGAGCACTCGCCCGGGTTTTGTGAAGCAGGGAGACCCTGCAGGCCGCTTCGCTGGTCTTCGAGTTCTCTTGCTGCCACTTGATGGCTCATTCCTTGGGGATGTCTACGACCCCCCTGGTCCTCTCCGCGTTGCTTCTCCCGAGATGCAAGGTGAGCTTGCTGGGGGAGCGACACGTTTGAAGCAATAGGGCTGGAGTTGATCGTGATAACCTCCTCCCTGGCGTGATTAGCCACTGGTTCGAGCTGAGTTTGTGAGGAGGCAGAATCAAGGATACGGAGCTTTTGGGGTGGGCCCTCGTATTCCTCATCGTCCTCTTCTGAATCGCCCCAGCACGAATGCTGTGCGATCTCCGAGGACTTGGATCTCTGGTGCATGGGTCTCTTAGATGACTTGTCCTTCTCTTGACAGGCATGATCCAGATTTGGATTGCGACGAATACTTCTTCGGCTGAGACTGCAAGTGCTGCCATAATAATGGCAGTTACAACACGCTCCCTCGGCGACGTTTGGGTCCGCGTCGCAGATCTCGAAAGGACCAAATCCTTGGGCACATCCATCGCATGGAATTACCGATTTTGCCATGCAGAGAGCGATAAGAACAGCTTCGACATGCCGGTCACATGTGAGGCGCCATACCAAACCGCGCCGGTGGTCAACTCGGTCTCTCACCTGGGAGAAAGTAGTTAGCATTTTGGTTTTTCTTTCCAGTATCTGGTGAGGCTCATCCGTGCATTTCGTTTTTGTAAGAGGTCAGTGAGTAATTCTGTCAGTGGGATCTCAGTTTGGTCCCGTTCCTGTACTATGTTTTCGACCACTCCACGAGTGATGCAATAATAGGTTCGATAGGGTTGGACTTTGATTCGATCCGAACGCCGGAGATCAGAGATGTCTCCAGACTCATCATCCATCTTGTATGATCCTCGACTCGATGATGTATAGACCTGAGATCTCGAGACGCTGAAGGGAATGGTTGGCAGTGATGGCTTTTTTGGCTTCCCGCTGAGGTCTGAATCAATAGACTCTGAGGTCTACCTGACACTACAGGTTGTCGAATTTTGAATGAGTAGCCATGATGAGCGGGGACAAATTTGAGGAAGCGCGTCCACAATCACCCTGATTGTGACCTGAAAACTTTGATGGCCGAAAAGTCTTTCGAGACACAACAGAAAACAAGAGACGGACGGTTTCCTGCCAACAAGAATTTGCCTTGAACTGCAAGGTTGAAAGCAGAAAAAGTATTTGTGCATGGGACTCCAACCCCTGAGCTTACACCTACAACTACATTTCCGGAAGGAACATCATGCTATGCATCACTTAGCCTGCATGCGAAGAGCTTTCGTGTAATCAAATCGTCCCAAACAACAGGATCGATCAGCAAGAGGAGATCGGAGTCTGTCACGACGTTCGTCTCTTTCTTTCTCTGTGACAAAGTCACGGTCAGAAACATGTGGGAACATTGACAGAACCAAATCATAGGAATATTCCAATCTACAATCACAGGATTGATGTCCGTTGCGGATTGTCTCAAGATCGGCTCTGCATTACGGTCTCCGACTCCGAGCCGATGTTAGCCTTCGGAAGCCTTGAAACGATGCAAGATGGAAAGATACGACGACACCAGCGTTCCAGACCATCGGAACAACACGAATGTGGCAAGAAACGACTGCAAAGGGGCGATAGCATGATATGCAGGTCAAGGTTTGTCAAAAGCACACCACTTTGCCTCTCGGGCCAGCACGGCTCACGATGCCGAACTGGCCCACCGGAGGCGGCCAAGGTCTCGGCTACATGTGACCGTTCGCCCCCCTTCACAGATCCGTGCCGGCTAAGCAAAAACGGAGCCGGGTAACGACACGGACAGCCGGATGGACGGAAGCCACAGTGGTCAACAGCCAGGGAGACAGACACATGTCTCATCACGTGGAACTGTCGGGTGAATTCGGAGATCGAAACGGACTGCCTGTTTCGTCGATGGTAGGGATTTTGGTCTCCGCCCAACACTACTTGTATCATATGGAGTCTCCAACAAACGGAGCAGGAGTGGTGTTCCCCACAAATGAGGCTTGTAACAAAATCTCCACCTCTGTTTTCGTCAGCGTTTGAGCTGTATGTACCTACTTGTACGAGAGTGCGCACAAGGCATTTCGTGTTAACACCGCTCGGATGCGATTCCCCGACTCACGATGCTCTCCTGGACGAATCAGTCACTCGATGTCATAACCTTGCACAGAGTCAATCCCGTGTCTTCGTCCAAATTGCTGTTCATCGCCGCCATGCAAAGGGTTTCTGCATTTCTCCCACAGAACATCACATGGCCCAACGCCATGTTTCGCCCGGTGAGGTCCGCAGAATGCCAATGTTACGTAAACCCAGCGTGCCTGTTTGGGCATCAGGTGTCAATTCACCCTTGGCAACCGATGGAAAAGCCGTTCCGGTACGTAAGAATTGGCATCGACTCGTCAGAAATCGATGCTGGCTACGCGCACGGGAGCCTATCAGGCACAGGACAATTCCTTCTCGGGAAACATCGGAACAGCCCTCACTGAGTCGGGGGCGAGGTTCTGGACCGCCATGACAAGCCCCGCCACGAATCGATGCCTGGTGTGGAGCCGGAACGGGGCTGGCGATGGGTTTCGGCGGGGATGGGCGTGTTAGCCAAGGTGCCAGGCTCGCCAGGGCATGCAGCGTGTGCAGGATTCCATCACGCCCGCATCAATCATGGCCGAAAATGGGGACACGCAGGGGTGGCTATCTCTGCTAATTGTTTTCCCCGATCTGCTCCTAACTATTCCGACCGTGACAGGACTCGGGAAAACTCGCGACGGTGCATGATCGAGAGATAACGGTGCAGGAAGCATCAGAAAGACAAAAGCCGACTGAGAAAAAAAAGAAGCAGAAATGAGGGCCAATATCAAGAGATTGTCGTCGTCAATGGATCGCAGCGTGCTGCGGGGTAAGGACGTCGATATGAGGCTGCTGGGGGGGAGGAGGGGAGATGAGGAGGAGCACGGGACACAAGAGGAACGAACCATGGAGACAGCAGGCACACTGCGGCCTGGGGAAAAAAACATGGGGACTCCAGTTTCTGCGGTAGGAGTGACCAAAAATGGCCCAGCCCAGACCCGTCCTGGTTGGGTTCGTCGGGAGTGCCAGGGCGCTAGGAACCCAGGTGCCAGCCTGGGGAAGCCCCATCCCAGCAGCCCTGGTGCCCCTTGTTAGGTGGCTTGCTTCTGGATACAGCACTGTATCTGGGCTTGGCATCAATCAATATCTGGTGACGGCAGATTAGAGCTTACACAGACCCGACAGAGCCTCCAGGTACCGTAATATACAGCACTGCTTGCTGACATACATAGGTATTTTCTTGTGAACTCACTGCCCTTACAGCATCCAGCACCGAACCTAGGGGAAGTGGTACCCTGGTAGCCCTGAACTCTGTGAAGCAAGCAATGAAGTGAAGCTGCCACTGTTGTGGCCCTTGAAGCTGGCCGTATGCTTCCTTCCTGCAACTACCCTAACCGCCACACAAGTAGAGACTGTTCACTGGCAGAGCAGAAGATACGTTCATCCAGAATGCATCTGCCGTTGTGTGTAGGGATTTTCCGGTTTATTTTGCATGTGTTGGGGACGGTTATCGGCAGGATTGACGATGCAAGGTACCTTATCGGGTAGCTGTACGGAGCACCGATGGATCAGCGCTATCAGCCCGCGCGGGAGGCAGCCTGGACCAAGTAACCTGATGCTGAGACAAACACTGAGGGGGTACCTGACGTGCTAACCAACCCCGGATCAATGGCATGGCTGGCATGGATGCTTTCCCGGGACGCGCCTGCAGGGCAAAAGGGCAGAACGCATCGACCACACCACCACCGTCACGCACACACGACACTCGCAAGGGGCGAAAAAAATCTTCGAGAAACGTGCATTGCTCTCTCCCTGCTGACCCGACCGGGGCTAAGGAGCGACAAGAAAACGTCAAGCACGTTTTGGTCAAACGTCACTCGGATGAGCAACCGCAGCATCGTCGCAGGAACGCGTGCATCGCCATCGTCCGTCCCGATCTCAGCAGGGGTCGCTCAGCGTCCTGCTCCGAAAAGTATTCGTGACCCAGCACCCAATCACTGCCAGACCTCGCTCGACCAGTGGCATGACGCCGTCACTCCTCCGCGTCCCCACCCGGCTCTGCCTTTTATATCCTCGGCCTCGGGCACCACCACTAGGACGACCAAGAACTATCAGCGCTACCATCACTGCACCCTCCACTACTCGCTCCGCAAAGTGGACCTTGTCGAAGCCAAACTCGTTCCAATCCCTGCGACTCAAGTCTACCAGCCAGAACCGACCCGAGCATCCAGGAACTTTATTAACCATGAAGGACCCCGTTCCACGAACCGCTTCTCCTTACACTGATCCTTCCATCAAAGGTCCCAGATCTCAACTTCTCTCCTCTGGCGTTCAGAATTTCCGCAAAAGTTGGTTTCCCCCTCTCCATCCAGCTCTCCCTGAGCTGTTCCGAGCTCCATCTGCCGCCAGAACGGCGAGATACAAGCTCTCCTGCTCTATCACATGAATCCGTATCGCTGACTCGCTGCCCACCCTCCTCACAGTGATTTCCAACACCGTCAACAAGACCAGCCTGCACCCCGGCGGTGTCCAGTAAGCAGCTCCCCCACCTACTGCACTTTTGCTCGCGTGCTCAGCATACTGACCTGCTCTGTTCTTGATAGACCCCACCGGGAGCACACCGAGATTGGTATGCCCTCACTTCTAGCTGAGCCGCCTTGGCTTGGAGCTCGCTCTGGAGTTGGAGAGTGATCAGTAAACTAACCAGCTCCGAAGAGGAGGAACTCCACGAGAAGGCACACATCGACTACGACCGTGTCGCAATTGTAAGTGATCGGCTCTCCACAAAGACAGTATCCCTGGCCACACTAAGTAAGCTAACCCGGTAACTAGATCCCGAACCCTTCCGTCGCGGCCTTGTACGAGGATGCGTTGGTCTATGAGCCCGGCTCGGGCATCTCATCTACCGGAGCCCTGACTGCTTACTCTGGCGCCAAGACTGGTCGCTCGCCGTCAGACAAGAGGATTGTCAAGGAGGAGGGCTCAGAAAGCGAGATTTGGTGAGTTCTCCCCCCGTCTGCTGCCATATGCTTGCCAGATCAAGCCGGCGCGCAGTTCCAACATGTGAAATCTGGGCGACAGTCGAACTAACAGCCATGCAGGTGGGGACCCGTCAACAAGCCCATGACCCCAGAGGTAAGCAATCTTCTCGCAGAATCCCCTTTGTTTAACCATTCCGCATGTCTTGTCCTCCCTCCCGTTTTCCCACCATGACCTGCCCTGTACGACCTGTCACAAGACCCCGCACCCGCAATTGCCCATCACGAACCATGCAATTTCCTTCTGCGGGCTGTGGCACGTCATGATTCGGCCCCAATTACATAACACCGATGTTGCCTCGGGCAAACCCGCGAGCTCTTGGGTGTCGTGTGTGGGTATTTGCTGGTGTGCGCTTGTGTGCCAAAAAGCCGACGTTATCTGACCCTGGTCGCTGTCGTCATTGGACCGCCCGCCCGCCTGTCGTGTCCCGGCATATGCACCCCGCTTCCGACGCCAGCCGCCTTCCGTTTTCCTCCCCCTCCTCCCACCGTCTCCATCACGTGCTAATCTCCACATTTATCACCACCGTTTCCACGATTCACGTTCACCGTATTGGAAATGGCAGTGTGAGACTAACACGTGAAAATCACTAGGTCTGGAAGATCAACCGCGAGCGTGCTGTCGACTACCTGAACACGAGGAGCCGTATCTACGTTATCGACGGATATGCCGGCTGGGATGAGCGCTACAGGATCCGCGTGCGCGTTGTCTGCGCCCGCGCCTACCACGCCCTCTTCATGCGCAACATGTTGATCCGCCCTTCGCGCGAGGAGCTCGAGCACTTCGCGCCCGACTACACCATCTACAACGCCGGCACCTTCCCCGCCAACCGCTACACCGAGGGTATGACTTCTGGCACCTCAGTATCCATCAACTTCGCCGAGAAGGAGATGGTCATTCTGGGTACCGAGTACGCCGGCGAGATGAAGAAGGGTGTCTTCACCGTCCTCTTCTACGAGATGCCCATCAAGCACAACGTCCTGACCCTGCACTCGTCCGCCAACGAGGGCAAGAACGGCGATGTCACCGTCTTCTTCGGTCTGTCCGGTACCGGCAAGACCACCCTGTCTGCCGATCCCAACCGTGCCCTGATTGGTGACGACGAGCACTGCTGGACCGACAAGGGTGTCTTCAACATTGAGGGTGGCTGCTACGCCAAGTGCGTCGGCCTGTCTGCCGAGAAGGAGCCCGATATCTTCAACGCCGTCAAGTTCGGCTCCGTCCTCGAGAACGTCGTCTTCGACCCCGAGACCCGTGTTGTCGACTACGACGACATCACTCTGACCGAGAACACTCGCTGCGCCTACCCCATCGAGTACATCTCCAACGCCAAGATCCCCTGCAAGTCCGACAACCACCCCCGCAACATCATCCTCCTCACCTGCGACGCCCGCGGTGTCCTGCCCCCCATCTCCAAGCTGGACCGTGCCCAGACCATGTTCCACTTCATCTCTGGTTACACCTCCAAGATGGCCGGTACCGAGGACGGTGTCACCGAGCCCCAGGCCACCTTCTCTTCCTGCTTCGCCCAGCCCTTCCTGGCCCTGCACCCCATGCGCTACGCCAAGATGCTCGCGGACAAGATCGACCAGCACAAGGCCAACGCCTGGCTCCTCAACACCGGCTGGGTCGGTGCCGGCCACGCCCAGGGTGGCAAGCGCTGCCCCCTCAAGTACACTCGCGCCATCCTCGACGCCATCCACTCTGGCGAGCTCGCCAACGTCGAGTACGAGAACTACGATGTCTTCAACCTGCAGGTCCCCAAGACCTGCCCCGGCGTCCCCGCCGAGCTGCTCAACCCCAAGGCCGCCTGGACCGCCGGTGCCGACAGCTTCAACACCGAGGTCACCAAGCTCGGCAAGCTCTTCATCGAGAACTTCAAGAAGTACGAGAGCGAGGCCACCGAGGACGTCGTTAAGGCCGGCCCCGTTGTCTAAGCAGAGACTTCCAAGACTACATTCTGAGCTTCACAGCGATGTGTTTTCTTTCCTGTTTCTGTTTCCCATTGTTGTCTCTTTTTTTCCTTTGTTCACACATGGTCTCGCACCGTATCATAATGGCATTGTGATCTCTTGACCCGGTTTTTTTGGTCAAGAGATGGTTCAGCACGCGCGGCACGCAAACGGTTATTGGTCCTGGCAGTACTACCTTTGGATGAAGGAGACTGTACCGAAAAGAAAAAAGACAGGACATACGCTCTGCGCGATATAGCATCGAGGAAAAAACTGTTGCCGATGACTATCATGGTTCCGAAGGACACAAAGTGTGGGTGGGCGGTGGTGGCTGGCAATGCTCGACAACTGCAAATCAGTTGTGTCGCATCCAGGAAAAGAATGAGAGGTTGTTTGTTGTTTGGAAGCTTGAATACATTATGATAGGCACGAATTCAGAAATAAGAATGTGAACCTCTCAAAAATAGGTGTCTTGTCCTTGCTATGCTATGCCGTGTCATTGGTGCGTGTGGCTCTTGATATACTGTTGCACAGTATTCGTATATTGTGAGAGGATGCTCCAAGTTGCCCCTCATATTTACTCAAGAAGTAGCCATCACAAGTGTTCATCGTGCCGTGTGCAGACAGGGTTCAAGGTGTTGCCGAGCCCATGGATCCTAATGTAGCTGCTTTCCTATCAAGTACACTTTCTCGCGTTGATGCATGTGTAAAGCATCAGCTCTGGCCCCAAAAGACTCCTAACACCACCAAGGTCAATGTCTATCTCTATCAGTTATTTATTTCATTGTTGACATCTCAATATACACATCACATGCCCATCACCCCCCACGCCCCGTTTACGCATCCTTCTTGAGACAGATGACCCAGTTGACGAAGCCGCAGGGCCAGAGGTGCTCGACGCTCCCGCTGCGCACCTCCCAGCGGTCGGTGCCGCCCTCGGCGCCGCACGTGCGCAGCAGCACCTCGACCTCGCGCGGGGTGCGCGTGCGCAGGCTCGAGATCCAGCCGTCCCAGACGAGCACGAAGGGCAGGACGGGCACGAGCCAGGCCCAGAAGAGGGTGGCCGGGGAGCGCCACTTGAAGGCGTAGAAGGGCGCCAGGGCGAGGATGCCGAGGCCGAAGATGGCCGGGGAGAAGAAGCCGGCCGCGTCGCGGGACTGGAGCTCGAAGATCCTTTGTGGGTGGGCGTGTTAGTTAGCTTTATCGAGGGAAAGGGGAGGGGGGAGGAGGTGACGAGGGTGTGTGGCCAGCGGCTTACCCGAAGCCGTCGCTCGTCTCGACGGTGTCCTTGAGGATGGCGCGCGCGAGGTCGTCGTCAAAGTGGTGGAAGGCGAGGTTGAACAGGCGAAACACCTTCTTCTTCTGCTTCTCCCCACCGTCGCCGCCGCCTCCGGCATGCCGCGCCAGCAGCGCCGGATCAGCATGGCTGGCGTCGACGGAGCTGGGCTCGTAGCTGACGTTGGGGCTGCGCGCGGCGGCCTCGCGCCAGTTGTCGATGTGCGGGTGCAGGTCCGTCAGGACGAACTTGACGGGCTCGTGCTCCTGGTCGTCGCCTGCGGCCCTCCTGCCTTTGCCGGCGCCGTCGCTGCCGTTGACGTGCTGCTCGATGGTGGGCGTGGGCCCGCCGGCGCCGGCGCAGAAGTCGATCATGACCCAGGGCTGCCTCCGGCCGTCCTTGGTGCCGAGGACGTGCTCTGCCAGCAGGGAGGCGACGGCGCGGGCCGGGGAGGTGGACTGGACCAGGGGCAGGCAGGTGATCCAGGCGATTGTCAGGGCGGCCTGGACGCGGGCGCGGAACCAGGGGTGGAACCTGAGGACTGATGTCAATTTATTGGGTTCACACAGAGAGAGAGGGGGAGGGGGTTAGGTTTGTACCAAGATTGGTCGTCAATCTCAAAGAGATGCATCCGTGGGATGAGCGGCGCCATGGCTGGCTAAGTGAACTTGCTCCGGGTGCAAGAGTCGGCAGAGAGGGTAGGGCTGGAGGAGCAAGTGATGAGGCTATTCGCAGCTATCTCGAAGCTAGCCTGCGAGATGCCTACCTGCTTGCGTGGGGAGTCGCCGAGATCTGAGATATTGTCTGATCCTGTCTGGCCGGGCGAGGCGTGGAATCCTCTGTCGAATGGAGATTGAGTGACTAAGAAGCCAATTGGTATTGAGAGAATACCTACAACGTCGGTTTGCGGAGCTTGGGACAGCTCGTAATTGATGCCAAGAAGTCGTTATTCGGCAAGGAAGCTTGAGCTGCACGACAACCGGGCCTGCTTGATAGGTGGTGAAAGTGAACACGAGTCACAAGTCAAGTCTGACATGCGCCGGAAGCATGTATTGGCCCGTCTCGGCTCCAATTGGCTTCAGACCTTTTTCCGTGCGCGTAATGGGCTGTGGCGGAGAGCTCTGATGAAGCTCGTGACGTTTCACCTCAACAACCTCGAGGGCCGCTGGTGGGACTTGTGGCTACATGTAACTAGGGGGGTTCGCTTCCGCTAAAAGCCTCCAGGGATTCCCGGTCGTACCGGGTCAGCCTCAGTGAAAGATAGCGTGCTTACAGCGCTAAAAGAATTGCCCGCCAGCAGTTTAGTACCTCCACGCAGGGAATCAAATCATCGTTCGGACTACCTAACTGAAATGGAATGTCACATATAGGTAAGGTAGTTATGAATCTACACTGTTCAAGACTGGCATCCTGCTCACATGAACCATAAGGCGGTGTGATGCGCTAGAGACGTTGTGCGTGATCATAACAACGCAATAGGTTGCCGGGCACAGAGTCTATTCGTCATCGGGGTCAAGTGTAGCTTCAGCCCCTTGCAGACAGCTTGTCGTAGTGTGGTGGATGGTCCCGCGCGGTGACACGGGCGGGTGCGTCAATCATTCCGTTGGGGACTCACCAGTCTGCACCTCTCACATGTAAATCCACAATAAAACTCCAGGCTTTTAGGGGCCCTGTTTCATAACCAAAAAACACTCCATACAAGTCGTTCCTCAGAGTGAACAGTCTCAGACCTCGTGAAATGCCTCGCGGCCGATACCTTTTGCCCTGCTCGGTAACGCCATGTCTCTTCTGCATGGCTTCACGACCTGGCTCGTCCGTCTGGCGATCCCGCTGGTCCTTGCCTACTTTGTCCTCACGCGACCCCGGATCCGGCGGGATGGCAAGCCATTGAGGTTGGTTCATACTCTCATACGCCTCTCAATGCTCTAAATTCATCATAAACAAGACGCTGACAGAGACGATTGCTCTAAAAAGAAAACCACCCAACACACTACCACTGGTGGGGAATGGCTTGCTATTCATTCAAGCACGCCACAAGCTCTTCTCTTGGTTCGTCAAGTGTGAGCGCCAGTTTGGGAGGGAGACGTTCCAGATCACGGTGCCGACGTTGCCGCCGGGTATCGTCATCAATGATCCTCGGAATGTCGAGTACGTCTTCAAGAACGAGGGCATCTTCAGCAAGGGCGACTTTGTCAAGGGGATGCTGTGGGACCTGTTTGGTGGGTTGTGCCTCGATCATATCGCTTTGATGCAGCACTGACGGCTCTATCTATAGGCTACGGCATCATCAATGCAGATGGCGAGATCTGGCAGATACAACGAAAGGCTGGCAAGGACTTTTTAAATGTTCCTAACCTCAGGGTCCTCACCGACACAGCACTTCCAAAGTATCTCTCTGCCAGTGTAGACTTTCTCAAGGACGAAAAGGACGATGCCGTGGTAGACCTCCAAGTGGTGTTTCATGAGATAACGTCGCTTCTCATGGGCAAGATGGCATACAATGTAAGTATACTTCAAAGGGAGAGATGCAAAATCGGTCTGTACTGACACCCCTTGAAGATGGAGATGCACGCGGACGATGCATTCACAAAAGCATTTGACGAGGCTTCCGGTGCCTCCACTGAGCGTTTTCAGAACCCCTTATGGTTCATTACCGAAGTCTTTACTGGCGCCAACTTTCGCAAGCAATTAGCTATCGTCAAGGACTTTGGCAACCGCATCGTTGCTAGCGCGGTGGAGGATCGCAAGGCCGGCAAGTGCCACGCCTTTGCGTCAGGGGAGGGAGAAGACAGCAAGCTTGATGAGGTGTCGGGAAGTCTCATCCAGTCACTGCTAGACACTGTGCCCGACCAGAACATGGTTGCCGACGCGGCTTTGAACTACCTGTCTGCCGGCCGGGACACTGTGGCTCAAGCGCTGACATGGACTTTCTACCGGCTGATGAGGGAGCCTGCCGTGGTAGAGAAGCTCAGGAAGGAAGCGGAGCAGGTCATCGCTGCAGCTGACTCCCCACCCTCCTCGGGGCTCAACTCGACCATTTTCAACTCGACCAACATGCCCTACACCATGGCAACCTTTTACGAGGCCCTCCGCCTCTACCCTCCCATCCCCTTCGAGATCCGCCAGGCCGAGCGGGACACCACCCTCCCGGACGGCACGTTCCTCCCCAAGACGTCCATCATCGTCTGGTCCCTGTGGGCCATGGGCCGGTCGCAATCGACCTGGGGCTCCGATGCGGACGACTTCAAGCCCGAGCGGTGGCTCGACGGCAACGACCGGCTGATCCAGCGGGGCTCCGGCGAGTTCCCCGTGTTCAACGGCGGGCCGCGCATGTGCCTCGGCAAGAAGATGGCCGAGGTGATCGCCGTGCAGTGCATCGCCAGCCTGGTGTGGATGTTTGACTTTGCGCCCGTCGACGACAGGGAGAGGGTGACCAAGACGAGCCTTACGCTGCCCATGGAGGGCGGTCTGCCTTGCTATGCGCGGAATAGAGCTGGGGGGTTGGTCGTCAGTGCGTAAAATGCATCATAGACTGTTAAGAGCTTTATGAGATCATGAAAATGTTTTAGATCTGGGACATGAATCAAGACCATCACGTTTACTGGTTTACTCTACTATCTGGAAGATACTACACCTCTCGTCGTCCTTGTGAACTGTCCAGTGGAGAAACTTGGGATCCCTGCCCAGCACCCAGTTGCCCTCGCGAACGAACTCGTCGTCTGGCTTCTCCTCCCCAAAAGTGTCCGTCGTCCACTGGTGGAACCGCTTCCCCGCCAGATCTCCCTCCAGGTCTCCAAAGCACCACCACGACGTCCCGAGGTAGCCGTCGTTCACACCCATCTTGAACCGTTCGCCCGGCCGGAGATCAGCCTTGGACAACGTCTCCTCGTGCCGGAAGATGCGCTCCCATCCGAGACGGTGCGTGGCGCGCGCCTCCGTCCCGTCCCCCGGCACGGTCAGGAACGTGAGCCCGCGCTCCCTCAGGTCGGCCGCGTCGCTCCTCATTATCTCGTTGACGCGGAAGAAGCCCAGAGATATCTTCCTGCCGGTGGCCTGGCCTTCCCCGTCCACGCCGCAGATGGTGCCGAATGCGCCGCGGGCAAACATGTCGACGCCTCCTTCATCGTCGCCAAAGACTTCAAAGGCCGAGCGGTGGACGGCGAAGGTGACGGGCTCGCCTTGGTGGTCCGGTGCTGCCTCTGCGATGCGGGCTGTCAGCGTCACGTCCAGAGTGGCGTTAGGGTCGCTGAGCGAGAGTGTCGGCGAGGTGGTCAGGGTCACCTCGAGGGTTGCGAGGGTGGTGGCCGCGTTGTATTTCCACTTGACGAACACCATTTTCGGGGCGATTATTGGAGGGAGGGAGGTGAAGAGAGAAAAGAAGAGGAATGAACATGAAGGAGGGGGACGAGTTACCTAGGTATATGTAGTCTACGGGCTTGGGATGGGTGCCTGGGAAGGTAGACTGTATGGATTGAAAATCCCGGTCGCCACGTGGACATGACATAACCGGAGAGAGGTGCCTCTCAGGTCATACGAATGAGGTTCACAGCTATTGACCACCTGAGATTGATCATCATTGTTTGCAAGAGGTATACAAGACGTTGGAGATTTAGGATGAGGGGGGAAAAAAGAACAAAAATCATCATCACTTTGGGGAATGATCACGATCTTAATTGATGAAAGGAGGCAAAAAGAAAAAGAGTAAAAAAAGAAACCGGTCCTTCAGGTCCTGCCCTCCACCTACAGGACGTATCCTATGCAGGTTTCGTCAGCTACAGCACCCCGCTTCCTCCTTTCGAAGGTTATTAATCGCAGAATTTGTTTGCGACTGCTCGACCTCGCCCAACCGGGGAGTTGAACTCCTGTTGCCGGGGGCAGGGGTCGAACAGACGTGTCTGAACTGGGGGAGTTAGGTTGGTGTTTTTGGATAGGCAACGAGTTGCTCATCCAGCTACACCATCTCCCCCCGTTGAAGACCAGAGGGGTCTAAACGGTCCTATAGGGCGTAGCTCACCTCCCTCTCACCTTGGAACGGCGAGGGGCCGTGCATCCGGGTATTCATCGGGGGCAACGGGCTGGGTGGACTAAAGCTGCTCCGGGTCCCGGCCACGATAGGAGACATATTTGAACCCGTGCATGATGAGGCCCTATCGGATACATGTATGGTAAGTGCGTCGATGGCGCGCCTTTGAATGTCACGAATCAAATCTGATGTTCCGAATCCCAAGCTGCGCAGTCTTAGCACCACATGCTCACGAACATGGAATACGAAATTCAGACGGGAGACCAACAAGACGATCCTGGACCAGCTTTCAGCTAAGGGTTCATTCGAAGCACCCGTTGGAGTGATCTTCTGTCCCGAGATAGGGCGTACAGTCGTTGTGAAGCTGCGGATATCAAATGACTAACCAGTAGCTTCACTGGGCCGACCAAGCCGTCACTCCAGGGCTCATGAATATGGGATCTTCAGAGATACTAAGTCCTGAGTGCATTGATTTCGATTCCCCGTGACGGAGAGGATATTAAATCAGCACTCGTGCTAATGAAGCCTCATATTAGCCCATATAGCTCTTGTTCGTGACCTTGGAAGGGACTTGATGAAACCAGCTAAATTGACACAACCTCTGATGTGAACCAACTTGACAACAACAACAATAACAGAAACGGGAAGGACAAGAGCTAATCAGGGATTCATTAAGAAGAATTCACTACCAACCCCTTGGTGACGAGTACATAGGTCTGCCTCTCCCGTACAGGTCCGCAGCGGATGTAGACACTGGTTCCGCGGAGAACTGTTCGGCACCTACGACTCATCGATGCCAAGCAGTACCTCTGTCGGGTCTGGGTGATGAAGACTACGTAGAGGTCCTAAATTCATATCAGGTATATCCTCGGAGGTTAGTCGTGTGATTCCCCATTGTTGAAAGCCACATCTCCGGTGGGTGCAACTTGCTGCAAGTCGGCGAGGACCTGTATCGATGGTAAGTACCGTCCAAGTCCGACAAGCAGCTGTAACTGAAAGGATCTCCCAAGAGACTTGTCATCACGAAGCTAACTCAAGCGATTACATGACTGAGTTAGCAAGCAGTAACACCAGGTCGGGTCTATCGTGTCGGTTGTGCTGTGAAGTCGAAGATGACTCAATTGGGGTTAGCTCTGGACTTGTTGTGGATTCAGGCCGGGCCCTGGCTGACAAGGGCCTAGCGGAGCCAAGTCAATACAAGTACTTGTACTAGGCAGTTACTGGGGGTCCGACGACGTCACGCTGGCCAATCTGATCCGCGCTGAAACATGTTAGCAAACACACCACCACACCCCAGTTCGTTCGATTTGGCTTTGGCGCTTCGAGATGGAGGCCTTTCACCCTCTGTCCGAATGGACGAGGCTCACAGTATGGGCTTTTCGCCTCTCGAGACCCTCAGAAGCGCTCCGAAACATTATCGAGGACAAGACAAGTCGTTCCGACCTCAGCAAGCGACACGACAGACAGACGTCGTCATCAATTGTTATCGATAAAGCTGCATACCCCGCATTTCGGGCGTGCACCTTGTGAGCTGTCGCGGCAGTTACTCCCCACTCAGACCCATCGGGCAGTCGTCTTTCAACATCACGAATGTCGAGGCCGAGAATGGACGCGATTGCGGCTGTCCAAGATGCAGGTACGGTTCGAAGCGGCTTCATGTCAGGGCAGCCCGTTCCAGTGCCCTGGAAATCGAAAACCTGCTGTGTTCTCGACCTGACCTGGGAGCTGGGCAGAGGAGAATGGGTGCGGTGCTAACTAACATAGCTCCCAAGAACCGAGCCCCCGTGAAGGATGTCTCGCTTGCTGGGAGCTCACAAATCAGATCGACACTCAACCACACAACCACACAACCACCTCATCATGGAGGGTGGCATCACCCCGCGAGCCCGCGTGATTCGCCCGGCTAACCCCCCTCCCTTTCGTCTCTCTCCATGCCTGCTTTCCTGCTTCAAACCCCCCTCCGCATTCTGCCGTTACTCCGGTGTCGTGTGCTGCATCCCCTCCAAGCAGCCCAAGCAGGATTGATTGCTACCGAATCCTAGCATCAATGTCGCTCGATGCGCTCGGGGCGCGAGGCATTCATTCCCACACTGGCCCGCACATATGGCCAAGCACTCCAAGGGGAGCATTTACATCATGTATGCTGCTAACTGCGCATCTGAGCACATGCCGCCAGCCGCCCTTGATGTATGCCCCTTGTAACATGCCAGCCAATCTGCCTTTTGGCGATACTCAGCAATGACTTAATACTCGCCTTTTCCCCCCCCTCGCTGGCTCGTCCATCCGGAGCGGCCCTGGCCAGCGGCTGTGCCTGAAATAGACTTGACTCAGACGCAGTCGGAGGGCGAAACCTTCCCAACAGCAAACATGCCATCCCCATCCATCCATTCGACCCCGCACGAACCAGCTAGTCCGCGTGGTGGTCGTGGTGGTCCTGCCTTGTTCTACCTCCGAGGGAATGTATCCCAGCGCGAACTGCTCAGAGGTATCGGTGTCGCACATGACGACCCTCCCTCCCTTTCATGTCCCTTTCATGCCTTTGCCCGAACCTACTTCTATGTCCTGGTCCCGGCCCTGCCCTTCTGCCGCTCTTACTTGTGAAGCTCTCCCGAGGACTCCCCTCAGAAGCATATGCACGCCTTTTAACTCGCGCATCGTTCCCTCCGTTCATCCATCCATTCAACCCGTCCCATAAATAAGGGTTATCCCTCCCCAACACTGCGCCAAACCTTGTGATCGACCATCTCCGCCTGGCTGATCAACAACGCGAACCAGTCTCGAACTAGCAGTGGCTGGTGTCTTGTCCGGATTACCTGGAATACCTGCCTGTCCTGCCTGCCAGCTTACAATAAAGCTTGGTTGCGCATGCGCTGCTTTCCGGCTTGCTGATTACCATCCTCGTCCTCCTTACTGCCTGCCAGCCTCCTAGTCCAGGCTCTGCTGCTTTGGCTCTGCTCTATCTGCCTTGTCTCGTTGCCGACTTGCACCAAAACACCCCCACCCGAGACCAGACTGCACTTGCACGAGTCGGATCGCGAAATCGACGAAGCTCTTACTCGGATTCCGCGCGCGATACGATTAATTACAGAATATCCGCGATTCAATTGGTAAGGCAATTCTCAAGCTTTCATACCTTGTATCGGGTCCGTATTATTCCCTGTTATCGCCGTTCTGGCCTATGAGAGAGCCTCCAATTGCGCGTGGTGCGGGCGTGGATGCGGGAAAACCGGCTCTCAGCCCATTCCGGCCCTCGGGTGGCCCGAGATTTCCCATCCACTTCCGGCTGGGTCCACATGCCCAGCGCAAAACACACCCAACCCTGAGAGCCTCATCAAAACGCACCATGCCGAGCAGACCCGGTTGGGGCTGGTTAATCATTGGCCCGCTCCCTGGCCACGTTGGGCAGGCCCCTGGCTTGTGGTGTCGAGAGCACCGTTCGGCTGAACGTATGGTTGTTAGCCGGGCAAGTTGCGATGACAACATCTCGTTCGGCTCAACCACGCCTACAGCCGATCGAGACCCTGGCCAGGCGTGGCCTGGGCTTATCGTATAATACGAACGTATCTCCTCGGAAATGACGCTGACTCTCTTCTACCTAGATAGCATCAGTGTCATTGCTCGCGGATCTTGACCCTGGCAGTCTATATCTGACAATTGGAACCTCCAGTTGCCAGTGACCTGTGTCTTGCCCAACCCTCATAGCTGCTCTCCCCTGTACCATGAGCAGCACTGTTAGACAAGCCGCCGAGGCAGCACGGTCTAAAACATCCGCCGAAGTCATGGGCACCGCCAAAAATGCACAGGCCGAGACGGCCGCCGTCGCCAACGACTTTCTGCACACGCCCTTCATGAGGGCCGCTCTGCCCTTCATCAACGGAGGCATAAGTGGTATGGTGGCCACCACGGTCATCCAGCCAGTGGACATGATCAAGGTCAGAATCCAGCTCGCCGGCGAGGGTGTGGCTGGCGGGCCCAAGCCGACACCTCTCTCCGTCACGCGCGAGATCCTCGCGAGCGGAAGGGCACTGGATCTCTACACTGGTCTGTCGGCCGGTCTGCTGAGACAGGCTGTCTACACCACGGCACGGCTGGGCTTCTTTGATACCTTTATGGGACGTCTCACTACCCGTGCCAAGGCCAAGGGTAACACCGTTGGATTTGGCGAGCGGGCTCTCGCCGGTCTCTCGGCCGGTGGTCTGGCCGCCATGATTGGCAACCCGGCCGATCTGGCCCTGATCCGGATGCAGAGCGACGGCCTCAAGCCCATCGCCGAGCGCAAGAACTACAAGTCCGTCATCGACGCCCTCAGCTCTATCGCCAAGAGCGAAGGCATCGGAGCCCTGTGGGCGGGAGCCGCCCCCACGGTTGTCCGCGCCATGGCGCTCAACTTTGGCCAGCTCGCCTTCTTCAGCGAGGCCAAGGCTCAGCTCAAGGACAAGACCAGCCTCTCCCAGCGGGCGCAGACGCTGAGCGCCAGCGCCATCGCGGGCTTCTTCGCCTCGTTCTTCTCCCTGCCCTTCGACTTTGTCAAGACGCGCCTGCAGAAGCAGCAGAAGGGCCCTGATGGCAAGCTGCCCTACAGCGGCATGGCCGACTGCTTCGCCAAGGTCACAAAGCAGGAGGGTATCATGCGCTTCTACCGAGGCTTTGGGACGTACTACGTCCGCATTGCGCCTCACGCGTAAGTAATCCCCCGTCCCTTTCCCCCGTGCTGCAGTTTTGCTGTTTTTGTTCTGTGGTGGATGGATTTCCTACTATTTCCTATCTGGGTTGGGGTACATAACCGAGGTTAGCCGTTGAAACTGACACTCTTTGCAGCATGGTGACGTTGATCGTTGCGGACTACCTTGGTTTTCTGACGAAGTAAGGCGATAAAAACCGGCCAATCGTACGACTTCGATCATGAACCTTTCGTTTTACACCATTGTTTCTTTTTCTCGTTGGATAAAAGACGAACGATGTCTTTTTTTGGGCGTTTGGTGGCATACAGATAACCATTGGCGGGACACACTTGTGTTCGAAGATGCGCGTGCTGCGAAGGCTTCTTTTTTTGCCTTAGCCAAAATCCTTATACCATATGAGCCATACACTTGTAGAGCTCAGAATAGTGACGATCAATCGGATCGTGCAATAAAGAGATTACTTCGAACATGTGGTCGCGATATGTCCCTCCGTAAGAATGCGTGGATTCCTGGCAATGAAGTTGAGCTATGGCCCACAGACGGGTGGACGCCAGCTGCCACGCCACAGGTGAGGACCCCAGTGCAAACAGGCTGGTCCGGGCGCTGAGCCCACTACGGATACCTACTGCGAGCAGGGATGCGTGCCCCTCCACCCCACGCGTCAGCCTCAATACGGTACCTAGCCTCTAGCCCACTTCACGCGCATGTTTCTTGAGCTCAAGAGGCGACGGGGCTAGTCGGAGGACTAAGAAAGACAAGTGTATGAATCAAGCTGCCTACTTATGAGGTAGCAACTCAAAGAGCGTCGCGACAACCCTTACAAACCGAAGAGCACGGCGGATGCTCCCGAGCTCCATCTTCCTGCGTTGCGCACCTGGATCGGACCCCTAGAAGATGTGACAATTGAGCAGACATGGATCCAGACTGGGCAGAAGTAAGCTTTTCGATCTCCCCCCGGACGCTGGACCTTCGCGTTTTGTTGTTTGGCAATGCGCCAGCCCATTGCACGATACCCAGCTACCCTTTCTCCCGTGCGATCCTTGGAGCTCAGGGAACGCCGAAGACCGAGCGAATGCTGATGTGTTGCTCTCAACATGTAGTTGGCCCGTGTCTTGCTTCCCCCTCCGGGGGGGACAAGCCTCCCGACCCCCGTCGCGATGGTCGCCTTTGACACGAATCAAGAACTGCTCTGGGCGGGCAACGAATTCGTACGTTTTTGACCCGCCGATATGTATCCCCGTGGAGAGTATGAGCCTAATCGTCAAGCGTGAACAGGGCCGTGTCAACTCGTTCTATGGCCCGGAACTCCAGCGCTACACTTCCTTCAAAGCGCACCCTTCCACCGATGGCCCCGTCCGACAGATCCTCTTCAACGACAAGGGCGTCATCGCTCTCGGTCCGAAGAATGTGCATATGGCATTGCGACGCGGTGTCCCGCTGTGGAATATCAGGTTCGTGCTTGCTGGTTGCAGTGTGTCCACTGCCGCGGGTCGGTCGACTGGTATACTGATTCGCATTGGACATAATCCAGGGACGAGGCAATGCAAGATATGCGATGCATGAGTTTCACATCCCGCGGCACGACCGAGATACTCGTCGCCGGCATGCAGGACACGATGTTCGTTATCGATCTGAACAAGCGCGAGATCACCAAGCGTGTATGTTTGGAATGACCCGGGTGCTTGGGTGAAGGATATACTAAGACTTCCAGCAGATACCCGCGCAGCATCGTTATACTATTATGAAGAACAACAGTCGGTACATTTGCGCTGCCACAGACGACGGCAATGTCGATATTCTAGACCCCATCAGCTTCAAGATCCTGAAGACGTGGAACGCACACTCGACCTTTATCAACGATATGGACGTGAGGGCCGACTTCATCGTGACCTGCGGCGCGTCGCTGAAGCAGCAAGCCGCCATGACCTACATGTTTGACCCTTACGTCAACGTGTTCGACCTCAAAAACATGACTTCCATGTCGCCTGTCGCATTCCCGCCCCTGGCCGCCTATGTCCGGATGCATCCGCGCATGGTGACGACTGCCATAGTCGTGTCCCAGCAAGGCCAGATGCATATCATCGACCTGATGAACCCCAACACCAGCAATGTCAGACAGGCAAACATACTGTCGTACGTCACGGGCATCGAAATTGCGCCCACGGGAGAAGCCCTCGCTATGGCCGATACCGAGTGTTCAATACACTTGTGGGGTTCTCCATCGCGGGTCCAGTTCACAGAGATCCCCGGACAGCTCGAGCTGCAGACCCACGACGAGATGGCGCAGCATATCGACTGGAACCCGGAGACGCCTCTCAACTCTGTTGGCATGCCCTTCTACAACGACACCCTGCTGTCGGTCTGGCCGACGACGATCAGCGACGTCGGCGCGCCGCCCGTCAAGTTCGACGGCACCTATCTTTCTACTCTGCAGAAGACCGAGTACGGCTTGTACGGGCGGTCGAACCCGCGCTACCGCCGCAACCAGGTCGAGAACACTCGCGATTCCGACAAGTCGGCGTCGATACAGGCGCCCAAGTTCCTGAGCGAGAAGAGCAGAGAGTCTGCTCACGCCCCGACGGGCAGTACGGCCTCGGGCAACGCCGAAGAGCTTGCCGATCCATTGGCGATCACCGAGTTGGAGAGTATGATGCCCGAGGCCCCGAGTATGTATCGGACTGTGGAGATCAAGTTCAGCAAGTTTGGCGTGGATGACTTTGATTTCGGGTAAGGAATAATCACACTGGCATCAGACGTCGGGCTTGACTAATATGAATCACTCTAGATTTTACAACAAGACTCGATACGCAGGTCTGGAGAACCACATCGCCAACTCGTATGCGAACTGCCTCCTGCAGGTGCTGCACTTCACGCCTCTGATTCGGAATCTCGCTCTCCAGCACGCCGCAAGCGCGTGCCTGCATCCTCAGTGTCTGTTGTGCGAGCTCGGCTACGTATTTGATATGCTGCAAAAGGCGGAAGGCTCGACCTGCCAGGCGACAAACATGCTCAAGATCCTGAGCAGCCACCAGCAGGCGAAGAGCCTCCGCCTGATCGAGGACGAGATCAAGAAGAATCCGCTGGGCGACATGATCCAACAGTTGACGCGGTTCCTGCTCGACCAGATCACGCGCGACTACCAGCGTATCCTCCCTGGCGCGCCCGAGATGGAGCAGGCCCTCGGGACCTCGTCTATCACGTCGATGAGGTGCACGAACTGCAGAACGGAGACTACGAGACGACAGCTGACCTATGTGAACGAGTTGAAATACCCTGCGGTATGTCTTTGTTTGACTATATCCACATGTGTACAGTTTGCTAATGCGCCAGAGGGACAGCAGCCGCAAAATCGCGGTGGTAAGGCCACCAAGATTACCTTCTCGCAGGTGCTCAAGTCGAGCATCGAGAAGGACGCGACCAACAAGGGGTGGTGCGGGCGGTGCCAACGGTACCAGAGCCTCTCGACGCGCAAGACGATCAACAGCCTGCCGTCGGTGCTGGTGCTCAACGCGTACTCGACGTCGCAGCCGCCCGAGTTCAAGCGCTGGTGGTCGACGCCCGGCTGGCTGCCCGAGGAGATTGGGATCATAGTGGACCCCTCGGGCCAGTTCTTCTGCTACGAGGGCGAAGACCTCAAGCTGCACCTGCAGCGCGGCGCGCACAACGTCATGGTGTACTCGCTCATCGGCATGGCGGCCAACATCGAGAGCGGCCACCCGCAGGCGCAGAAGTCGCACCTGGTCTCGCTGGTCAACGTCGCGCACGCCGAGCCCGCGGCCCCGGAGAACAGCAGCCAGTGGCACCTCTTCAACGACTTCCTCGTCCGCCCCGTGTCGAGCAAGGAGGCGCTGGGGTTCAACACCGCGTGGAAGACCCCTGCGGTCATTACGTTCCACCTCAAGTCTGCGAACAACAAGATCGACGCGGACTGGAAGAATCACCTGGACACGTCGGTGCTGTATATGGATACCAAGTAAGTCTCATTCATTCTCTAATTCTCCGGCACCATGCCAGCTTGCGACAGCTTCCAGCTAACACACACATCTCTCTCAAGACCTGACTCGGAGGATAAGACCTACCGGGTCTATGACCAGCAGACGGAGCGACCTGGTCCAGACACGATCATCGCGCTCGACACCGAGTTCGTGGCCATCAGACAGCCAGAGATCGAGATGAACTCGGACGGTATTAGAGAGACCATCCGGCCCATGACGCATGCACTAGCCCGCGTCTCGGTGGTGCGGGGCCAGGGCGAGGACGAAGGGCTGCCGTTCATCGACGACTACATCATCATCCAGGAGCCGATCGTGGACTACCTGACGACCTTCTCGGGGATCACGCAGGGCGACCTGGACCCGCGGTCGTCGCGGCACAACCTGGTGCCGCTCAAGACGGCGTACAAGAAGCTCTGGGTGCTGCTGAACCTGGGCTGCCGGTTCCTGGGCCACGGGCTCAAGCAGGACTTCCGCGTCATCAACATCCAGGTGCCGCGGGCGCAGGTCGTCGACACGATCGACCTCTTCTTCCTGCGGGCGCGGCTGCGGCGGCTCTCGCTGGCGTTCCTGGCGTGGTACCTGCTGCGCGAGGACATCCAGCTCGACACGCACGACTCGATCGAGGACGCGCGCACGGCGCTCAAGCTGTACCGCAAGTACCTCGAGTTCGAGGACGCCGGGATCCTCGAGGCGATGCTGCAGGACATCTACCGGGCGGGCCGGGACACGGGGTTCAAGCCCCCGCGCCGGGAGGAGGGCCCGCCCGTCGTCCGGACGGAGACGCCGCCCATCCCCATCGAGGGGCTGGCGGGCCCGTCGACGCCGTCGAGGTTCGGGCCCCCGCCGGCGCAGCAGCAGACGCCACAGCAGCAGCAGCAGACGCCCAGTGGCGGTGGCGGTGGCGGTGGCGGTGGCGGTGGCGGTGGCGGTGGCGGGTTCGGGGCGCAGGTGCACCAGGGGTGGACGCCGGGGAAGGGGTCCCCGCTTAGGTAGCGCCTCCGGCTCTCGTTGTACCGGCGGCTCTGTGGGGTGGTCAGGGAAGGGGAAGGGGAAGGGGGGAAGGAAGGGCAGCGGCGGGTTGTGGAGAGGACGGAGGAGCAGGATATGGGAGGGCGGAGCATGGGTGTGGACTACGGCTACGGCTGCACTGATGAAGGTGCGTTACATGGCGCTTTGCAAAGTGTGGTTTCCCGGGTGTCGGAGGCATTGGATGGTGGTCTGTCAGCTGGGCCTATGGACTCTTGGTCTGATCAGAGCGTTGAGCGATTGATTGCTTGGGGAGGGAGGGCAGAGGGTTGTTGGAGTTGTTGATATCTAGCAATAAGGGGTAGTGTATCAACTCTACATGCCTTAGGTACATGTATGGTAGTAGCGAAATGCATTACATGCAGCGAGCGTATAAGGACAGGCACAACGGCTTGACATGTGCATGTCGGTTTAAACCTAGCACGGTGAGAATGATTTGAGATCAGATCGGATCCAGAACTCGATGGACCTCGGACCGGTCAGAAGGGTTTGGTCGGCCGTGGTTCGGCGGCAGGGGGGGGGGCGCTGCTGTGTGCGCTGTAGCCAATCAGTAAAGGCCCGTATTTTGCCGGTAAAGGTTATTGTTCTGGGAGGGTGTGGGAGCTGGAGCGATGATGGGAGCCAGTGGGATTCCAGAGCTTCTGGAGCTGGAGTTACGCTGGAGCATTAACTAATTAGCCTTGGTGGGAAATGCTTAATTGACGACGATCTGGACCACACTGTCACTCAGTCAGGTCGGGCTGGGTGGTGGAGCCTCTTCTTTCTTCGACTTCTCCAGTCCTTCAACTAAAAATCCAGACGAGTAATGGGACTACGGCTAGTGGCTGGCCTCTGTGGGTTGAACTAGCTGCTGGCAGGGCATGGGGGGTGGAATCTGTTCTTCTTCTTCAAGTCGAATCTATTCCATCGTGGCTCCTCACTCACTTATCTTTCACCTTTCTCCACGTCCGACTCCGACTCCGGTCCTCGGTGCAGCAAACACCACCACAACAACAGCAGCGATTCGCGGGCACGGCCTGCAGCAGCGTTGAGCTTCGGTCCTTTTGGGGAAACACAAAGGCTCCGGGGCTAGACTTGCACTTCTCTACAGCGCGGAACTGTGCAAGACCAGTCCAGTGCAGTCCATGCATGTGCTTATTGGCGACTACGTGCATGCATATACCATCCTCCAAGTTCAACAAAGCTGCGCGCTCTAGTTTGCAGGCAGACATCCCAAACGGAACCGGATACTGCAATCGCAACACCTTGCTGGCAGATAAAAAAAAACCAACACCCCCGAGACGTCAATCGCTACTCTTACACGAATCAATTGCCCCCTCTCCCAGTAATCACAAAGCGCCCACTGTCTCGACCCGACGACTTTGACAGCCAGTCTCCTGCGTGCGTGCATGGGATTCGCCTGGCCACAGGTCCTCGATAAACGCATCATAGCGGAGTCATAACTACAGAGCGAACGCTTCCCAGATTGGGCTGGAGAAAAAGGCCCGACAGGATCTGGGATTGGGCAGGGAGCAAGACAAGGACTGGAGCAAGCCTGTTGCACCGCATAAGCCTGCTGCCACACAACCGAAGGCGAGACGAGACGAGTGGCAGAGCGTGTGTGAGCGAGCCAGCGAGCGAGTGAGGGGGGGGAAAATACGGCAATAAAAAAATAAGTAAGCAAGCATGGGCAAGGATAGAAGCAGCAGAGAGGGCGGCGACGCCTCGTCCTCGGCCAGCCAATCAAAACGACCTGGCATCAACCACCAGGACAGCGACTCTCAGGTCAGCGATCAGGCCTCTCAGCACGGCGGAGGCAGTCACCACACCGGCTTGCACCGCACCAAGCCCCAGAAACACATTGTCGGCGGAGGCGGCGCCGGACGACTACACGCCCGCGTGCCCTCCTCCAAGGCCCTCTACAAACAACACCACCCGGCGGCCCTGGCCGCCGCCGCAGCATCCTCGACCAAGCAGCAGCAGCGCCGGCAGCCCTCGCCCGACCCGACCGAGCACGACGACGGCCAATTGCCCTGGGTCCAGCCGACGCACCGCCGCGCCACCTCGGAGGTGAAGCTGTCGCGCGAGTCCTCCACGACCAACCTGATCAAGAAGAACGCGTCCCACTCGAGCCTGATCAAGCGGAACAGGTCGCACATCGACGTGGGCAAGCGCAACAAGTCGTCGGGCCAGCTCAAGCGCTCGCTGTCCAACCCGGGCGTCGACAAGCTCAAGGCCGCCATCGCGAGCGGCGGCAACAGCAGTAGCCATAATACCAAGAACGAAAAGACCCAGGTACACTTCGACCTGGGCAACGACGATCAAGAGGACGAGTGGGTGGACGCTAGCACCTCGGCCTCGCCGTACCTGTCGCGGCGCACATCGGTAGCCGGCAGCGGGCAGTCGTCCGCCAGGCAGCCCGCCAGCCCCGAGGACTCGAGGCCGCAGAGCCTGTCGTCGTCCATACACCACAGAGACAAGGGCAAAGACGTGGCTTCTTCCTCCTCGGCCGGGACGGTCGCGTCCAGCGCGCCCGACCGGGCCACGGTCCAGCACAAGATCAACCTTACATCGAGACTACTGCAGAGAACGCCTTCGACCGGCGCGCCGCCCATGATGTCCAGCGAGACGGCGTCTGCGTCGGCGAGGCCGCCGCCTGCGCACCAGCCGCGGGAGCAGTCGCCCGACTCGGGCCTCAGCCGGCAGTCGACGTCGACGCTGTCGGGCACGCCGCAGACGCCCGGCCAGAACCTGCCCGGCGCCGGCGCCGGCGGCGCCAGCGCCAAGGACGACATGACGTCGCGCTTCGTGACTAACAGCCAGGGCGTGGGGTCGGCGGCTACGGGATCCAGCTCGTTCTACAACGCGTCGCGGGGGAGCTCGTCTCGTCCCGGCTCGGGCATCAGGGAGGAAGAGGAGGGCCTCAAGAGGCCGCGGTCTATGGGGGCGCTGTCTCTGGCCGGCCCGGCCACCGCGCGCTCGATGGCGGCGCAGAGGGAAGACGAGGACCACTGGACGGACGAGGACGGCCGCGCGGATAGCAGATCGCCGGCGGGAGAAGGAGGAGGAGGAGGCAGGGCCCGGCGGGCGGGAGCGTACGTGGTGCCCCCCGCGGCCGACACGCGCGTCCAGCAGAAGCTGGACCTGCAGCGGGCGAGCTCGACCATCGAGCCGAGCCACCGGCACCACCAGGGCGCCGGGGTCGCGGCCGGCGCGCTGATCGGCGGGGCCGGCTACGACACGCGCGACCCGCGCATCGGCAAGCTGCTCGAGCGCACGGGCATGGAGTACCTCGTCGTCCGGCGGTACCAGAACCCCGTCGCCCGCAGCATCGCCCGCCTGTCGCAGCTGCCCGGTGCGGACAAGAACAGGCGCATCCCCAACGGCGGCACCGGCGGCGGCGGCGGCGGCGGTGGTACGCCGAGCCGGTCTGGCGCCGGTGGCGGTGGCGGTGGTGGTGCAGCAGGGCATGCTAAGCGCGTGTCCGAGTACGGCGGCGGCCGGTTCGGCCTGAGCCAGAGCTTCCGCGATGAGCAGGCGAGGCAGCAGCAGCAGCGGCCGAGCAGCGCTGCTGGGCCCGGTCACGGTGCGGCCGTCGGCAATGCGAAGAGGCCCGTGACGCCCAAGCGCGCGACGTCGTACGCGCGGCCCAACGGGGCTGGGCCGTCGGGCGAGGCGGCCGGCGGCGGCGGCGGCGGTGGTGGTGGTGGCGGCGCGCTGAGCGGGTCGAGCCTGGTGGACGGCGAGGACGACGACGGCACGGTGGCGCTGCTGCGCAACCTGTGGGAGAAGAACTTGGACCTGAGCGCCAGCCAGGAGTAGGGGGACTGGCTGGGAGATTTGTGTTGGTGGTGGTGGTGGCGGTGGTGGTGGTGTTGGTCAGGATGGAGGGAGGTGATTGCCTCCAGTGATAGTAGCAGCGAGGATGGGATTCTCATGTATCTCGCTTGTGGGAAGGAGAATGGGAGGCCTTTGCGAGGACAAGTTGGAGGAGGAGTCGTTGGAGAGAAGGGTCTTGCTGGCCCTGGAGGTTCTTGCTTTTTTTTTCCCTTAAGTGGGTTTGCATGTCCTGGTGATCATGGATGCATACACATGGCACATGGGAGTGGTGTTTGATTTCAATGTATTGACTGTCTAGCTGCATCCTCTGGGATCTGGATGGAAGCGGAAGCGATGAGATTGCTGTTATTGTTGTTATTGTTGCTGTTGGTCTTCCGAGGGAACGATTCTTGTGCCCAGCGATACATTTTAGAGGTCTGCTGCTCTGGTCTAGAAGGCCATGAATACTGATGTTCATATGCTGCTTCACTCGGGACAATCTCTTTCTGTGTGATTCCTGCTCGATGCTACCTGGGTAGTTATCTCTCCAACAGAGCGTTGGAGGCAAGCGGGGCCGGCAGAATAGTTGCCGGAAGTGCATATTGAAATCCGGGGGTGGGATATCGATAAGGAGCCTGATAAGGGTGACTAAGCCCAAGTTTTACTGGTCCCTCCCTCTTCGACTTCAAGACTGGACGGCCCAGCTTTGGCCCATTCTCTCAACGGGCTTCTTTTCTTCCATTCACACCCGCCCATTCCATCTTGTTCCCTGATTTTCGAGGCTTGACTTTGTCCCCAGCAGTCCAAAATCCCACAATCCAAAGTTCACATTGCGATACCATCCGGCACCATGAGTACCGCCCAGCTGGAGGAGGAAAAGAGCCTGTTCCAGGAACAGGTAAGTTGCAACGAGAGCACACGCGACAGACACCTCCATCATCGTCCGTCTCGCACTCGCTGACTGTTGTCCCCCCCCTCTCCCCCAAACAGCTCGACATCGTCATCTCCTCCCTCCGCGATGACCCGGGAAACGCAGAGCTCGTCGCCCTCAAGGACGAGCTGGAGACGGGCATCCAGATGCTCGACGAGTCCATCGCCGAGCTCCAGCCCAGGGCCGCCGCCCCGGCACCGCCGAGACAGGCCAGCCCGCCCCCGCCGCCCAAGGAGAAGTGGTCGCGCGAGAACCACCCGGCCTTCAGGAAAGACGCCCCCGCCTCTGCTTCAGAGGAGAAGGAGCAGGAGAGCGCCGCCGCGGCGGCGCCCGCGAGCTACCACGTCAACGACACCGTCCTGGCCAAGTGGCTCTCGGGCGACCGGGGCTTCTACCCGGCGCGCATCACCTCCGTCACCGGCTCCTCCGCGGCGCCCATGTACACCGTCAAGTTCAAGAGCTACGACACGGTCGAGACGCTGCGGGCCAGGGACATCCGGCCCGTCGTGCAGAAGCGCAAGGCCGACGGCACGCCCGTCGGAGCCGGCTCCGGCTCCGCCATCTCCTCGGCGCCCCAGAGCGGCACTGCCTCCCCCGCGCCCCTGGCACCCACCTCCGGCGACAGCGGCAGCGGCGGCGGCAGCACGAACAACGGCGTCGTCCTGTCGGCCGCCGCGAGCCTGTACCCGGAGGCCCAGCAGCAGCTGGCCGCCCAGCAGGCCGAGAAGGAGGCCCCGCCGCCCAAGAAGTTCAAGAAGATCAAGGCCAACAAGGAGCTCGAGGCCGGCAAGAACAAGTGGCAGGACTTCAACAACAAGTCCAAGTTTGGCAAGGCGCACAAGAAGGACAGCATGTTCCGTACGCCCGAGGGCGTTCGCGGTAGAGGTATGAATTTCCTTTTCTTTTTTTCCCCCTTCTTTCTGCCCCCCCTCCTCCCGACTTGAGTGAGGTCTCGAAGATGTGGACAAACAAATGGCTAACCTTTTCTTGACGTGTTCGTTTATCTAGTTGGATTCACCGGTTCGGGACAGGCTATGCGCAAGGACCCCACGCGCAGCCGCCACATCTACCAGACCAATGATGACCAGGACTGAATCGTGACTGATCGTTGTTGCACAAAATCTAGGGCCCCTCGCGATTGTGGCTTACTTTCGCGGCTCAATATTCGCCTCCCCTCCCCAACGAAAACGCCGTTTTTCACGCTGGCCTTTGCGCAAACAAAAAGGCGGCGGGCCGGTTAGGCGGGGGGCGGGACACACAAGGCATTTCTTCTCATGGCGCATATCAGGGGGCGCGGGCTCGACGGCGTTTCTCGGAAAGCGTTTGGTTTCATTTTCTCCTCCTTTTTCCTCGCTTTTCTCTCTCCCGCTGCCATGGAAACAGATGCTAATGGCCCAGTGTGGTTCTCGTCGCGACGAAAACGAGATGGCGAAAAGGCCGTCGTTCTCGTCCTTTTGGTGGCATAGCATTCTAGTCAGTCGGGTCTCGGGTGGCGTCACTCGTTGCCAACAAGAGCCATTGAACAAAAGTATCGAGATCAATTACATTAAAGATACCCCGTATAATCAGCTCCTCCCTAAATCTTGCCGAATAATATGTGTTGCAGTAATCGGGAATATTGCTTTGGTATTGCAAATGCCCACATGAAGCAATCAATGATGATCAGAGCATCTCTATAAATGTATCAAAACATAGGCAACAATGTGCCTAGCTCTCTCAAGACAAAATGCGGAGAAAAAAAAGAATGAATCTAGGTATAGCCCGTCCATATATGCTCCCGGCACTCTCTCGCTCCGGCCGGTTGAAAAAAGGGGCCTGCGAGCTTCGCCATATAACGCCCCTGAAATCAGTCCCAATCACCTTCGACCAAGCTCTTTTGTCCTGTGATCCCAAAAGACAGTCACTCGACTCACTCGCCTCACGACGATCTGACGCCCTCCGCACCGCCCTTTCCTCTCCCCGTCCTCCCGCGCTCCGTAGGCGCACCACCTCCCCTGCCTCCCCTCGATCCGCCGCCTGGCCCCCCTCCTCCTCCACGAGCAGCAGGAGCCTTGCCACCGCCGCGGTTCCCCTTCCGACCCCGCCCGCCGCTCTTCTCTTTGTTGTTTCCGCCCCCGGCCCCGCCGCCGGCGTTTCCCTTGCCAGCCGCCGCCGCAGCAGCTGCCGCGATCGCCGCCCGGCGCGCCTCCTCCTCCTGCGTCCGCCGGCTCTCCTGGTCCCACCACTCCTGGAAGGCCTGCTCCTGCTGGATCTCGTGCAGGCTGCGCTTGGCCACGGCCTCGCGGACGCTCTCCTGCTCGCGCTTCTGCTGGCCGATGATGTCGGCCATGCTGACGCCCAGCACGGGCTCCGCCTTGGGCGCGGGCTCCATGTACGACTTGGAGTGCGGAACGAGCGGCTGCTGCTGCCGCTGCTGCTGCTTGGAAGACGACGAAGACGCAGGCGGGGGCGTGTTCTTCGCGTTTGGCGTCCGCGATTGCCCTGCGAAGCGGGTGTCTGGAGAAGCCGTGCGCCGCGGGATGGACCGCGTCGACGGGGACGACTCGGCTGCGACGAGGGGTTTCGCTCCAATGGGGGCACGGGCCGATGGCTTCGCCTCGTCAGACACGGTGATGAGCGGAGAGGCCCGCGGGACGGACACGGCCTTCCACGGTCCCGGGCGAGACTTGGGCGTCGTCGTCGTCTCCCACGCCGGTTTGTTCTGTGCGTGGGCCGCCTCCTCGGCAGCCAGCGCCGCCTGCTGCTGCTGTTGCTTCTTGCGCTCCTTCTGCGACATCTTTGACGGCGGCGTGGCCTTGGCCGCGGCCGCCGCGTCCCTGGCCTTCTGCGAGGCGAGCCCAGCGGACAGGGCGGAGCGGCTTGGCGTGGACTCCGACAGGATCTCCTTGAGATCCAGCTTCTCGGTCTGCAGATGCGCCGGGCCCCAGGGGTTGCCGAGTCGGCCGGAGGGGCTTGCCTCCGCCGAGAGCTTGGACGGCGTCATGGTCGGCCGCACGGGCCGTAGGAGCGGGGAGACGGAGGCCGGCGACTCGGCAGACTGCAGGACGCTCTTCCCCTTGCCATCTGGTAGCGAGCCCAAGCGGTCGAGTGGCGTGCCGGGCACCTGCTGGTCGTCTGCCGGAGTAAGCTTCGGCGTCATGCCGGCGAGAGGGCTGCTCAGGCCCGAGGACACCTCATCGTCCATGTCAAACATGAGGTCGGCCTGCGAAGCCTTCGGTCGCAGCGATGGGCTAAACGGCTCATTGCGCCCGGCCTTGGACTTTCTCCTCGCCCGGTCCGAGGAGGGCGACGCGGCCAGGGCGGACTCGTCTAGGCTGCCAAACTTGGCCTTGAACGACGATGAGAGCTTCCTGTCGTCGTCCTTCTCCCGTGCGCGATAGGCGAGCTCCTTGACACGAATCTGCCTCTCCTCGTCAATGTCCTGCGCGAGTTCGGGGTAGCGCTCGAGCAGCTCGACCTCTGCCCTGCCGCTCCTCGCAAACGGCATCTGCGCCAGCTGGTTGTCCCGCACGACTTCGTCCAGCTCCAGGAGCAGATCCTCGTCGAGATCGTCTAGGAGGTGGTTCTCCAGCATCGTCTCCATCTGCAGGCAGATGTACTCGAGGCCGGCGTCGCGGAACTCGGTCACCGCGCAAGGGCTGATGGCGTTGAGCAGGTGCGAGATGTTGCGCGAATTGGCAAAGCGGCCAATGACCTGCTGGCAGATCTGCGACAGGCGGTCGAGCATCAGCTCGTTGGCGATACTCATGACGTCCATAACGAGGTCGGAGAAATCCTCGAAACTAGCTGACACGACGTGGTCGAACAGATCCGCGCCAACATCAGCGTAAAGGTGTCGCAAGACATAACGGAAGGCGGCAGGATCCATGTGGCTTAGATCAAGTTTGACCTTCTCCGATTCCTCAGCCTCGCGCCGGCCAGCCAGCCATATGCCACGGGATCGACCGTTGAAGAGACCCTCGAACCATGGGCATCGCTGGCAGAGGAATGTACTGTGGACGCTGACCTCCCGTCCATCCAGCTCTAGGATCGCATCTCCGTCCTCAAAGAAACGGCGGTCATTGAAGGCGCGGTCGAAGTCCCGATCCATCGATTTCTTGGGCTCAATCTGCAAGCGAACCGCAGACTCAAGCTGAGGCATGTCCAGGCGCAGGGCTATTTTCATCAGCTCCGTCCGGATTTGACGATAACGGTAGGCCAAAGGAGGTGCCTGTCGCGTGTAGTTCCAAGCAGGGATGACCCTGTCCGTGTACATGTAGAGTACCAAGTTGAGTACACTGATCAGATCCAGCCCCTTGAACGTGATGACGGTCTTGCCGTCTGCCTGGTCAATAGCAAGGACATCAGAGACAGCCTCTGGCAGTTCGCGTGAACTTTTCTTTCTGTGGGCGAACAGTGCAGCTCTGAGGGCAGGGCTTCTTGCAGACAATACCCAACTATGGACTGGGACCTGCAACTCTGGGGCGATGGAGCTGCAGACAACAGTGCCGAGTTCGTCGTTTCTGTATCGCCAATCCACCAGGAATTGCTCCAAATCTTTGTCTAGGTCCGGGGACTTGAGCACCTCGTAAGCCACGGAGCCCAACTTTTCTCTCAGGACATCAGCATCCCAAAACTTCAGATGGTCCTGGTCTTTGCTCGAAGGCTCGCTAGCGACAAAGTCCTCGATAGGAAGAAGTGGCGCAACATCATCCCACAATGTCTGATCATCGATGGTAATCTGCTCCTTCATCACGCCCACGTCCCTGCGGATCGCAGCGAAGGCGCCAAAGACGGAGCTCCGGACGGTCACGACCTTGGTGATATAAGGGACACGCTGAAACTTGTAGTCCTTGCTCTTGAAGTCTTTGGAGCCTGAGACGTGCGAATCTTTGGCCTTGGCACGCTTCACTCGTCTCCAGACAGCGCCAGATTGTGTGCTGATGATGACGGAGCCGTGCTCTCCGACGTCAACAGACCGGACGCCATCTTTCCTCGAGTTCCAAATGCACTGCGGCTGGGTGACCGCACCCTTGATCTTGGACGGGTTCGTCGTCGACGTTGCCGAAGTGTTCGCATCAGCGTTGTGGTTCAAGTGCATAGTGAACAAATCACCTCTGCCACCGACCGCAGCGATAGTCTCTCCGCCAGACGCTATGTAGTTGATGCGGCCGCGTCCTGGGTCGAACCGTGCCGGAAACGAGCTGCCAGACAACCGCAGGTTCGGCATGGGATCTGAGACGGGGAACTTGACAATGTTGTAGCCAAAAGCTGTGAAGACGCAGACAGTGTGATTGGCGAGGAGACACGTCGTAGCTTTGTCGATTGCGCTGACCATGACGATCGGACAAGGGAACAGAGATGCGGCGACCTTTCTTGGCGTTTGCTGCACCTCGAGCGAGCGCGAATCAGCATCCATCAGGGCCAGCTGGCCAACGTTTTTGCCCCAGCAGTACAGCGAGGTTTCTGTATGCGCGACGGAGTGTATCGCAGAGGCAGCAGCACCGATGATGGCCTCATTCTTGAGCGTGCCAAACACCTTGCGCGGTGTCGTGCTCATGGGGTCCTCATCCGCCTTGGCCGGAGGTGGCAGTGCGTAGCCCAACTGAGAACTCGTGTTGGAGCCCCAAGTCCACAGCTCGCCACCATCAGTGACAGCCATAGTGTGGTTCTGGCCCAGAGCGACCTTGACAACCTTCCTGTCTGCAAGACCGCCCTGGACAGGCGTGAATGTGAATCGCGTGTTCTCATCGCCGAGACCAAGTCTTCCTCCACGACCTACGCCACAGACATACAGGTTGGAGACAGGATCCGTGGTGAGTACGGCGCTGTGTAACTTGGACAGTACGACATCATGGATGTCCAGAGGCCGGCCGTGCACCAGAGCTGGAATCGACTCGAGCTTCTGCGGACCGCTAGGGCCCTCGACACCGGACTCCTCCAGCCACTCCTCGTAGAATCGCTGGACTAGATGGTCCGGGCGCTTCAAATAGACGCGCTCCGGATACTGGCGGTCATCCTGATCACCCAGGCCGAGCGAGATGTTCTTGTTGCTTCCAAAAGTGAACAGCTCGTCGCCGTCGATCAGAGCTTGGAGATCGCCCGAGTTCCTGCAGCGGATTTCTTGTCAGATCCAACTTTTTGACTCGACAAACTAAGAACAGCACGAGGCAAGCAAGACAGGACTGCTGCAACCAAGCAACGCAGCAAAGAGGGAGAGTTCCACACTAACATCGCATCGACAACAGCCTCCTCCGCCTCGCTCACGGACCCCTCCTCGTCCGAGTCTGCCGCGAGGTCGTCGAGGACGTTCAGCGCCCTCTCCCCGATCGTCGAATTATACAAGTCGAACGGGCTGTTCCCTTCGTGGTCCTTGGTCTTGATCAGCCTCCCCACAACCACCTTCCCACTCCCGCTCACGCTCGTCAGCAGGTCCCGCCTTTCCTTCTCCAGCAAGAGGCGTGCCACCGAGACATTTCCCGCGTACAACGCCCGATGCAGCGCATTCCACCCGCTCTCCGGGTCCTGCGCATACAGGTCGACCGCAGGGTGGTCCAGCAGCGCGCGCACAAAGGAGAGCGCATGGCCGCCCGCCGAGCTGGCGGCGCGCAAGAGCAGCGTCAGCCCGGCGCGGTCCCGCGCATTCACCTCAGCCTTGCCCAGCGCGCCACCGGCGCCGGCGCCCTGCTTCCCGAAGTGGTGGCCCGATATCTTGCGCCCGCCGGCCCTGCTACCGCCGGCGCCACCTCCGGCCCCTCCGCCCGCCCCGGCGCTGCGCGGCGATGTTCCAAAGGCCGCGCCGCCGGGGGTGGTGAAGCTGCTCGGCCCTCCTGCTGCTGCGCCTACTGGGGCGAGGAGACGGCGGAAGCGGTCGACATCGTCTTCCCAGTAGTATTTCCAGAGTAGGTGACTCATTAGCCGGGGAGAGGCTGCGGGTTATCGAGGGCAGGGTGTCGGATGGGTTCCCTCGAGGTCCTCCGCGCTTCTAAGGGGAGAATCGCACCTCGCTGTGAGTCTCGGAGGACCACGGCGTATTTAAAGGTGCGGGTAGTAGAAGCGCAGGGAGACCTTCCCGTTGCGAGGATGGAAAGCAATGGATTTCCGTACGATGCGCTCGTCTATGGTCGCGGTGGTAGGCAGAAATGTGTCTTTTTTTCGTGGGTGTTAGGGCTGTTCTTTGGGAGGGAAGGTTCGAGATAAGTCGCCACCACCGAGGTTGGAGATAAGCTATTCGGACTTTATATGAGGATGACTGACGGGTACAATTTCGGCCGGACGAATCGGTCGTGCAGAGCAAGACTTCGGACTGCGTAGAATAGTCGAGAGATGTGGGAGGAGAGTAGAGGATATAGACGCGACAGAGGGGGGGATACGTAATGAGGATACAATGCGATGTGGTTAGGAGTGCCCAGGCGTTGATTTGGTGGTGGGGGGTTTATCGATTAGAGAGGGTAGTTAATCCCTGTTCTGGCGCACATGAAGCTATTATTTGGTCGAGTCACTCTGGCGTGTCTAGTCGAGATTCCCCGGAGCTTACTTTCCAGCTACATCCAATCAGAGCCCGTGGCCCCTGCGTGTGCCCGATCTGTGGTTTATCGCCCGTCGTCGTGGAATGCGACACGCTCTGGCTCCAAAATACACGCTTTCCGGCTGTCACACGTCCAAGCCAAATGCGGAGAGCCGGGCTGTGCTTGTCCTCTTGTCCTCTTGTCCTCTCCTCGTGGGCCATCCCGGGCCCCTTAACGATGCGCTTTCTCACGTCCCGGAATGAGGGGTAATATTCACATCACAATACCGTATCACAGAGCCGTGATAAAGTATATTGTTACCGACGCATCCGCGTCACGAAGGGCACAGCTAGCCATGGATTGATGATCCTTGGTATTGGCTTGCGTCTGTTCTTGCACTCAGCCTAGTCAGTAGCTCATCCCAGGCTGTATTAAAATGTCTATATTAGGGCGAGCTGTAAGTGATATATTCATCCGGGTGTAAGACAAATGAGTGTTGATGTGACTCTATACGGATGCACTTTTTGACTAGCAAATCTGACCGAGTCTTGAACATATCCATAGTGAACCGATTGACAGACACATGGAAACAACGAAAATGCCATTGCAAGGAACAGTGGTAGAAGCAACGGTAGATGATATCCAGCCTACAAGTGCAGTTACTCTCCATGTCTAGCTAGGTGCACGTCACCCAAAAGTCAAGGATGACGTGTGATGAGATGCTTTTACAATCCTATAGACTCTCGACTTATCTACAAACTATCTCTATACTCTCTCAATACAGTGACTATGCGCCACATGTGTTGTATGACCGACAGCTCACGGTGGTAAGCAGCGGTATAACACGAATATCTGGGCTGTGGCCAATCAGCTCTTTGCTAGCCCGTGCAACCTCCGCCCCAGACGTCGTTGGCTGACTTGAGCAGACTACCACCATCCTCTTACACACAATCCTCATCCGGCTCACAGGCACTTCACACACACAGATTTCATTCTATCTGGTCTTGTGTTCTCTTATTCGAATTGTGTTGCAGAACGTCCCTCTTCGTTCTTCTGCACACCACCGCAAGCTTGTGCTTACGCAACCCTCTCTCTCTCAAACTATTACTATTCCATCGCAGCCATGGCGGCGGAACAGCCGGACGGCCAGCCCCTGATCAACGACAACCCGAAGCTCCAGACCTACTACTCCTCCCTAGAGTCGAGGATCGGCTACCGCATCTTCCTCGGCGGCACCCGGCACTTCGGCTACTACGAGCGCGACACCTACTGGCCCTTCCCCATCGGCCGCGCCCTCCGCAGGATGGAGGACAAGCTCGCCGAGCTGCTCGCCCTGCCCCGCGGCGCCGAGCTCCTCGACGCCGGCTGCGGCGTCGGCCACGTCGCCCTGCGCCTGGCCGGCAAGTTCGGCCACCGCGTGCGGGCCATCGACGTCACGGACCACCACGTCGCCAAGGCGCAGCGCAACGTGTCGTCGCGCTGCTCCTCCAGCCCGGGCCAGGTCTCGGTCCGCAAGATGGACTACCACCACCTCGAGACGCTGCCGGCGGGCTCCCTCGACGGGGCCTACACGATGGAGACCCTCGTGCACGCCACGGACCCGCGGGCCGTCCTGGCGGGCTTCCACCGCGTCCTACGGCCCGGCGGGCGCCTCGCGCTCTTCGAGTACGACCACGACCTGGCCGCCGAGGGCTCCCCGGAGGAGGGAGAGGAGGAGGCCCTGGCCCGGTCGATGCGCGCCATCAACGACTACGCCGCCATGCCGACCAACGAGCTGTCGCACCCGGGCGTCTTCGCGCAGATGCTCGCCGAGGCCGGGTTCGAGGACGTCGTCGTGCGCGACTACTCGGAGCGCATCAGGCCCATGGCGAGGCTGTTCTGCGCCGTCGCCTACGTCCCCTGGCTGGTGGTCTCGCTGTTTGGCCTGGAGCGGTACTTCATCAACACGGTGGCTGGCGTCGAGTCTTACCGTGGACGGGACCGGTGGAGATATGTGGCTATCACGGCGACGAAACCTGGGGGACCGTTGGAGGTAGCGAAGACTCGTTGAGTATTGGCGACATGGGTGTCGAACCTGTGGTGCAGCATCCAGGACGAGTTCAGGAATGGTACTGTGAAATTGTCTCGGTACTAGAGTGTCTTCTTGAAACAAAGCAAATAGAAACGCTTCAAAGGCTGATTAGACCAAGGCGGTGGCAGTTATAAGTTTGAACTTTCGGTGTATACTGTTTGTAGACAACCAAAGCCCGGCCTATGCTACAGCTTGAATCTTTATAGAACACAAATTTCCGACACATTATGATATAAAGGTAAAGGCTGTTCTCGAGAGTCTCTTTAGATCTTTAGTTTCTTCCTGTCTCCTGGCCCAGACTGCCCAGCCAGGTCTTGTGATACTGGATCTCGGTGTGTCGAAAACAAAAACCAGGGCCACCATCTTGTCCTGAACTAGTAAAATGCCCAACAATCTTCTATACACGGCACAGCAACACTCGCCCATTCTCAACGTCCGGAGCAGAACCGACCGAACGTAATTATGACAAGATTTTCAACAAAGATTGATAATGTGTTGCAGAGATAAATAGGTATGCCACGTTACGTGATACATTACATCAAAACTCGGAACCACAAAGCCATCCCCGGCCCAAAACTCGCCAGAAAATGAGTTCATCATGTGCTTGTCATAAAGAGTTGGAAGAATAGACCCGCCCCCATCTTTAACCACCGGGTTCGGAAAAAAACTAGGGTGAGCCCCTCATCATCGCAGGGCAACACGCTCGATAACATCCTCTCGTGTAAGATTCCCAGGACCTCAACAGACGAAGAAATCATATATGGCTTGCCCCCAAAACATTTCTCCCCTTTGTCTCTCCCTCCCCCTCTCCACCACCCACCCCATCCCCTCAACATCAATAACTTACACCCCCAGCCTGCTGCTGCTGCCGGTAGTAATCCCCCGGCCCCCCGCCCGGCGCGCTCGGCGCCCCACCGTCCTGAGGCGGCACATACGCCTTGTACTGCGGCTCTGCCCCCCCGACGAGCGGCGCGCTCGGACCCGGACCGACGCGGCTCGGCAGCGTCTGCCGGGCGTCGTACGCAGGCCCGCTCGGCTGCAGCGGCGGCGGCGTCATGACGGTCTCGGGCCGGGAGGGCTGCTGGTGCTGCTGCTGCTGCGGCACCGGCACAGGCGGCGCCTGGACCGTCGGCTGCGGCGGCGGCGGGCCGCCCACGTCAGACGCTCCGTCGTTGTAGTACGGGTTCTGCTGCTGCTGCTGCTGCTGCTGTTGTGGAGGGTACCCGCCGTACGTCTGGTACGCCTGTTGCGGCGGCGGCGGGGCGGACGGACCGCCGGGCCCGCCGTAGCTGGACTGCCGGCTGGGGCCTTCGTCGGGAGAGTAGACTGACGACGAGTACGTGGCGGCCGAGTTGGGGTTGTGCGTCGCGACGGGTGAGTCGTACACCGAGGTCGACAGCTCCTGCGGGTTGCCGGCGGGGTTGTGCGCGCCCTGCGGCGGCACCGCGTGGGAGTAAGGGGCGTAGGCGTTGTGCTGTGGCGGCGGCGGCGACGAGGTCTGGATCGGCGCGGGCTGGTGCGGCTTCCCTGCCGACGGCACTCTTTGCCCCTGGTCACGAGGTGGGTATTGCTGTTGGGCGGGCCCAGGGGGTGCCCCGTGGGCAGCGGGCACCTCCGCGCCGGCCATGTAGAAGGGAGCAGGAGCGGGCGTGGCGCCGGGACGATGGAAGTTAGGGGACGGAGACGTAGCGGGAGGATACTGAGGTTGTTGGTCTAATTCTATTATTAGTTTGCAAGGTACTAACCCTAAGGGCCTAGATTAAGCATATTCCGTACCTTGCTGAGGGGCCGGAGTGCCATAGTATCTTGGGTCTGCCTGCTGTTGAGGCGGTGGCGCCTGGCCAGGATAACCCGGCCCTGCGGGCGCGGGATATCCGGCAGGTACCCCTGGGTGCGGCCTCATAGCATATTGCTGGTAATTCGGTTGCGGTGGGTGCGACATGGACGACTCCAGCAGTGCCTCGTAGTCCCTCCTAGCCTTGATAAACTTCTCGTTGAGCTGCGTGAAGTCGTCCTTCTTCTGCGAGTACTTCTCAATCAGTTTGATCAGCTTCGGTCGAATAGCCAGCGTCTGGTGGTAGAGCTTGGAGATCTCCTCGTTGTCCTCCTCCCGGGGTGCCGTGTTGGACGTGCTCAGCAGCGTCAGCAGCTTCTCGACGTTCTTGATCTCGGCAAAGACCTCAGCCTCCATCTGCGCCTCGCGCTGCAGCTCGTCCGGCGTGGGGTCCGTCAGCTTCTCGACATAGTTCAGAGGGAAGATCCCCGTCTTGCCCTTGAGCGAGCCCCTCCACCAATCCTTGTACACTGACTCGAGCACCGCGATCACGTCTCCCTTCTTGAACTCCAGCTCGCCGGGTTCCGAGGGCACAAAGTCGTACAGCGCCCGAACCCTCGACACAGTGGCAGCCGTAGTACCCGAAGGCACAGGCTGCAGAGGCTGTGGCTCCTCCGCCGACCCCGAGGCACCGGCAGCACCAGAAGATGACCCGGCGCCGGACGACTTGGTCTCGGCCGCCTTCTTCTTGCGCTCCTCATCCTGCAGCGACAGCTTCAGCGCCATCTGCAGCTCCTCCTCCTCCTTCTGCCGGTCCACCTCCGTCAGGCTGTTCTTCTGAGGTGCCGAGGGCGGCTGTAGTTGCGGGTTGCTCTGTTTGAGCCGGTAATACGCGTCGTACATGATGCCCAGGTCGGCGTCCTTGCTAAACATATCGGACCAGTCCTTCATCCTTTCCAGGATCTTGGCTTTAACCTGAGTGTGGGTGTTGCGGTCGTTGGCGAGCTTGAGCAGGGCGTCTGTAAAGGCTCGCGAGGACAACTCTCTATGCATGTTCTTGCCGCAGTTTTGGCTGAGGGCGTTTCCGAGCTGTGGGTGCGAATCTGGATGTCAGCATGGAGAAGTCCTCTCCAAGGAGTAAAAGGGAGAGAAGGTCAAGCGGAGCGGGAGAGACAGACCTCTAGTGTGTATAGTTGCACGTTGGCATTGCGGTGCGCAAGCCGCTTGATCATGGCCTGCACCGTCTCTTTGGGTCCATTCGGGTCGCTGGCCACACGGTCGCAAACCTCCATGATCGCGCCCCAATCCTCCGAGGTCAGGTTCTCGTCTGTCGCCTTGGCTGATGGCGCGCAGATGGGACTGTTAGTATGGCTTCCTCTGGGAAAAAGAGCTCTGTCAAATGCATTAAATCGGGGGATCACGTACCGACGACCTCATCGTAAGGCCCAGGAGCCGCTGCTCGGAACATGATGGGCGGCGCCGAGGAGGCAGGTGATGGTGGTGGTGGTGGTAGGCAACTGGATAGACTGCAGACTCGTAATCTCCCTGATTAAGACTGCGGTTCAGGCGACTTGGGTGAGCTCCCAGCTAGGTAGCTTATGGTCTGCCAAGAAGGCGATGGGGGATGTCGCGGAACAGAGGCAGGTCGGTTCGAGCCGACGGGTGACTACGAGATGTGAGGTTGAGATTGAGATGGACCTCCAGGGAAGGGGGGAAAAGGCGTCGCAAGCTTGGCGTGTGGTTGTGGAGGTTGTGGTGGTCGGGGAGGAAGAACAGCCTCGCTTGGCTGATGACGGAGTGCCTGGTTGAGCTTCCATGTGGTAACACTCCTCCAAAGTCACTCTTTTGGTGGAGCATCAACCACATCATGGGGCCTGAGGTCACCCTTTTTTCGCAAGACACGCCAGAGCAGAGCAGTGCCCCATTGCGTAAGGCCCGTCTGCTTGCGCCACCCACCCAAATCCATATCTCCGCCTCCCCCCACTACTAGAAACAGGTGGGTGGGTGTGGTTGTGTTCTCTTTATAATGGCACAACTTATCACATCGTGACGAAGCTTCGCGCTTCGACATTGCCCATTTACGCGTACTCTCCCTTAGGCCTGCCTTGTGCACAAGCGGGATGGGGATGGGATGCTGTATCCTCAATTCTTTCCATATTTGTGTAATCGATGCGGTAGTTAGATCCTGATGGGAAACCTATATGCAAACCCGCAAAGAGCTACTAGCCATTCTCACCAGGGTATTCGCTCTCGCCGCCGCTCCTACTGCCCACGACACTCAACAATTTCTGCCTCTGGTCCTGTTTCTGTTCGTAATGGTGCCCACTGATCATGTCTCCGACGAGAAGAGAGGAGAGAGAAAGAAACCCCGTATATGCATGAGATGCAGAAGAAACAGTGACAGTCTATACATGAAAGACAAGTAAAAAAGCTTGCTTGATGATCCCAGCCCTCTCCTGCGTGCCCGCAAAACAAAAAAAAACCTCTCGTTCGTGAAGATGTTTACCCGCAAGAGACTGGCGCGCACTACCCAGCGTTTTGCCAGCCAGTTCTTCTGGTGCCGCGAGGCTCATACCCAGCACGGTCTGCAGAGGCGGACCCAGTGCTGCCACCTCCGCGACCTTCCTCGAGGCTACGTCTGTTGAGCTCCCGGCCTATCTCTGACATGTCAAAGACAAGCGGTTCATCATCCGCTTCGCCGTCACCGGGTCCTCTAGTCAGGCTGCCGGGGTACCTGCTGGTCGAAGAGCCTACAAAACTGCCTCGTGACGACTGAGGCGGTGTCGCTCTCGACCGAGTCCTCGGGCTTCCGGTATATCTCAATCGATATGATGCAGATCCCGAGGACAACAGGCCGCTCGGCGGCTGCTTCTCCTCGCGATCGCCAGAGGATAGAGATCCGGGTTGTGCCGAGGTTCTAATCTCAGCAGCAGGCTGGAGAGCAGCTCTGTCTCCAGACTCGCGCTCCATGCGTAGCAAGGTGCTCAACGTGGGAGGCTCGCCACCTTCATCAGCGCCTAGGCTAAGGCTGCGTTGGCCGCCGTAAGGGACATCGCCATCTTCATCATCTGCGCCGCGGTTGGCTACAGAGCTGGCCCTCCTGTTCACTTGGATGAGCCTCGGCGACAGAGGGATATCAATGGCGTTCGTGCCCTCCTGGCTGACTGGCGCCTCTTCTCCCTCTTCTTCGGTCGCAACAACATCAGGCACAGCTCGGCGATTAGCCTGGGGACCTTGGTAATCTGCGATAGAGTTCTCACTCAGGCGTGACGGGATCGCAGGTGTGTGTGGAGTGTGAGGAGACAAGGGCTTGCTGGGCGAGGAGGATGCGGACATCGAGGCGCCCGGGACGCTCGTCAACTGACGGCTTGACGAGCTTGACGAGCGGTGCAGTTGCATTGATGAGTTCAGTTGCATTGATGAGTTCATTGATTCCGTCAGGGCGATATTCGAGTCTCGCATCAGATGAAATTTGGACAGTTGAGCTGCCGTCCTCTTCGTTGCCGACTCTCCCTTCTTGGACGCCTCGAAGCTCTGCAGCGTCTTCTTGCTGTCGAGAGCTTTCAAGAATTCCGAGATGTTGTCGTCGTCCGTCTGGAAAGACCCCGAGCTGCCGCCACCGGGCTCTGCAAGCAGCCCAGAACCGGGTTGGGCTACGGATGAGGATAGACTCTGCTTCCCACTGCTGCCCTGATCATCATCGCCCTGCCTGCTGTTCCCGCTAAAAGAGGGTCTATTTCTCCTGTGCGTGAAGCTGCTGCTATATCGACTCGGCGTGGGCTTAGGCGACGAGCTGGGGCCCGGGTCAGCCGCGGGGGGCCCTCCGCGCAATGATGCTGCCATGCCAGCAGTCAGAGAAGACCTATTCCTCGCCTGCGTCAACGCACTCAGACCCGATTGCCTAGTCAGAGAGTGAGGCGACGATGGTTCATCTGATATCCGAGGTGAGCCGGATAGCGAGCCAGCTTTGAAAGGATTGAACGAAACAGACGGTCTCCTAGCCATCCCCTCAACGTTTCTCAATGATGGCCTCGTCGATGATCTGCCAGAGATTGGTAGTGAGTTTGGCGGATCAGGTTCGACACTCGTGGGTATGGACGCCGGAGGCGAGCTAGTGTCCGATCCTGGAGGTCGAATAGCTCGCAATGCTGATATGGGGCTGGCCCCCAATGGTCCCGTGCCGTGAAAGGTGGAAAGGCTGCCGTAAGTCTGCTGTTGCTCCGACTGATGTCTGCCGTGTCTGTTCGGCAGCGAGCCTATTTCTGTCGACCGCGGTTGGCGGCCTGACCTAGTCCTTTGCGGCAACGAAGGTTTGAAATACTGGTCGTCGATGCCCATGAAGCGGGAGCTCAACAAAGCTTCCGAGTCGTCCACTCGGAAGTTGCAGTCGTTTCTGTACGTCACAGAGGCATAGAATCTGCCCACCGGCACCTCCAGGTCGCCAAACATATAGTCTGTCACAACATCTCTGCCATCCAGCAGGGGTTGTCTCAGGGGATCGTAGCCGGTGACCTCGCTCTCGGCCGACAAGACCCGGCATCGTACCGCCAAGGGTGGTGACACAGCCTTGGTCATCGACTGCTGGGCAAACTTCCAGGCGGGCATGACGCGAGTGCTGACGAACAGCGACCGGAAGAATATGATACTTCTCTTATAAATGGTCGGCAGGAGCGGGCCAAAGTCTTCGGAGGTGTTGTTCGGGAGGCACTTGAGTTCTATCTTCCAGCGCTCGAGCACAATCTCCGTGTTCCGCCTTCTCGCTCTAGAGGGGCTGCTGTCACTTGAGGATTCCGACGAGTTCAGGACCTCCATGACGTCTCGCCTCCTTCCATTGTCGTCCAATATCACCAACGATTTGCCGGGCGGTAATTGCGATGCATCGATGTAGGTCTCGATGATCATGGGCGGCGGCCGGTTCTCGAATCCTCCACAGGTCTTCCATATTCGCATTTCTTCCTTGAAGTCATCAATATCGTCGGTCTCGATTTGGAACTAAGCATCATCAGATGTCAGCCTGCAATCTATCAGGTGTCGAGGAATGGCATCAATGCGACAACACGCACCCATTTGTTAACTTTCCTCCCATCGGACCGTCTACTAGCCGCCGAAGGGGTGACATTCATTCGCGACTGGAGAATGAGGACGGCTGCTTTCGCATGGAAATTCTGGCGCCCACCATTAGCCTTCATGGTACTTTGACCCGTTCATCGGTAAGGATAGACATACTTGTATGATCTGATCCAGCTTCTTGATAGACTCTTTGCTCAGCGTTGGCGCCGCGGGACCCTCGGCGCCCTCTGCAGGCCCGGAGCCGCCATCCTGCTGCATGGCCGCCTCGGAGCCCGCGCGTGACCGGCTCGGGCCACTGGGTGCGTCTCTCGGGTTATTCGTGCGTGTGGGGTTGGTCTGTGGTGACGTTGCGGGCGAGGTCACCCGGGGCGGGTGACGAGATTGTTGATGCATCTTCAGCGACTGATGGAGAGGGCCGCGGACGAGTGCGGATGCATCAAGGACAAGTCCTGGCAAGCGCTGGTCAACAAGCCGCAGGGGTTCCCGTCAGCGGAGAGGATCGACTGCAGGAAGCAACGGGAAGCAGCATGCGGTTACTGCTTGGCGCCGGATGGTGTTGTCGCTCAAGCGCAGGGGGAATCGATGGTCCAGCGGACGCTCGCATCCATAGTTGGTTCCCCGAGCTCTTTGCTGAAAAGGTGCGATGCTAGAGCCCAAGCACACAATTCGTCAGAGGTTTCCACCGGTATGACTGGTTTCGTGGGGCAACCGGGGCTAGACTGGAAGCCTACTGATGGCTGGTTGAGGTCTGGAAGCAGGCAACGGTGGGAAGCTTAATGCAGCTGCAGGGGCAAGCTCTGCGGTGCGCGGCGTGTGCAAGAGAGGTAGATATGGCCGATAAGCTGCTTTGTTGACCGCATTAGAACCGAGCGAGGTGTACAGCAGCATGAACGAGGGCTTGCACAAACAATAGTAAAGTCCGTTGGTCAAAGGAGGGGCCCAAGATTACAATGCTCTGATGGTCCCAAGACTGTGTGTAGTCATCCGCGAATCGGCGAGCCTCGTGATCCCAAAGGCACCTTCTTTCGTCATCGAGTCATTCTTAAGACGGCACAGAGTCGCAGGCCCAGCAGAGGAATGTGTCAGAATGCAGAATTGGAATGAAAAGGAAATCCAAAAAATGCCAGGAGCATGCGTCCCGGCGATGGGCGTCCACAATTGATGGCGAGGATGAGGGAGAGGAAGAGGAAGGTCAGCGGAGGACTGGCTGTTGCTGCATGGCGAGATGCCAATGATGGGGATGGACGGGATGGGCATGGATGGGACGGGGATCCATCGTGGTGGACGCTATCCTTCCCCAAAGACCCATTGATTGATCCATTGATAGCGGGCAGCCCAGTGCCCACCACAGCCCAGTAGTAGGTACCTAAACCAGTAGCCGTCACACAGTCTAGTCCCCACAAGGGGGAGCATACCACGGGTAGTTCAGCACGTTTCGATGTGCACAGTGCACTACAGCCAGTCAAAACCACCGGAGCCGGGCCACGCCAGGGAGGAGAAGAGGAGCAGTGAGGGAGAGCTTAGGCTGCCTACCTACCTACCTAGTAGGTATCTAACTCGTGCAACACTGGCTGATGTTGACTCGCCAGAGGTTCCTCCTCACCTCCTCCCCTTGCTGCACTTTCTCCTTCTCTTTCTTGGCCCTATGAATCGTCCCAAAGATAGACGCCGTGGGCGGATGGTGTCGGGTCTGGTCTGGGTCTGGGTCACAAGTCCCACGGCGCTATGACAGGCCCTCACCCGACCCTGTGACCCAGTGGCTCCAGCGCTTGGTTTCAGCGCCAAAGTCGTTCCCTCTTTTGGCAAGCATCATCTCTGGCGCCAGGAGAAGCCGGCAAGGTGTCAAATCGCGGATTGCCTAATTGGTACACACAGACTTCACTTGCGCTGACACACACACACGCACACACACCACATAGGTAGACATGACATCCATCTGATTCTTGCAACCGAGTGACAGGACACGCGCAGTAACCGACATCGGGTTGGCCGGATCCGGAGGGCCCTGGATGTCTCACTACCTTACTATCCTATCTCAATAGTCTTCCCCTCTCAGGGTTTGGCTGCATGAGGCATGCAGCCAGGCAACTTCACATGCCATGCCTGAAAGCAGAGCTACAGCAGCTGCCTACCGGGTAGGCACTCGTTGTAGTCACACACACACACACCCTGATAAGCATCAGTCAAGAAAGAGGGTCGATCGATCGGCACTCGCCGCTCGATGTGGGTATCGATGTGGGTAACCCTGGCCGTTATCTATCCGGGGCCGCTCGTTGGACACGCCTTCGACGGCAAGAAGACGGGTAGGCTTGCTTTTTGAACCCTGTATCCCAATGGATGGATGGGTGGATGGATGCGGATGCACTGAATGCAAGCCTTCGTTGCTCTTGTCCAACATTGGCGAAGAAAAAGCATTGTGCGGGGGGGGAGGGCAGTGTCTGTGCCTGTGTAGCCTCGTGCTGCTGTGCAACCTCCACGCCACTATGCGGCTCTCCGTAGCACAACGGTGTATGGCATCTCATCTGTCCAGGTAAACCAGTGAGATCCAAGTAAGTAAGTGATATGAAATTAAAGCATGAACAGGAAGAGTCTAGAACGGAACCCGCCCCTCAACGACATTCATTCCTTATGTGCTCGTGAACAATCAATCCATCATGCCACAATCCTCACTCTCTTCCCCGGGCCTCCACCCCGGAGCCGCACCCTCACGCCGACCTTGTCCTCGGCCCTAGGCTCCAAGATGTGAATAGGCAGCACCCGGTCGTTCTTCTCGGGCACCCGCAGCCCCCCGCCCTCGCAGTCGCCCTCCACGTCCAGCACGGCCACCAGCGCCGCCGCCAGCGCCAGGATCTCCGACGTCGCAAAGTGCCGTCCGGGGCACAGCGTCCTGCCGCCGCCGAACGCCCGGAACGCGGCGGGGTGCACCTGCGCCTCCCGGCCGTCGATCCGCAGGAACCGCTCGTGGTCGAACCCGGCCCCGCCCCGCGCCGCCCCGGCGCCCCAGATCCCCTCGTCCGCGTGCATCGTCCCGCCCGAGATCTGCACGACCGAGCCGGCGGCCAGGAAGTGCCGGTCCGCCAGCAGCGTGTCCTGCTTGACGAGCCGGGTCGAGTAGTTGTCCGACCCGACGCGCAGGCACTCGCGGAACACGGCGTGCAGGGTCCGGCACCGCGTGCGCACCGCGTCCAGGCCCAGCACGATCTCGTCGTCGGCAATGCCCTTCCCGTCCTCCTCCTCCTCCTCCTCCTTCTCCTCCTCCGGCACCGTCGAGGCCGCGGCGGCCTCGATCTCGGCCCGCACGGCCGCCAGGATATCCCTGTCGGCAAAGATGCGCAGCACGAGCCAGAAGGTCGTGATGGCCGTGTTGATGATCCCCGCAAACAGGAACGACACCTCGCCGCGCGCCTGCCCGTCCAGGCTGAACCCGTGCTTCGCGCTCGTCTCGATGTGCATGCGCGAGATGACCGCCGCGTCCCGGTGGTGGTGCCCGGCCTCGATGTACTCGGCAAAGGCCCTGACCAGCGCCTCCCTGCCGCGGTAGGGCTTGGTCGCCGTGACGGCGGGCAAGACGTTGATCAGCAGGAGGCCGAGGCCGTGGTCAAAGTCCCAGAACGCCTGCTCCAGCTCCGGGTGCGCGGCGATCGGGTTCTTGGGCCCGTACATGAACCTGGCCGTGCCAACGGTGACGAGGTGCTGCATCCACGAGAGCAGGTCGAGCGTCTCGCCGTCGCCGCCGGGCCGCGCCCGCAGGCCGTCGGTGAAGGCGTTGACCTGCCGCGCCATCTCCCGCGCCGCATCGAGGCTGAACTCGTCGAGCAGCGGGCCGGGGCCCAGGCTCGTGTAGATCACGTCGTGGAGGTCGGCCAGGAAGCCGCGGGGCTCGCCGGGTTCCGGGTCTACATTCTGGCGGACGATGTCGACGGTCGCCGCGTCGAGGCCCATGACCCGCTTGGTGGCGTCGGCGATCAGCGGCGTGAAGGACAGGGCCTTGGACGCCCGCTGCACGGCGCTCGCCAAGGCCGGGTCCGTCACGATGTAGATGCGCGATCCCGGCACCGGCAGAGTGAAGATCTGCTTGCTGCGGTGCACAATACTGTAATCCAGAGTCAGACAAGATGAATTGTCCACCGCGGGTTGTGTGTCCTAAGAGACCCTTACCCCAGCTCCTTTACATATTTACCACCCTCCAAGACCATCTGCAGAGGATGGCCTATGAATGGAATAGAGGAGCCAACAATGGTCGGCTCCCTAGGATCCCTCTTGACATACTGCAATTGATACAGAATCGCATACAGCAACACGATGAGCAGTGCCGTGGTGGTGACCCCTGAGAAGGGCCACTGCTGTGTGTCCAAGGAAAACATGGTGGGATAGCCAAACGAAGGTGTAGAAGCCAAGGAATAGAGAACTTCAATCAAAACAGCCCAGTCATCGCTTTTAACAGAAAGACAACGTCACAGATTCATAGACAGGCCCCTTTTTGGAGGTCTCAAAATTCCCCAAGCTGGCAAGATTTGCCAATCCCTCCGGATTGGTTATCTCCGAAGAGACACGGGGGGTCAGTAACACCTGGAGGGCAATAGAGCAGGCAATCCAGGAACCGCGATCCCCCTGTACTGACCCCTCATTCGCTCAAATGGGGCGTATGTGGTTCGTCAGACAGTCCGAGGGTCGCATTTGACATCCTGTCAGCAGTAGCAGTATTTAGCGGCGGCAAATTAGACGATGCGAAGTCCCGAAACCATCATTGAAGAGGTATCTCAGATCGATCTCATTCTTGGTCATATCATTTTCCAGAGATATCTCCATAAGAAAGCGCCATTCACAGATTATTCCAACCTAGATCCTGCAGTCTCCCCGTCTCCCCGTCCCCTTCCCCTCCCCCTGTTTGAAAGCCAAGTGTGTGCCAGCGCCAATTCATGCAATTTGAATGCCGGGATGGCAAAAGTTCTGATGTGGCCGTTTGTTTTTTTGTTGTATGATTTTATTGATTTTTACTGGTTTCGTTTCGTCGTTCACTTGTGGAAGGACTTGACCTTCTCGATCTCATCATAGCTGCCCATGAAGATGCCGGAGCGGTCGTGGATGTGCTCGGGCACAATCTCGAGCATGCGCTGCATCTTGCTGTTGACAGCCTGGCCACCAGCTGTCGAGAGAAAAGGTCAGCGATCTTGTTAAAATCAACCTGGATGCACAGAGAGAAGATCTTACCATTCTCAAACACCATGGCCATGGGCGCGCACTCATACAGAATACGGAGCTTGCCCTTGGGGCTCTTCTTGTCGGCCGGGTAGGCAAAGATGCCGCCGTAGAGCAGGGTCCGGTAGGCGTCGGCAACCATGCTACCGATGTAACGGGCGCTGTAGGGCTTGCCATTGGCCTGTGCCTCCTTGAGGGAATTGAAGTACGCCTTGACGTTGTCCTCCCAGTAGAGCGAGTTGCCCTCGTTGACCGAGTAGATGGCGCGCGACTTGGGCAGCTTCATGTCCGGGTGGGTCAGGATGAACTCGCCGAGGCCGTTGTCGAGCGTGAAGCCGTTGACGGAGCCGCCCTTCATGGTGATGACCAGCTGGGCCGAGGCACCGTACATGGTGAAGCCGGCTGCCAGCAGCTCGGTGCCGGGCTTCAGGATGTCCTCCTTGGTGCCCGTGGAGCCCTCGGCGAGCTTGTGAACGCCGAAAATGGTGCCGACCGAGACACCGGCGTCGAGGTTGGAGCTACCGTCGATAGGGTCGCAGGCGACGGCGTACCGAGCGTCCTTGGCGTCCTTGAAGTAGATGACCTCCTCCTCTTCCTCCGAGACCAGCAGGGAGACCTTGCCGGACGACCGCATAGTGGCAATGAACAGATCATTGGAGATGACGTCGAGCTTCTTCTGGTCATCGCCGGTGGTGTTGGACGAGCCAGCGAGGCCGGTCAGGTTCACGAGGGTAGCTCTTCGGATGTAGTAGGCAATCTGCTTGAAGGAGAACTGGAGGGCGTGGCAGAGAAGCCTGTTATTGCAGCTGTCAGCTGGAGAACTGTGTAGGAAGGGTGGAGGAGGAGCCTACGTGAAGTCACCGGTGGCCTCCTTGTGCTTGACTTGCTCCTCCGTGAGGAAGCGGGTGAGGGTCTTGATGTCGACATTGATCTGCTCGGGCATAGCCGCCTGGTCACCGTTGGTAGCCATCTTGATGGTTTGTGGCGGGGTATCGAAAGGAAGCAGAAGGTAGAATCAGTGCTCTAAACGCAGAATAGTGTCCAAGAATGAACAGAACGGGCACGCGGACGCTGGACGAGCTCTCCCGAGCAAAGTATCGGGAGGATGGATCGTGGAATGGTGGGGCTAAGCAATTGTCCGGCTCCAGATAGGGCAATCAATGTCAGGCCGACGTCACAAGAGGGCAGGGAACGGACTCTTAGGTGGATGAATCGTGTGCAAGTGGTATCGTTCCAAAGGGAAGGGAAAAGAGGAAATAGAAAGAGGAGGGCGCTAGGTTTTCTACGATCGTGACGGGGCAAGTATATCTACTCTGGGGGGGGCCTTTACAGTTACCTAAGGATTGCCGATGTCGAGCAGACCATCGTCAGTTCGTTATCCAGGCGACTGACTGCCCCTCTACGTGTGCCGGAGGGCCAGGCACGGGGATTGGATCGCCGGTAGAAGAACGGCTATCGATGGCTGCGAAAGGGATCCATTCCGACCCAGGTACCGTAGCAGCTTGGCGGGACCAGCTTGTCGCGCTGTCCGGCCGAGGGGAGTTGGGGAAGCATGGAGCGAAAGAGGATTTCCCGGGACGCCTGGCCTAGGTCACGCCTCCACATTGTCCCGAAACAGGGTGGGACCTGGAAAGCTTCAAGCAAGTCTTTCCGGCAATGAGAGGCGTGGTTTGCAGATAATGGGGCACGATAGCTCGATCCATGGCTCCGAGGGCAGAATTGGAGATGATAAAAGCCCCCCGTCGACGATAAGAAGGATTCGTAGTCTATGTGGTCAGGAGTAAGGCAAGGAGGCATCAAGTCTTCGAGGTGCCGGTGTCGTGTGCAAAACCAGCCGAGAGAGCCGTGGCAAGATTCTTGCTTCCGTGTCATTGCCAGATTGTCTGATGCAGGTGTGGTCAGGATCGGATGGCCGGAAGCCAGCCGGTCATTGTTCAGGAACATGGCCTCGATCGAGGTCGCGAGAGTCGAGTTGTATTCATGTGCGCGGGTAATTGTTCCGACATGGGGATTGGGCTGATGAACGGATTCGTCTCCCAGCTCCAACTCGAGCTCAGGGCTGGCTCTGCGGGGGGAGGGAGGACCAGGAGATGGAGGGGTAACTGCCTACCTAGGCACTCCGTAAGGTAGCTGTGGCTTGCGTCCAGGTCCCAGCTGTGGCTCGGTTTCGTCCTTCTGTGGCGTGCGTCTTCTCTTGTCGCCTGAAATTCTAGGTGCTCATCAGCAGCCCTTTGCTCGGGCGGTCATGCGCCAGTGCCAGGGCCTGGTGCGGTGTCATTTCCCAATGGCTGGCACACGCTAAATACCTCGGCATGTGAGAACGCGACTCCAGTGCTGCCGAGATAATTGCTTGACTCCATCAGGCCAAAGCCAAAAAAGGTGCGCCAAAGCACCGCAATCACCCCAAAGGAGACATCAGATTTTGGCTCGCTCTCCCTTCGAGACACTATTCGCACCGAAACACCCAGAGATACCCCCTTTCTTTACTGTCAAGGGATTTCCGGCTTTCAGATTGTTCTCAATATAAATACGAGTTATTGTACAATCACACAGGCTTGTCACCTCGACTATCTTCTCTCTCTCTCTTGCCTTATCTCTCACCTGTTCGCGATCCCCGCACCCGGCCAGAGCTTCCGCCCATCCTAAATCCCCGGATTCAGTCCCCTACTTGTACTTTAGCCTCCGCGCCTCCAACAGACAAGTCATCTGGACGACCTGCGACAGCAGCAATCCAACCTGATTGTCACTTCAAAACCACCCTTCCCTTCGAGACAGGACCTTTTCAAATCCACACAAACACGAGAACAAATTGCCCACCATGGTTGCCGACGCCCTCATCTACCACCCTAGTGTGTCGCACTACCTCAAGTTCATCGCGACCACCATGGGTCGCGACAAGCTCATGCGCACCATCCAGTACTTCGCCCGCTTCTACGCCTGGTACCTCCTGCGCACCAACGCCACCGCCACCTCCATCGCCCCCTGGAACGCTCTCAAGACCCAGTTCGGCCTCGTCCGCAAGGCCCTCCGCGCCGGCAAGAACGTCGAGCACCTCCAGGCCGCCGCCCGCGCCGCCGACGCCCGCACCGCCGACCCCGTCGTCCGCTACGCCACCGTCGGCCGCCAGCTCGGCTATGCCGGCTACCTGACCTTCGACCTGGCCACCCTGCCCAGCGCCCTCGGCGTCCGGCCCTCCGCCAATGCCAAGAGGCTGCAGCGCGAGGCCTACCGCTTCTGGGCCATGGGTATCTGCTGCAGTCTGGTCTGCCAGTTCTACCAGCTGTACGTCCTGCGGCAGCGCGAGGCGCGTGTCGACCGCAAGAACGGCGAGGGCGTCGTCGAGAGCAAGCGCATTGTCATGTGAGTTACCAGCCGAGAGCGAGCCTTGCACTCACAAAACGATCGTTGTACTAATCATGGCTGAAATCCAGTGAGCGCGCCGCTGCCCGCACCCAGGTCATCCAGGACCTGTGCGACTTGACCGTGCCTACCTCCGGCCTCGGCTGGATTGCTTTCGACGACGGTGTTGTCGGCCTTGCTGGTACCCTCAGCAGTTTGATGGGTGTCTACGCCCAGTGGAAGAAGACCGCTTAAAGGGAAGATGCTCGACGGCGGACGGATCAGTTACCGGCTGATTGATTGAGTGTGGATGACTTGAGTACTTGGGCAATATGCTTCTGAAAGGCTCTTGCCATTGGTATTTCCACCTGTCTAAAAACGAGGATCTTATGCCATCACTGGCAGGAGGTTATTCCCGAGGAGAGAGACTTTTCGCAATGATTGGGTGGGATTTTGCATCTGCTGTTTGCATTGTAGGGTAGTTCGTCAGCTCTTGTGTTTGAGCTTTATATCCTTGGAATGTTTCTCTGGTTTCTCTGCTTCTGCGCAAGGCGAAATGGACATTGTTCTGCTTCTTCCGCAAAACCCAGTGACAAGATTTCTGCCATTTCTGGACGATGTGAATCATGAAGAACATGCATTGGAAAAGGAGACGCAGGAAGGATACGGAAGAAGGGCAGAAGCAGACCACGATTGCTGCGAACCAAACAGCATAAAAGGACGGAAAGAGATAAAAAAAGACAAAGAATGCATCGTGGCATGTAAGTCCCTTTCCCCCAACGACCTCGTTTGTCCAACTGCACCTCTCGTCCCTTTTAATTCAGCTCAACGTTGGTCTGGCGATGCACCTCGAGGCTGAGCCTGGCAAAGGGGCTCCGCTCGCGCAGCACCCTGCTGTACCGGAAGAAGACCCAGGGCACCGCGCAGAAGACCACCGCGACGCTCGCCAGCGCCGTCCCGGCCAGGTTCGCCCCGAGCGCCGCGTACATGGCGTGCGCGACGAGGGGCATCAGCCCGCTGACGACGGCGCGGACAAAGGCCAGGCCCGAGAAGGCCGAGGCGCTGTACAGCAGGTACGAGTCCGACAGGTAGCCGCTCAGCACGTACGCGAGCTCGTTGACCGCGAAGCCGACGGCGACGAGCGGCGCCGTCGGCGCCAGCCAGTGCGCGTGGACCGCGGGCGGGACCGTCCAGGCGAACGCCGCCAGGCCGACGGCCAGGGCCGGCGCCGCGAGGGCGAAGCCTATGATTTTGTCTTCCCTGTGGGAAAGACGCAAAATACAATCGCGTGAGCAAGCTTAGGAATGGAGAGATCAGGATGTAAGAAAACACTTACGGCTGGATGGGTTCGTTCTTGGCCTGCCTCGCCTTCACGGCCTTCATGTCCCACAGTCTCGGGACGAAGGTGAGCATCGTGCCCAAGGCGATGGCCAGGAACGGCAGGGAGGCCTGGGTGCGCGTGAAGCCCAGGGAGGTGTATATCGCGGTCAGCGCCTCGGTGAAGAGGTAGATGATGCCCCATGAGACAGCAGAGATGGTGGCGATCATGATCACCAGGGGTTCGGTGACAAGCAGGGTGACTGGCCTGACGACCACGATGTCCACCAGCGACCGCAGGTCGGGCGACGAGTCTGGGTTATGCCACCCCAGGTCGGTGATGCTGGTCTCCCTGCGCAGCTTGTCGATCTGCCGGCGGAGCAGCATGCTCGGCCGGCTCTCCCTGACGAACAGCAGCGCGACCAACAACAGCCCCGTGACGATTCCGGAGCTGTAGAATACCCATCGCCACGCCACGGCAGCGGTGATGTATGCAGCGTATATGGGGCCCATGCACAGGCCCACCGTAGTGCCGACGTTCCAGCCCAGCACGATCCAGACCCGTCGCTCGGCATTGAAGATATCCTCGATGCTGCCGGCGATGACGACCGAGGGCACTGCAGAGGCGAGGCCCGTTACGAAGCGTCCGATGAATATCCCCGGCACTCCTGCCAAGGGGATGACGACGCTGAATATGGAGAACAGGGCGCAGGAAACAAAGTATGGCCAACGACGGCCGAAGACTTCAGAGAAAGGGGGGATGAGACAGCCGCCTATGGCTTGGCCGAGTTGGTACCTGGGCCGGGTTGGTCGATATTTGGGGTTTGTATCACAGGAGCGATGAGTGCTCCGGAAGATAGAGTAAACTGGATGTTGGCTTACATGAAAGTGAATGCAATGAGTGAGTGAACCCTGTCGAGGCCGAGCTCGGGACCAGCCGTGTCGGCCACAGACGCCTGTTCATGCGAGAGTCGCTGCGTCAGCATCATAAAGGCAGTGGTGAACAAGTCTTCTCATCCTTTTAGGGATGTACACATCAGGTTTTCTCTATTCTATGCCTTGATCCTGTATTTGTGTGCCCGATATGGTGCGCTGTGAAGAAGGCTAGGGGGTCAACACTTACACCGGTTGTGCTGATAACAGTCCTGCAGGTTATCTTGTTAGTCTGTACTGGCGACGAAGAAGACTGCCACTTTTACATACGTGTAAAATTCCAAAGCTATTATGACGGCCGTATCGAAAGCCTTTCGGGCTGTCGACCAATTCCTGGGGTGGGTAGTAGCACCGGTGACAAAGTACAACAGACCATCGCTTCTCCTTTCGAGCCCGTAGGGAGCCAACTGCAACTCATCGTGGGCCTCAACGCGGACATGGTCCCGGGAAAGGGTCTTCTCGTCGTCACTGCCAACATTAGACGGAGACTGTCGAGACCATGGGCTCTCATCAGACTTGAACGTTGAGGGAGCCATGTCGAACACGGTGAGCAGCACACGGGAGGCAGGAAGGTCCCAGCTTGTAGCTTTTTCTAGCTATAATGACAATGCAAACTCTTTGCATATGCGAGTCTTACCACAGAGTTACCCAATTCGCCTCCCAGTCTAATACGATCACTGCTTTTTTCTTTCCCCCCTTCCCCTCTACTGCCCCTGCCCTCGATGGCCGGGTTGCATCCACCACGCATGAGCACGATACTAGTGCTCACAGTCACATCGTTTCGAAAGTGTCGAGAAAAAGAAAGGACGGAAGGTGAACACTAACAAGCCTACTTCATCACCGTCTTCGAGGTACTCCATTCGGCATCGCATTCCGCCGCGCTGGCGAACAGAGGAGTAACACATGCACTTCCTATATGTCAGATTCTGCGTTGTACTTTTGATAGTGTTATTTCTAGATTTCTAAGCATGGTTTACATCAACTCGGCACAACGCCGGTACGGGATGCGAAGACGTCGTTTCACTAACACAAATTGCAGGCTGAAATTGCAGCCCCTTGTCAGGTACCCGTCACCGGAGTTCCGAGTACAGCTCGCTACACCTCCACACATGGATCTCAAATAAGCCCTTACAGAGTACGTGCATTGATCCTTGTTCCTGTTTGTCTTTGTAAGTGACTGGGTTGGACTACCAGACCTTTGGGGTCCAAGCCCATCCCAATCCAGTCACCTTGCGTATTCATCCGTGAACCTCTCACAGCCCTCACTTTGGAAACCATTGGTAATTTTTCCTCCTGGCCAAGGCTCCAGAGGACCAATGTGTGCCTAGTGTAACGTTTTGCAGGCCAGAGCGGAAGCAAGGCCGCGGGTGTTGTAAGCCTTATGAGGTCAAACACTCCCCAATCTCGGGATTCTATTGGTGATGCATCAAAACCGGCACCTCTTGCATGCGGCCCAAACTCGGCCCCCATTGTAACCCCGTCGTAGATTTAACCAGTTGCGGCGCTGCGGCACTGAGGGCACTGGCCCTTGGCGCTGACATTGCGGGACATGTGCGGGCCATGGGGCATGCCTGTCATCAGCTAGCGATGACGATGGGATACTGTCAGCTTTCCACAAGTGGGCTTGGGCGAAGCACGGAGTAGATTTCTAGACTCTCTGGTCCTCGGACCCCAGAGTATGAGTCCAATGCGAGCCTTGACCCTCATCTAGCTTGTGATTCGTTCAAGCCAAGCCTGCTTCAAATACATGCACCTGATCATGTTGCCGGAAGTGGTCGGCTCGTCGGCTGGATAACGCACTTTCAGGGGCCTTCATGAACGAAGGGCCCTGGTGACTTGAACTCGACCAAGAGGGATCAGTATAGTTGACGGAAGGTCATCAGAAAATACCTCAATATTAGCAATGGATAGGCTTGCCATATCCTTGCCCTGCAAATTCGGAAGGGTTATTCCACTACCTAAAATAGATGGACTGGATGGGATGGATAGTCAAGTACTTCTGTTAGCAGCTCGTCAACTGATCTGACCATCACTTGCTCGGCTTCCCTGTCACATATCGTATTACGGGACGAGATCAATACATGTACCTTTCTCCGAGTAGGGGAAGTGCTCTCAAGGGGGTGTATCTACTCGCAGCCCCTATACCATACTTAAAGGGAACGTGTTAAAAGTGCTTCTGCTCAGGAAGAAACCCGCCATTGCTCCAAGACACCATTGAACAACAAATGCAAGAGCAGTTGCCGAGTCTTGGAGAGGATCTCGATCCCAGTTAGCTCGAGAGCTCCTGCCGTCCTGCTTCGTTTCCGTCCTTGCAGCAGAGTCGGGAGTAAGATGTCAGAATAGGAACACCATAAGACCGAAGGTCAGCCCGCCCCTACAAGAGCTGGACTGCGCTTGCGTTACTTTGATGATGATATACTGCATCTATTATGCATACGAAATCCGGCAGAATGGATTCACACAGCAGCAATAAACCCCAGCGGCAGGCCGGCATGGATGCTGTATGCAAGGACACCGTCCCGGCGTTCTGGGGACGTCCAGACAAGACGGGAAGCGCATTTGATTTCAGAAGTCCGAATAAGCCCCTTGTTTACCTTTTCCCCCTACCTTTCTTTAGAGCAGCACCATAAAGTACTGACTTGTTCCCTCTACTATGCAGGCGATGTGATCACTACCCCCTCACTCGGCATGCTCGAGGCCATCGCCAAAGCAACCCTGCATGACGATGTCTACGCCGAAGATGAGACGACCACGCTCTTCGAGCAACGGATGGCCGAGCTCTGCGGGCACGAGGCGGCCGCCTTCGTGATCAGCGGGACGATGGCCAACCAGCTCGCGCTCCGGTCGCTGCTCGCGCAGCCGCCGCACGCCATCCTCGTCGACTCGCGCTCCCACATCGTGCACTGGGAGGCCGGCGGCGTCGCGCACCTGAGCGGCGCCATGATCCAGCCCGTGCGGCCCCTGAACGGGCGGTACCTGACGGCCCGGGACGCCGAGAAGCACGCCGTCGTCACCGACGACGTGCACAAGGCGCCCACGCGGGTGATCAGCGTCGAGAACACCGCCTCCTCCTCGGGGGCCGTGGTGCCGCTGGCGGAGCTGCGCGCGCTCAAGGCCTGGGCCGCGGCGCGCGGCGGCGTCGCCGTGCACATGGACGGCGCGCGGCTGTGGGAGGCCGTGGCCGCGAGCGGGACGCCGCTGCGCGACTTTGCGCGCTGCTGCGACGTCCTGACGCTCGACTTCAGCAAGAACCTCGGCGCGCCCGTCGGGGCCATGGTCCTGGGCCCGGCGCGGCTCGTCGCGGCGCTGCGGCGCATCCGCAAGAGCATCGGCGGCGGGCTGCGGCAGGCCGGCGTGCTCGCCGCCGCGGCGCAGCAGGCGGTCCTCGAGAACTTTGGCGAGGGCCAGCTGGACACGCGCGGGGTCCTGAGGCCGAGCCACCTGCTCGCCGAGCGGATCGGGTGCATGTGGCTCGCCAAGGGCGGGAGGCTGCTGCGGCCCGTCGAGACGAACATGGCCTGGCTGGACCTGCGGCGGGCTGGGGTGAGCGCCGCCGAGTGGAATGCGGCGGGCCGGCGGCACGGGATCAAGCTTGATGGGAGGAGGGTGGTGCTGCATCACCAGATCTGCGAGGCCGCTGTTGTGAAACTAGGGGTTGTGATGGATGAAGTCTTGCAACGGGCTTGCAGCGGCACCACACCAACTCCTCCAGCATCGACTGAGAAGCCTCTTCAGCTGGCTAGGCTTTGAAGCTGGGAGATGACAAGATCTTCATGGCACGACTCTCCTGAAGGAGGGAAAGGTGCAAACACCTTGTGACCATGTTTTAATTATGGACGATGCATGAGCAACTGAGGTGGACAATTTCGAGTAACGTTCAAAACGAAATTGCCATATCACTTCAAATAGTTGGGAGGTTCGTAAGGAGATTCCTCAATGCTTCCAATGCATACCCTTGCCCTGGATCTCACGAAGGGTTATGCCACTATCTAAAACCAGTGGGCTACGGATAGTCAAGTACTTTCACTAACACCGTTCCAACCAATTTGAGCATTCCTCAGTAGATGAGATTGGTTCTTTAAAGTTGCACCGGTGTTTTAGTGTTTTGATACCGACCAGTTGAGAGTGTTTTCGAACCCTTCAATAATTTCATCGTATTAGAGTCTTCTGAGCTTGATATGCTAGTGAAATTCATCGCACTTCATGTGTGTCATAGGCTCGTTTATTCCTAAGCTTTCGGGTGGAAACCCATCGCAAACAAATTTAAAAAAAAAAGCTCATGTCCACTCAATTCCACGGCTCCGAGGTGAAACGCTCCGCGTCAACTTCTTCCTGCGAGCTGTGGATTACCGAGTCGGTCCGGAAACGCTTGTGTCGTCCAGAGTATCCGTCTCCGTCGTCTCCATCCTCCTCAGAGGAAGAGACCGAGAAGTGCCTCTTGGCTTCAGTGGAGACCGAACCATTCGTATCGTCCTCAGACGAGACTGAGAACAGTCTCTTGATGTCAGTCGCAACTGATTCGTTCTCATCCTCTGTGAGATCTATGACGCCACCACTCTCAGGTTCAGGGGTTACGAACATAGACTCGCTCTCCGCTCGGAACAGAGACAGAGGGGATGAGGCTGCAGAAGGGTTCATAAAGGGAGAGAGGCTTCGACTTGGGACGCCCTCAATGTCAAAATTGAAAGTCGAGCACATCGATGATTCGCGTTTGAAGACGAACGAGCCACTCTCACCAAACTGGATGCTGGTCAGATCCTTGAGTTGTTTCTGCCGGACACCATGAAATCGAGAGTCATCGCTGTCATCACCACTGCTGTCGCCATCTGAGCTCGAGTGCTGCGAGGCATCGTCGGAAATCCCTCTAATATCGTCATCTGAGTCCGTATCGTCGAGATTCATATGGTTGTCAGAATCAGGCTCTGACAGAGGCATTTCATCCTCAGAGTCTGGAATGGACACACTGTGTGTGTCATCACTAGGGGGTTCATCGTTATGGTCTCCTGGCGCGACATTGCCGGTGTTCAGTCCTTGAGTCTCCTCGCTGTACCATCTCAAGACGACCGCCATATCGTCATCAGTAGGAGTGTAGAGATCGTCGTCGTCATTGTTGGTAGCGACGACCGGGAACAGAGGAGCGAGCCTTGTAAGTTCGGCTGCGGCTTGGCGGTTGGGGAGTTTGTGCTGCGTGACGACGCGAGTGACATGCTCTTGAAATGACCAGTCCCAAATAGGCACTCTCTGCCCTCCGCTCTCCTCGCCGGCGCTGGTGTCATAGAGTCTGACGTACGACAACCCGCGCAGCTCAAGAACATTGTCCAGGCCTGAAAGAGTACGCATGTTCCGGAGCGGTCGATAGTTTGGGTGGCCCCGGGTTTCTTTCTCATGAAGGTCCTGAACGCAGTTAGGTTCGTAGATGCGTCTGGTCCGGTTCTCGTCGATGAAGATGACCATGGTCTTCAAACGTTTCATCTCGGCGAGATGGTCGAGCTTCTCGGTGCGCTTGGATCGCCATGCCTCCATTTTACCGCGACGACGTTTCTCCATGTGGCGCTCATTGACGAGGAAATAGTTGCCCTGCCAGAGCAACTCAATATGCTGTATGCGCTGGACCCGGTGGGTGTTGATGCCGGTGCAAAACCGGCCGAGCTCTCCTAGGCTGCTGAAGGCAAAGGTATTGAGGCCGTAGAAGGCGTGGAGGCCAAGGAAGTACCTGTTTGGTCAAGTCTTGTCAGTAGGCTGCAAGGAATGCAAACGTGTATACATGTTCCCGTACCATCGCCTGCAGACCAGGAGGACAGAGAGAACATCGTTCGGCCGGAAAGCGTCGGTGATGTTGCATTCACGAGCGCCCCAATGGAATGCATTGATCATCCCGCTGTGAGTTTCCTAATACTCGCTGTCGGGAGGGGGCCTTGCATCGCGGTCAAGAGGGTCGAAAGAGTCGAGCCGGCTGAGGCAGTGGACCAATTTGTACTTCTGAAAAAGAACCAGCTCGAGAACTCGGCCCAGGCAATTGGCGGGGAGGTCATTAAAGTCCGGGCCCTTTGAGGTCTCGATCTCTGGATCGAGAGAGATCGCATCAAAGGGTGGCGAGGCGTCGTTGTCCACAGGAGATTCGATCATTAAAGACTCTGGATTACCAAGAGACTCTGCGTCGCTCACTGGCTCCTCGATGCCCCCTTGGTACTCTGCGAAGTCGAGGACGGCCTCGGTGCGATCAACAAAGGTCACGTCGGGATGGCGGACATCAATCCTCGTCGACATGTTCTCTTCGCCTTGGGCATACTTGAAGACCACATTCCACTCCCACCCCTCATGCAGTTTACTGTACCAAGTCTGCGTCGCCTTGTCAGTAAATCGCGCCAACGGCGACATATGTGAAACTTACTCGCTCGGTGGGCCGCCGGCGTCCTTGGCCGTCTTGGTCAGCCAGCTGTTGTTGAGCCTGTGCCAGATCGGCTTGAAGTTGGTTCACCCTTGCCTGGGCGTCTTCAAGCTCATTTTGAAGTCGGTTCAGGTCATGCTGCCTAAGGTGAATGAAATGTCAGATTATGCAAGCCATTCCGATGCCGTCTCGGATGACCAGACTTACTGGGCATGAAGCTGCAAAGTGTGGTTCTGTTCCACATTCTCCAACAACTGAATACGCTCATGAGCATCCTCAAGCTGCTCCTCAAGCGAGATGTGACGGTCGACTGGACCGTCAGATTGATGACTATCCGACATCTTGAAGTGACAAAGGTGTGGTGCAAGATGCGTTCGGTGTTTGCCTCAGAATGAAATAGAATTGGGAGAAGCAAGCGTAATCTGGAAGTGCCTACGAGCTGAAGTTGAAGGAGTAGAATCCCTTGACCCAATGGTGTGATGGAGGAGAGAGAAAAGAGGAATGGCCACAGCAGCGAGAGGAAGAGAATTTATACCCCTTCAACGACAGAAATTGAGGCGCAAAAGGAAGGAGCCAAGGATGGCCTAGGTGCGTGGTATAAGGGATATCGGCATCACTTGGGTCGGGGATATGTGAGTGAGGGTATGGAAGTGAGGGTGTGTTGTAAGTGAGGATGTGTAAGTGAGGATGTATACGTGAAGATAGGCAAGTGAGGATAAATTAGGCTGGAGTGACGACGGGATTCATTGATGCCCAAGGGTAGGGTGCAAGGCTACCGTGTGAGAGGAAGAATGATATCAAGGGTGAGTACTGGGACAAGCGACCTTTGTATCGTTGGCAAGGAACAGAAGATGAAGTAAGATTGGGATTGAAGAATTAGCCCTACGCGGCGATGAGCAAGATGAATCTACATCTATGTAGCTGAACGGTGAGTGAGAGATGAAGGAAGTGTCATTAGGTAGGTAGAGATGGGACGGAGGGGTCAATAAAGTTTGTGAATTCAAGGTTCGGTCTCATCTACAGTGGCTGGTGATGAGAAGAGATGATTTCGTCGGATGAACCGCGATATCAGATGACAATGTGAGGAGACTCTAAGCTAGAGGGAGATAATGCCTAGGCTAGGATTTGAACCGAGAGGTACTGATACTCTCAATATGACTGTGGAGGCAGCCGTATGTCTGTAAATATGCCTGCACAGTCGCGGTCAATCGCTCTAGTGTTGTTGAGATAGGAAGGAAGGCTGAGGGTGAGACGGCTGAGCTCAGAACAGTGCGCTGAACAGTTGAACATATGGATTCTTGGGTACTATGTTGCTAGATGAGAGTGATGGCATGGTAGTGAGACTCGAGCTCAATGGACATTTTACAAGCATGGTCCCTGACGATGAAGGAGGGCATGAGGGGGGAGTCCCAAGACTGCAAGGACTGAGGGCCAGCAGCTTGAGAATACATCTCATCTACAATTAAGAATTCATCTAAGTGGAAAGGAAGATTAGCCCAGAAGAAAAGAGAGAATAGTCAAATGACAAGACAAGTTAAAGCAAGACAGCTTTAACGATACATGTTGAGATGGTGCAGCAAGCGATCCACAACTGAACAGAGCAGATGTTAACCAGACAACTCAGTACGGAGTGTACGAGACTGGGCGGCCAAATTTGCTAGTGATAACCAAGGCTTGTCAAGGTCGAGACCACTATTCCACGAGAAGTTATCGAGTCTGGAACTACGTGAGAAGACTTGGTAGGTCTGTCTGTCTGCAGGCAAGACAAGTTTAGGTATCCAGTCCTGTGGCTAACTCGGTCCACCAACGGCTGCCCATTGACTTGCAGATATCCACGGTTCCGTCAAAAGCAATCCTCAAGTTGAGTTTCACTGAAACACTCTCGAATACCCGTAAGAGACTTGCAGCAGCTTAGGAAACCCAAGCGTCAAGGCCACGGTATGTAAAGTCGGAATAACACCAGATTCGATGCTAGTAGAAACAAGGCAATTTCTCGCGTGACTCTTCTGAAGCTGTTTCTTGGCACGCAGATCATATGCACTAGAGCCACAGGGGGTGCTGCTCCCACCAGAGCCCGCCCGCCGGGGAAGTCCGTCTGCCCAGCTTTTGAGGATCTCTGGCCGTGGCCAATGAGATTGGAGTGAGGCAGCATGTGGTACAGCCGCGCGGCTTTTGCCTCTCCCCCCGGAGGTGTAAAACTTCATTTGATGATTCTCGAATGCTTTTCCCACTCTGTCCAACCGGGCACAGAACAAAGAAAGACCCGACGTTCTTCCACTCGGGCGAATGCTCCAGGTGGTGCAGTCGCCTAACGAAAAGCGCCGAGGTGTGGGGGAGTGGCTTGCATTAGCCCGGCGCTAGGCCCCAGCTGCGGAAGCTTGGCTCTCCAAGTCAAGCCTTTTTCGTGTTGCTTGTCATTCTCTGGCGAACCGTGGAAGCCCTCGACGTCATCCATCAAGATGCATCTGACGGGTCCGCGCTCTGATCGCTAGGCTAGTCTTGTTTCGTTCGTTCCCAAGATCGGCTTCAGGCTGGTCTTCTGGGCAACATTGTGAACACAGTCGACATCTCCTTGAAGAACAGAACATGGATAAGAGAGAGAGCGAGGGCGAGGGAGGGCGAGATGAGTGTAACCCGTGGAGAAGCAGCTGGATGCACGTCTGATTACGGCAGGTCGATATCGCCATCTGGGATGCAACCACACAAGGATCCATCTTATCGTCTGTTGTCTCTCCATTTCTCTCCATCGAGCCCACCCATCATCCCCATCACCCCCCGTCCGACCAGGTCATCCCCACACTCGCACCGGCCTATGGTTCTCTCTCTATCGAGCTCGTGGCTAAGGATTCGTCTAAAAGTACATGCCGTCCCCCTGTCCAATCGTGCGTAGATCACTGCGCTTCTTGCTGCACGTACTTGTAGAGGATGCAACCCGTCCACAAAGCTGAAGCTGCTCTACCACTCTTACGTACCTATCTCGAGGCTCCACAGGAAGCGCTGCAGTGGTAGGCGTAGGCGAAACCCGAGCAAACCACGCGCGCGCAAGCTTTGCATGTGCCCTCACAAGGTTTAGTTACCAGGTTTGGCATTTAACGAACTGCCCCCTCCCGGATTTGTCCAATTCTTGAAGCCTTTTTTTTGTCCCTGCACCATCGTGAACTCCGGCCCCGGGCACCATTTCTCGACGACAAGACGACCAGACACCCACCAGTTTGGTCTGCTCATTTGCTTCCTCGCCCTCCGTGTGCTGTGCTGGCATCCCAGTGTCCTTGATCAAGAACAGTGATACCTACACAACCTTGCGGCAACGAGTCGACCAATATACTTGCCACCATGTTCAACTTTGGGCGCAAGAAGAGTGATGAAGCCGCGTCGGGGGACGCCATTGCTGCTGACCCGGTCCCCGTCGACGGAGAGGCTCCCCTCGAGAAAGAAGGAAAGTTCATCACGCTCCCCGTCGTGGCTTGTGGCGCCGGACTCTTCTCGGATGGTTATGTTGCCAATGTATGTTTGTGAAACTTCGGCCCTAGTGCACATAGAGATCAGTGTCCCTTACAAACCACCATTACTAGGTCATCGGCTCTGTCTCGACCATCTTCGGTAAACTGTACCCAGACCAATGGACCACGGACCAAAAGCAGATCGTCAATGCCATCGCCTTCGCCGGCACTGTGAGTATATATGACCCATGCTAGACTTCACACACACACACACACACACAGTCCCCGTCTGACCGGTGGGACCACGCACACAAGGTCGTTGGCCAGCTCGGATTCGGTTTCCTCTCGGACAAGTGGTCGCGCACAAACTCGCTCCTCGTCTCAACCGTCATCCTCATCGTCTTCACCGCTCTCTGCGCGGGCAGCTACTACCATGGCTCCATCGTCGGCATGTTCCAGATCCTCACCGCGTGGCGGTTCTTTGTGAGTAGTAGCAATGTCAAGAAGTAAAAAACAGCGCTCGGGGCCAGCCAGGACTGACGCGACTGGTTTCGCGGTACAGGTGGGAATCGGCATCGGCGGCGAGTACCCGGCTGGAAGTGAGTACAGCCCGATTGTGTCCACAGAATCAGGTAGGAGAACGTAGGCTAACGACAGCTGGATAGGTGTCGCCTGCGCCGAGTCGACGGGCGAAGTCAAGAAAGGCTGGCGACACATGGTGTTCATCTTGTATGTGCTGTCCTTCAATCCGATCAAAAGGCTTTTTAGTTGCTGACGGGGCTTTTCTCTTTCGCAGGTTCACCAACAGCATGATTGATGTAGGCTTCGTCATCGGTGCTTTCGTGCCGTGTAAGCCGTTTCCTCCTCTGGCCTTTGGTCGACCAGACAAGAGAACAAGGGTTGAGTTGCTGACATGAAGCAAAAAATAGATGTCGTGGCCGCCGCCTGCCAGAACCAACACTTGAGCACCCAGTGGCGCGTCTCTCTGGCCATCGGCTGCGTCTTCCCCTGCATCCTCTTCGTCATGCGCCTCTTCATCAAGGAGCCCGAGGAGTTCCAGCGCGAGTCCATGCGCCACGTCAAGACCCCGTACAAGCTGGTCTTCAAGTTCTATGGCTGGCGCCTCTTCATCGTCAGCCTCATCTGGTTCATCTACGATGCAAGTCAACAGTCCCCCGCCAACTCATATTCTCTCGCGGAGGGGGGAGTGGCCTACTGACATGACATCTCTCCGCCAGTTCCTGACCTACGCCTTCGGCATCTACTCCTCGACCATCCTGGCCAGCATCTACCCCAAGACCGCGCCCCTGACCACCATCTTCGGCTGGAACACGGTCATCAACCTGTTCTACCTGCCGGGCACCATCCTCGGCTCCAAGGTCAGCGACTGGCTCGGGCCCAAGTACACCCTCGTCCTGGGCGTCGCCCTCCAGGGCATCGTCGGCTTCATCATGGCGGGCGACTACAAGAACCTCTCCCAGGAGAACATGGTCGCCGCCTTTGCCGTCGTCTACGGCATCTTCCTGTCGCTCGGCGAGCTGGGGCCCGGCAACAACATCGGTCTTCTGGCCTCCAAGTCGTGCGCAACGTATGTTTCTCTGCTCCAAGATCCTTCCTTAGCACTATGTGTTAACCGTGTGTTTTGATGCTCCAGTGGTGTAAGAGGACAGTACTACGGAATCGGTAAGAACCCTTCCCCCGATCTGTATCTTTGTTGAAAACGTCGACTAATCGGTCTCTCTTCCTTCCAGCCGCCGCCTTGTAAGTTGTTATATTCCCAGGGCCTGTCCCCCCAGCCCAGCCACTTGCTCAGACAGGGAGAAAAGGGGCCAAGTCAAAATTAAAAACATACTGACACAACGATCGATCACCAGCGGCAAGATCGGCGCCTTCGTCGGCACCTACATCTACCCCTTCATCGAGGACGCCGGCGGCGACTCGGACGTCGCCTCGGCCCAGTACCCCTTCTACGTCTCCTCGAGCCTGTGCTTCCTGTCGGCCGCCCTGACCTTCCTCTTCATGCCCAACGTCAGCCAGGACACCATCCGCTACGAGGACGTCCGCTTCCGCGAGTACCTCGAGCAGAACGGCTGGGACACGGCCCAGCTCGGGCTCAAGCCCACCGACTTTGGCGTCGACGCGGGCTCCGTGCTCCAGGCCGGCATCTCGAGGGAGCCCGAGAAATAGGGAATGGCTTCTCGTCGGCAGGGCTTGCCTGCCTTTTGGAGAGCCGGGGCAGAACGACAAATGGTTGCGACTTCCCCCTGCCCGGTTCTGAACGGTGATTTCTTCCCTTTCCCATGGAGTTGGCTTGTGGATGCACGGGATCGACAAGGATAAAGCTGGCCCGGTTGGTTTCGTTTTTCCAGTTTCAATAACTCATGATACCACTTCCCCGCAAACTCTCGGCCGTGTTAGCAGCCACGCATGATACCAATCTCGTCCAATTTCTCTCAGGGCTCTTCTTCACTTCGTTGGATAGCTGAAAGTCTCTCTTTCGTTTTCTGCGACTGCTAGGCAGTGCGGGGGGATGATCAGTCCATCAATCGTATTAGGTATCGGGATATAAACCCCCCCTTGTTCCAATCAAATCTTGATGATACTTGACAAAAGAATTGTCGCTCAACTGCCTGGAGCATGATGATCATTCCATATCTTCTCAAAACAAAACAAAACACAGGCGAAATCTATGGCCCCTCTTCATCCCATCCCCCCTTCTTGTATAATAACCACAACCATCCCCTGGTGTGTGTGTGTGTGCGTGTGCGCGCGCGTGTGTAACTCAGTCCAACTCAACCGCATCAAGCGCCTCGCGCACAAACTCCTCCGTGACCTCCCCTCCCCTCGACGGCGGCGCCTCCTCGAACCCGACGACGTCCTTCCCCACAACCGACGCCCGCGAAGACTCCGTCTCGGCGTCCCAGTCCCGCGCGTCGTCGTCGTCGTCGTCGCCGCCCGCCAGCGCGTCCGCGCCGTCCTCCTCCTCCGCCGCCTCGCTGCGGCTCGTGTCGCTCGCCTCCTCGGGCACGCCGCCGAGGTTGAGGTTGCGCCGGAGCAGGCACATCTCGACCGAGATGCCCGGGCCGAAGGCGCACCCGACGACGTAGTCCTTGGGCCGGCCGCCGGGCGCGAGCCGGTCCATCTCGGCCGAGCGCAGGCGGTCCATGACGCTGAAGATGGTGGCGGAGCTCGAGTTGCCGTGCCGGATGTACGTGTCGTACGAGGCGCGCATGTGCTCCGGCGACAGGCCCAGGGCGCTCTCGGCGCCCGTCAGGATGGTCGCGCCGCCCGGGTGCATGGCCCAGTCGAAGTCTGCCGCCTTGCGGTAGGACGGCGGCAGGTCCGGCAGGGAGGCGAGGAGGTCCGAGAAGGAGGGTTCCAGTGCGCCGGCTGCGAGCTTGGGGACCCGGGGGGACAGGACGACTTTCCAGCCTTGGTGGCGTTCACTGCGCGTTAGCCAAACGACATCGCTGGCTGGGTATATGCGGGGGAAAAAAAAAAAGACTTACCGACGGGGTCGACATCGAAGCCGAGATCTGCCTCCGTGTCGGGCAGTATCCTGTGGTCCCACCCGAGCAGCTCGTAGACGGGCTCCACGGGCTCGCCGACGCCGTTGCTCAGCACGACCGCGCTGGCGCAGTCCGAGAACAGCGCGACGCCTATCCTCGTCTCCTGCAGCTCGTCGATGCTGTCCAGCTCGCTGCGCACCATGGTCGTGCTGACCTCGAGCGCGAGCACCAGCACCCGCGCCGGCCGGCGCCGCATCGCGTGCCCCAGCGCCAGGTTCGCCGCCGTCCGGAGCGCGTTGAGGCCGCCGCTGCAGCCGACGCCGTGGAGGAGCACCTTCTCGACCGGCTGCCGGATGCCCAGGCCCTTGACGACGAAGTGGTCGAACCCGGGGTTCGCGCTGTCGGTGCACGTCGTCGACACGACGTGCGTGATCTCGGCGAGGTCGATGCCCGCCTCTGCTATCGCCTTTTGCGCGGCGCTGATGGCCAGAGGCACGCCGTCGCTCATGAAGATCTTGTGTATCTCTGCGATGGAAGGCGTCTTCTCTTGGTTGACCAGGGGGTGGTCCGGCGTGCCTATGGATGAGCGGGTGTCTATGCCCGTGAACCGGTTTATAGACAGGACCTTCTTCATCCTGCGCAAACGTTAGCTTGCTTCTGCGCGATAGAGAGAGGAACCTTGACATTTCCTCGGGCGGGACTCACGAATCTGACTCTGGGTAGAACCGTTTGCTCAGAAGCTCGAGCGCATTGGGTGAGAGCTCATTCTGAGGGTATTGGGAGCCCACGCCTATGATTGAGAGGCCCAGCTCTCCAAAGCTGGTGGGTGAGGCCATCGCAAGGGTTCGTACGCAGTCAATTGGTCACAGAAGAAGCTCCCTTCCAAGCAGCAACACACTTGGAGAGCTGCGACGAGCTCAATTGACGATTGAAGTCGTGATTTAACCCGCTTCGAATGTGTGAGACTTGGAATAGCGGGGGGACCACAAGCTGTCTGGATGTATTCCCGCTCTGAGGGCGGATTCTGGGTACCTAAGTTAGGCGGGCAGGTGGCTGGCCTAGCGGTTGATAGCGAGGTGATGATGGCAGAAAGTGCAATCTATGATCTCATGCCAGCGAGCGGTGAGGAGGAGAATATGAAGCGCCAGGTGGGACAAGAAATTTCCTACAGAAACTCGGGAAGGCGAACAAAGAAAGAGAGTAGAGGAAAAGGGAGGTTCCCTTTTCTGCGCCCGAGCAAGAGACAAACAGAAGCACGAACCCAACCTTCCCAATGGCAAACAGTGACACCAAAGGGGAAATGAGTGGACTTTTTGAAACGTGAAGGCAAGACTGATACCTAAGTAGCAGAGTGGTGGTGGCGGTGGAACGGGACGGGCGGCGGCTCACGAAGCTGTCCTAGCTCTCTCATGTGGACAGACATGGATGCCAAGCCCAACACACTTTTGTACCTGTCGAGAGATCAACGACGGATAAGGCGGGCAGGCAGGGCGACCTCAGCGGCAGCTTGCTTGTTCCCAACAAAACGGACGGAGGCCTGCAGAGCAAGCATCCTGTCACTCTAAACCTTGAAGCGGTGCTTCCGGAAGTCACATTGAGCCGGCGAGAGGTTGTCACAAGACCGCAGGGTCTGGCCGAGGAGATACCTCCAGGCTCCAGAGAGAGAGAGAGAGGGCGCATTCACGAGACGGGCACCTCAGATCTCGAACATCCCTGACGGATCCTGTTTCGGCGATCCAGCGAGCCATTGGGCGGCGTCTCGGCAGCTCAGCCTCCACTACAACTAACGGGGGAGCCCGTCCCAATCTGGGATTGCTTGCCCCTCGTAAAGAAAAGGCCAGACAAGAAAATCGGTGCAGTACGTAGCCATGAAACGTGCAAGATCCCCCCTCCTTCGCGCCGAAGACAAGGATCGAGGCGTCAGAGAAGTGCTCGGCAGACCGGGGCTGACCTCCGTTTCTGGAAGGGGCTCAACATGAACCTCAGTCACAGCATTGTCTGTCTGCATCTGCATGTCCCAGTGCCGAGGCATGTCCACAATTACCTCCAATGGTTTGCGAAATTGTGCGGATTGTACCTGCGACTAATGCTGTATGCTGTAGATGCAATGCAGGTGTCGACCCGATCGGACGAATTGATGGACGGCAGGCCGACGCTTGCGGGACGACAGCTTGGCCGTCTGGGTACGTACGCGGCGTGGCTTCGACCTTTGAATGTGTCAGCCACGACGACGGTGTCAGTCATGCATAGTAAGAGGCAAGATCCAGAGTAGGGCAATGATTCTCGTCATAGATTTACGATACTTGCGTGTTTTGTCGGTAAGAGTTGGTGAGGAAATTGCACTGAGGACACTTGATCAGGTGTATGCAGGGCTACCTGGGGGAAAAAATCAATTCCTTGGCCAAGCCAGCACTCCCACACAACCGCACACTTGTTCTAGAAGCTCACGCCCACCGCCAACGACAGCCGCACTCCCAACCACGCGAATTGATGGTGAATTGGAAGAGCTTAAATTGGTCGGATTCCCCATACACACCAAAAACGCCAGCTGAGCTGCGTGAGCCAGATCTAGATCGGCTAGCACAAGACCTGTGCATCCCAATCAGCCCTGCAATGCAACTCCCCAAGCTTGCCTTCGTCCTACACCTCCTCATAGAGACCCCAGCCGCACTGTCGTTCCTCTTCTCGACCAAGCGCCAGCTGCCCGGTGCCACACCCGAAGCCGAGCTGGTCCTCCACTGCTTCGGCGGTCTTCTCTTGTCCACCAGCCTGGTCTCGCTGTCCTTGATTCACCGGGCAGCGTTTGACTCCACCAGTAGAGCTGTCGCACTCTCCTTTGCGCTGTACCATTTGTTCCCGTGTAGGAGGGCATACAGGCGCATCACATCTGGGGAAGCTTCTACCCGGCCAAAGGTGTTGGGCGGGCCGCCTGTACATCTCGTGCTTCATGCAGCGTGTTTTGTGTGTTTGGTAGTTGCTGGTGTCTGGGGTGGCTCTTGAAGACTCAAACGCTCTGTATGATGATGGATTGACTAAGACTTGGGTGATGGGGCCATGGCGAATCAATTTTTCAGTGGTATTCTATTGGATCTGTCATCTAGATCGTTGTGATTTGTATATATCTAGCCTTCAGCTGCGGAACAGCTTCAGACCCTCCTCTTCGACATTGACACCGTCCATCTCGTCGTCCGACTCATCGTCCTCTTTAAGCTCCATCTTCTGGCCGAACAGCGTCCCAAAGAATCTATCGATGGCGTCCTGCTCCCACGACCGCCTGTCGTCGGGCGCCATAAAGTTCTGCAGCTTCTCATGGACGTTGAAGCGCAGCTTGCGGCCTTTGCTGGCCTTGCGGTCGACCTGCTTGCGCGTCCTCGCCTCCTTAAGGGCTGCCCACCTGACAGTAGGCACGGCGCTGCCTGGAGCAGTGGTGTCGGAGGACCGCTGGTCCACGAGCTCCTTCAGCAGGAGCTGGTAAAAGTCCGCGTCGTCGTAGATCCGGGCGTCCTCGGCAACCTTCTTGGCAGCTTGAGCGGGAGCACAGGATCGCGGGATCTTGGTCCGCTTGACCAGCCTGTCCGAGTTGAGCATCTGGTCCTGAAGCTCGGAGATCAGGGACTGATTCGGCGTGGCGATGAGCTTCCTGGCAGCCGTTGCTGGTGTTCTTCGGACTTTGGCAGCCCACTTATCAAGAACCTTGTTGCGGTGCGCAAGTGCCTGGCTCTCTGTGACATCCATCATCTCCCAGATAGACTGGGTAGCTGTGTCGGCATCAATTTCCCGCTTTCGCTTCTGCCCAGCGCTTGCGGCGGAGGCAGGCAGTAAGCTGTCACGGAAACTGTCGATGGTGTTCCAGAGTTTGATAGCAGCTTCTTCGGCAGCCTCGTAGGGTTTCTTGGAACTCTCAGCATCCTCATCCACGGCACTGAGCGTGTTGACAGCGACCAAGGCCTTCTGGAGTCGAATGCGCAGGTTGAGCAGAGCGTCAAATGATCGCCGCTGCTGTCGAACAGCGAGACCTTTTTCAGCCTCGGCCTTGGCAGCCTGTGATATATTCGCAAGAATGCTCTTCTGCCCTTGCTTCATGTCGTTCATGGTCTTGCTCAGCTTGTCCTGGTGCGACTTTTCCGCGTCCTCATCGTCTTCGCTGCCCGACTCACCGTCCTCATCCGACTCTTCCTCGTCGTCTTCGCCAGAAATAGACGCACCATCTTCATTAGAGCCAGAATCATCGTCGTCGTCGTCCAGCCCTTCTAGGTCATCAGACTCGTCTTCGCCTTCATCGTCAGACCCCACATCTGCACCACCATTGCTGGTGGCATCGTCGTCTTCGGATCCGGACAGAAAGTCAGCGGCAACCGGGCGCTTATTCCTCTGACCATTGACCTTGGGTTTTGAGCTTCCGCGGAAGGTAAAATCCTTGAGATGCTCTTCGTCACTATCGCACAGAGCGTCGTCGCTCTCGATCTCGTGGTCCTCGCCATCGTCGGCGTCGAGGTCGGCGGTCTCAGGGTCGGCAAATTCTTCGGAGCCAGACTCGTCCTCCTCTGAGTCTTCTTGTGACCCCTCTTCATCCTCGCTGCTCTCCTCCAAGGCCGCGCGACTCACACGAGAGCCACTATACTTGGCACCCAGTGCAGGCGCTTGCTTCTGTCGGAGCTTGCTCTTTCTATTCCGTTGTTAGAGGACGACAAAGGGTGATCGAAATCTAGGTTCTCAGCTTACCCTACAGAGACATAGTGCTCTGTGCCAGCATTGTCTACAGCATCGCTATCATCACTGTTTTCGGCATCATCCTCTGGAGCATCGACTTCCGGGTCGTAGTCTGGACGGGAAAATAGTCAGTATGGTCTGTTTCAAGTGAAGACGTCCTTGGGCCATGACACACCTTTTGTTTGGGGCTCGTCCGGATCAACAAAGAGCTTCTTGCGGCGGTTGACGGGCGCCATGATGCCTTGCGATCTTCAGATTTTGCACTCAAGATTTGTATGTAACTTCCATTTTCATAGGCGAACTCCCCCACATGAATTTTTTCGAGAGAGCTGGGAACTTTTTAGGCGGTCGACAACGGCAAAACGGCCCCACTCTGTGCCTTTGCTAGAGACTGGACATTGCGCCGGGCGTCCATTGGCTGAGCGCTCCAGTACCCGCGGCCACTAGAGAACCCTCTAGCCTCAGCACTACAGCTCTGTTCTCAGTCAGAGTTCCACTGAAGCCCGATCGTACACTCTCTGGCCGTGAAGAATTGAACGATCAATGTCATAGCACAGAGGCAATGAGCTTGTCATGTCGCCGGCTGTTTCATTCTCTCAGGCCACTTCAGCATGAGAATCCCTTGGTGAGACTTGAACGCTTCCCGCCGGCCAGCCGAATCATTGTACACTAACGCCACCACTTAGGGCCTGCCCAAGAGTGGCTCTATTCCACGCTTCCAGCGCGGCTTACCTGAGAAGCGCAAAATCAAGGATGTGGCCAAAGTTGTAGCTGTATCGTCGGCTAAAGGAGGTGTCGGTAAAAGCACTGTCGCCGGTGAGCTCCCACTGCGACGGCATTCCAGCCCTACCAGTGCACAAGCTGATGAACAATGGCAGCAAACCTGTCTCTCGCCTTTGCGAGGCAAGGCTACCGATCCGGTATATTAGATACCGATATCTTTGGGCCTTCCATCCCGACCTTGTTCAACTTGTCAGAAGAACCACGACTGTCGTCAAGTATGTGCGTTGCATCTGACCTGTCCTGGGTACCCATTGCTGATACTGTGACAAAAGACAACCAGCTTCTGCCGCTCTCAAATTATGGCGTCAAAACCATGTCGATGGGCTATCTCGTAGGCGAGGACGCGCCCGTCGTATGGCGTGGCCTGATGGTCATGAAGGCCCTCCAGCAGCTTCTCCACGAGGTTGAATGGGGCGGCCTTGATATCCTCGTCCTGGACCTGCCCCCTGGCACCGGTGATACCCAACTGAGCATCACACAGCAGATTGTGCTCGACGGTGAGTTTGGGATGCGTTCTGTGTAGTGACGAACGTGTAGCTTACAGTCCCTCTCTTCAGGGTCGGTTGTCGTTACCACACCGCACACGCTTGCCGTCAAAGACGCCATCAAAGGCGTCAACATGTTCAAAAAGGTCAACGTGCCTATCCTAGGTCTCGTACAAAACATGTCTGTGTTCCGGTGTCCGCACTGCCACGGCGAGACGGCAGTGTTTGGGTCCAGTGAGGGAGTTCGCAAGGTCTGCAGTGAACACCATATAGACTTTTTGGGAGACATCCCCTTGCATCCAAATATCGGAGAAGATGCGCACTTGGGAAAGCCGACAGTGGTGTCCGAGCCGGGGAGCGACAGAGCACAGGCTTTTATGAAGATAGCGGAAGAAATTGGAGTCAAAATCGGCATGTAGAGCCAAGCATGTATCATCAAGTCGCATATAGAGTGTATGAGTAGTGTATACGTTTCACGCATAAACACAATGGGAACAAGGGAGACACGAGGACAACGGCTACTAGAAGTGATATCAATCTCGTAGATAGGCTGCCATACCCCTGCAGCAGAATGTACCGTAGCAAATACTCTTGGTCGACAGTCTTGTTCGGGTCGGCCTTCCACATCGAGGGTAGATACGGAGCAGGATTAAGCGCGCTGCGTGAAGTGCTTGTACTGTCATTCATGATCGACCTCTCAGAGTACCTCGAGGCCCGGGTCAACGGCCGTGCGACTTCGGACGTCTGGGGAGCTCCACTCAGTAAATTTCTGGGGACTGCGCTAATCAACCCCTGCAGCGGCCCAGGCGCCAGGTACCCACGTACCTCTTTTGCGGTGTTTAATACCAATGGTGCCATTTGATGCGCGAAGCAAGCGATCTGCGGAGACCTGAACGGAGAACGACGGCGGCGGCGCTCGAATCTTTGGTTCCGCCATTTTCGCGACAAAATAAATTATTTCCTCGAACCTCCATTCACGTTGTCGTTGCGCGCGTGATCACAGACATACACCTCCCCCCCCCTCCGGTACACCTCAAGCCGCATGTGAGTGAACACGTCAATTGGCCTACTCTCGTTCGAAATACTGATCTAAGGGCCCTCGGACAGCTCGAATCCGCCAAAATGTCGCAGGAAAAGAAGCCTCTTCCCTTCATCTACCAGTTCGCCGCGGGTAACACAATAGCCTTCCCTCAAGACGACGGGTCCCGAAAACCTCTCCCCCGAGAAGACGAGGAGACCGTGAACAAGAAGAGGAGGCTAACATGATCTTTTTCACAAAGGCGCGGTGGCGGGTGTCTCGGAGATCTGTGTCAGTAAGTTGACTGTCTATCCCGGTCTGCCTTCCATGACATGTCTTGCTGACAAAAGTCGACAGTGGTATGCCAGCCTCGTTTCCCCCAAATCTCGGTCTCTCGCACTTCGGGTTGATATCTACTACGAGCGGTGCTGCAGGCATAGCCTTCCGCACTTGGCGCATCAGTCGTAGTGCGATGTGGTGGGACGTCGCTTGTTGAACTCGACCGAAGCTAACACTCTTAACAGTACCCCCTCGACACGGTCAAGACTCGCCAACAGCTTGCCACTGGAAAGAGCGCCGGCATTGTCAGCACCTTGTCCGACATTGTCAAGAATGAGGGGTGAGTCGGCCCCCGTTCCCGCTCCAGCCTCCGGATCCGGACCTGAGCCCGGGCCCGTTATCGGCCCACCAGCCGGGCCCTCCAGATGGCTAACCAAGCAAAACGGAACAGATTTGCACGAATCTACCGAGGCATCACTGCCCCGATATTGATGGAGGCTCCGAAGCGCGCGGTAAGGGCTCCTCTTACACTGAAATGGCCCCGCCAACGAGAGAAAGAGCTGTGGTGGTGCCATCTGTAGCAAAGGTCAAAACCTGCGCATTTGAGCTACCATCCTGGTTTTTCCTCCCTCTGGGTATCAAAATACATGCATCGCTGACGGAAATGAGCCTCTGAACAGATTAAATTTGCTGCCAATGACGAGTGGGGCAAGGTCTACCGGAAAGGTGAGCTTCCAGAACATCGCCTACAAGACTATCACTCCCTAACGCTTCCGGATCGCAGCTTTTGGCCAAGAGAAGATGACTCAGGGTCTTTCCGTTCTTACTGGAGCCACCGCAGGAGCCACGGAGTCTTTTGTTGTCGGTAAGTGAGGAGCTCTCTTCCATCCCCCCTTGTGGTACACCATGTATGATCACCGGCCAGTTACTAACGCCGAACAGTTCCTTTTGAGCTTGTCAAGATCCGACTTCAGAATAAGGCTTCGGCCCATCTTTACAATGGCCCCGTCGATGTGTTGACCAAGGTCATCAAGAATGAGGGTACGTATCTGGATACCATTTTGTTGCGCCGCAGTGTTGCTGACTTTCACTCAAGGAGTGCTCGCCATGTACCAAGGCGTGAGTGCTCATAGTCTCTGAGTCAATACACGAAAGACTGCTGCTGACAAAACTTACATCACTTCAGCTGGAGAGCACCATGCACAGACAGTAATTGCCCCCTCTTCGTTCATTAGTCCCCCACTGGTACCGTTGCTAACATCAACACAGCATCCTCTGGAACGCCGGTTATTTCGGCTGCATCTTCCAGGTCAGGCAGTTGCTCCCGGCCGCCGAGTCCAAGGCCGCCAAGCTGAGGAACGACATCCTCGCCGGTAGTAAGTAGCAGCAGCCCCCAAAGTCCTGCACCAGTTTACGTTACCAGTATCGCTAACAATCATCCAATAGCCGTTGGAGGAACCGTCGGTACCATTCTCAACACCCCCATGGATGTGGTCAAATCGTAAGCTTCACCTCTCGTTGCAAACTGACCGCCCTCAAAAAATTCGCTGACAGACATCATCTCTCAGTCGCGTCCAGAACGCCCCCAGGGTGCCCGGCGTTGCCCCCAAGTACAACTGGGCCTACCCTGCGCTCGCGACCGTCGCCAAGGAGGAAGGCTTCGGCGCCCTCTACCGCGGTTTCCTGCCCAAGGTCCTGCGTCTGGGCCCCGGTGGAGGTATCCTCCTCGTCGTGTTCACGCAAATAATCGAGCTGTTCGAGAAGATGCGGGATGGCAAATAGAGAAAAGGCGAGGCGAGGGGAGTCGTCGGTTTCGTTTTTGTCGGAGGTGGGAGGTTTCTGCTGCACCGCGATGGACTTCATTTGCTTTCTTATCATGGTATACTAGTGGCACATTGTTCGCGCAACACTTTAGACAGATACAAATGCATTCATGTACTAGGACTCGTCGACACCAATAGAGAGTCCCCTGTTCGTCCGAGGCAATCGGCAGATCATGTGGAGTACAGTGGCTCTTTGAACGAAGAGAAGCTGTGTTCATGTTCTCGTCACGTTCAGATCACGGAATCAACACAGATAGCATGGGACAACGACTGAAACTCAACGATGTCAATTCTGCTAATAGTGGATCTACGCTCTGCTTTGCTCCTATCTCGACTTCAACGCGTATTTCGATGTAAGGAGGAGCAAAGATGGTAACGCTGGTGAAGGGAAGGGAATAGTAGTCCTCAATTCAAGAGGGGGAAGTCAGTGAGTGTAGTGGTCAATGGTGTAGTGATGGAAAAATTCATCGCAGCATCGTAGCATGTGGCTGCAGCTCGCAGGCAGTGGGATAATCGCCAGTGTGGTCATGGCCCCCTTCGGTCTGAAGCCCTCCCCCGTTCGATCAATCAAGCAATCAAAACCAAGGCTCAGAGACGAAACGCTCAACACCCACCACCACCATCTCTTCGTCGATATCCATCAGGGGGGAATACGTCTGGGCCCGCTTGTCACCTCCACCCTCGTCGTCACCTTCCCCGTCAGGAGAGAGAGACTGCGAACGCTTTCCCTGGCTGTCATCCGCCAGGCCGGGTTCGTCCCCGGTCAGATCGATGATGGCCTCACTGCTGGCCCTGGAAGGCGTGTCGTTGGGGATGAACATCGACTCGCTTTCCTCGCTGGCCGCGCTTCCCTGGCGGTCACGCCGCTCATGATCCCTTCGCTCCCGATCCGGCTCGTACTCGTCGATGTCCATCGCAATGCCAGATCCGTCTGAAGCTTCACTCTTGGCGTCAAACTCTGGAAGCTCACTCTGCTCAATACCATGGAAATCGTCGTCATCCTGCTCGCTATCCTGCTCATCATCGTCTGAGTCCTCGTCCATATCGTCGTCGGCATCATCACTCTCGTGCGACTGGTTGATGTTCTCCTCGCCCTCGGAGCTCAGGCCTAGGCTTCCCATTTCCTAATCTGGGTTGCCCAGGCTAGCATCCTCCGCCTCGGAATCTGCAATGACCATCGGGGAGCTTGCCTTGGCTCCATCGGAATCACTATGGTCCGAGTCATCATCTGAGTCGCCGCCGCCTGGTCCGTCACCGCCTGGTCCGCCGCCACCGGGGGGGTGTGGCGAGTCAGAGTCAGTGTCCGGGCCGCTGTTAGAAGAATCATCATCAGACGAACCGACGCTTGGGGTCTGCACATCCATGAGATCATGCTCAGATTGCCCGTTAGGGACGACGCCCGGTGGGTCTGTGAACCAGCGAGTGACGATGGCCCAATCATCTGCAGTAGGCACATAGTCCCCTAGCGGATCAAGGTGACGAAGCTCCGCATCGCGGCGGCGGCGCGCGCACTTCGGCTGCGTGACCTGGCTTGCGATGTCGTTCCTGAAGCTCCAGTCCCATGAGGGAATCCTCTGATCAATGCCCGCGGCGAGGCTCTCAGCATGGGCTTTAACGTCGTTGATTCTGACAGACTCCATGTCACGGAGCATCAGAATGCTATCAAGGCCCTGGATGGTGTGTAGCTTTCTGAGCAGCCTGTACTGCGGGTATCCACGCGACCGACTCTCGTGGTAGTCGATTACGTCCCAGGGCTCATGCCCGCGCCTCTTGCGCCACGAGCTGCTCTCATCCAGATGGACGACTAAAGTCCTCAGGCGACGCATCTTGAGGAGAAAGTCAAGGACCTCTGTGCGCTTCGAGCGGTAGATTTTGGTCTTGCGTCCGTTCCGCCTCTCAAACTGACGCCTATTGGTCAGGTACTGGCTACCGTGCCACATCATCTCGATATGACAGACCCTGTGGAGCCGGCCTTTGATTCCCCGACAAAAGCGCCCGAACTCCCCTAGGCTGCTGAATGCGAACGTGTTGAGCCCGTAGAAGCAATGGACGCCAAGCCAGTAGAACCGCCGGCAGACCAGGAGGAGACTGAGCACATCATTTGGGCGCAGGCAGTTGGCGATGCTGCATTCTTTCGATGGGCCGTAGTGGAAGCCGTTCACAAGTCCCGAGTGTGTCTCCTAGAACGCATCATCGGCCAGTGGCATATCTTCCCGACGGGGCGGGTTGTAAGGATCGAGACGGGAATTGCAGTGCACAAGCTTCCCTTCTTTGAAAAGCGCCATCTCAAAGATTCTAGCGAGACAATCTGGAGGCAGGTCGTTCAGTCCAATGGGGCTGAGAGCCTCGATATCCGAGACGGGCGAGGGAAGAGCATTCTCTGGGTGCTGGATCTGAAAACCGCCAAGGTTCAGGCCGAAAGGAGCCGCCAAGGGGCCCTCCACGAAGACAATGTCGGGATGAGCAATCTTGATAGAGGCAGACATGTTCTCCTCCATCTGGCTGAGTCTCCACACCTCGTTGTAAGGCATTTCGCCAATCAAGAGATGGTAAAACCAGGACTGCCAATCAATAATTTAGTATATAATCTCACGAGGTATAAATGAAGGAGTGACGGATATGTGATTCATACCCTGGTATGGGCGCGCGGAACAGGTATTTTCGTCTCGATGAGCTCACGGTTCCTATGGAAAACTCAAAATTAGCTTTGATCGTTATCAGCCATTGGTAATGCACACTTGACTCACAGGTCATCAATACGGCTGTTGAGGAAATTGATTAGCTCAGCCTGCGCTGTGACTGTATGTCTCAGTCCGATGCATGATGGCTTCGCGCAGATGTCATTGTTGGCGGGATCATCAGTGTCCGACATGCTTTATGCACGCAGAATGGTTGCAAGATGCGAATGCTAGAAGATCTAATGTTAGTTTCAGGTCCTCAGAAAATAGAGTGAAAACCAAGGCTGTGTATTCGATCATATGAAGAAAAATTAGGAAAGGGTGATAGGCTGGTCAAATCCGAGAAAGCTCACATACCTTCTTCTCGCTGTGAAGTGATCAAGATCTCAAGGCTACCAAATGCGTTGTGATGAACTTCTATACTGTGATTGTGCACCAATGAGTGGGAAAGATATTATGTGAGGAAGATACTTGCAAGGATTGTGAGGCAAGATACTTGTGAGGCTTGTGAGGAGAGATGCTAAGCTTGCTGCTGCTAGAAGAAGATGTTTGCCAGTCGCTGCTTATACTGGTGAAGAGAATGGCACACGGTAGTTGATCATCTGCATGTGAATGCCGTTCAAGTTGAGATGAGAAAGTGGAGGAGATGACTGGTCTTGGAATGGAACCACGCTTTTGAAGATTGCCCAGGGAAAGGAATTGAGGTGCTCAAGGAAAGAAGGAAAGAAGTAAAGAGAGACCTCGGTCAATGAGGGAAATGAATGAGGTCAAGTATTGATCATATATCTCCAGGGGAGATTGAGTGAAAGGGTGATCTGATAGCAAGAAGAGGCGAATTGGGAAGGACCCGGGATCGTGAATGTGGGATTGAGGAGAAATGAGGATCAACAGAGAGGCTTCTGATGAGAATAAAATTTGTGAAGCAGAAGGATGTGGATTGAAGATGCTGTAAAAGATATTGATCAGAAAACCTGATTGAGAAATAGTGATCAAGAAGAAGTTGAAGGGGCCGCTTGAGGAGACTGATCGAGAAGAAGTGGAAGGTGCTGGTCAGCACCAAGAAGGAAGAGATCAAGAAGAATCTGATCTAAATGAATCTGATCCAATCGTGATCTATTCCAAATCATCACGAGCATGAGAGCAGGGCTGAAGTATGAACGGACTGAATTGAGACTTGATCAAAGGTGATGTTCATCACGGATCAGTAGATGATTTGAGATGCAGACGTGTTATCCCACTGTCTAGTCCGGATCTACTGATTCTCACATTACTTATTTCCTCAAAATATTGTCCAGTCAAGGTGTGACTATTGATGCTCCCTGCTGCATGCTTGTTCACTTTTGCTGCAGCAATGATCAAGTCTTGCATCAGATGTTAGTGCAATACCCTCAGAGATATGAGGAAATGCGTGACCTTTTTAGGACAACGTCTCGAATTTATCCCACTTAACCTACAGGGAGTATTCCTTTCAAAACTTCAATCTCTGCCGAACGTGTCGTTCCTTGGCCGCCGCGATCTGCGGGAGTCTTCGGTCCGCTCGGATCGGGGCTGAAGTGGCACCAAGCGGGGCGTTTTCTTTAGCGGCCGGTCTCCCGGGGCGCACGGGTCCCCCATCAGCCCTACCCCATCATGAATCATGTCGTCACCATCGTCTGTTTCATCTCACATGCAGTAAGACGGGACACATAACACCTCCCTCGTATCATACATAAAGGGAAACCTCCCTTCCAAGCCCATAGGAAATATATCTCCATGCCCCCCAACCACAAATTGCTGATCGCGCTCTCCTCCACCGCAGAAGTGAAGCGGACATAATAAGACGAAGAAGGGAAGACACCAAAACAGCAAGCCAGAAGAATGTCGTTCCTCAACTCGCTCCTCCGCGCGACAAACTTCCGCAGCCCGCTGCTGCGCACGCTCGTGCCCAGCGTCGGCGCCGCCTTCGCCATCCAGGCCGCCTTCGCCGTGCCCTCCATCCTCGCCCAGTCGGAGCGCTTCTACGACCTCTCCGGCTCCCTGACGCACCTGACCGTCATCGCGCTGAGCCTGTACCTGCCCGCCCTGCGCGCGCGCGCCGCGGGCGGCGCGCCCCTCCAGCTGCCCAGCCTGCTCGAGCCCTTCACCAACCCCTCGGGCGCGGCGCTGAACTGGCGCCAGGTCGCGCTGAGCGGTGCGGCCGCCATCTGGACGATCAGGCGTACGTGTGGACCAACCCAACCCATTTCTTAGATTACTCCGATCGCATGAGATAGAGCCCACGCTCTTGCTGACATGACCCTTTCCCTCGACACATAGTCGGGAGCTACCTCTTCCAGCGCATCACCCAGCAGGGCAGCGACTCGCGCTTCGACGAGATCAAAAAGTCCCCGCCCAAGTTCTTCGCCGCCTGGATGGCGCAGGCGACCTGGGTCTCGCTCGTGCTCATGCCCGTCGTCGCGCTCAACTCGGTGCCCGCCGCGGCGCTGGCGTCCGCGGGCGCCCTCGTGGGCCTGACCGACGCGCTGGGCCTGGGCCTGTACGCGGGCGGCCTCGGCTTCGAGGTCGTGGCCGACCGGCAGAAGAGCCGGTGGATGGCCGAGAAGAAGGCCAAGCAGCACGACGAGGAGTTTATGACCCGGGGCTTGTGGAGCACGAGGTAAGCCCTTTCTCCTAGCTGGCGGCGGTACCAGGTTCATCTCAAGGAAGGGCACGGTAGCTGATCAGAAAAAAAAAACAATAGTCAATTCCCCAATTATTTCGGCGAGTCGACGCTGTGGACCGGCATCGCGACCCTCGCCGCCGGCGCCCTTGCAAGCAAACCGGCCCAGGCGGCGCTGGGCTTCGGCGGCCTCGGCGGGAGGCTGGGCGTGGCGGCCTTGGCGGCTGTGAGCCCGTTGTTCACGACGTTCCTCCTGCTGAAAGTGAGCGGTGTGCCGTTGAGCGAGAAGAAGGTTAGTGCAAAGGTCACAAGGCCGACTTTCCACGGATCATGCATGCTAACTTGTGTGTGATTCAAGTACGACAAGCGATACGGTGACAGGAAAGACTACCAGCAGTGGAAGAAGAACACGCCGAGGTTTGTCCCGAAGCTCTTTTGAGCAATGAAATGGGGAATACGGTGGAGGTCTATTAATTCTACAGGCTTGTCCCTGAGCTTGAACAGTTCAGAGCTTTATGCAAAGGCCATGTTGTACTTGGGCTCATGTTGAAGCTGTTGAATGCTGACGTCTGGGATTTCCTCGATCTCTCTGGTCTTGTTTACAGACAAGGTGTGGACACTGGGTTTGACAATCATGAGGATATGAGAACGAACAAGACTGTCAAAATAGCCCCAATGAGCCTTTTGCGCGCTTAGACATCCGAAACTGCGTAGCATGTGAACGCTTTTAGCCCGGTAGGAGAGATCTTTGTTTAATAAAGCCTCTCGTCCAACCCGATTGATATGATACGATCTTCCCGGACCACATTGACGGCGAGGTCCAGCCCTCCTTGAGACCGCGACCTCCTTACGATCACAGCTCTCGACAAGACACTCTCTCAGACTTCCACATATGTTGTTGATCTGTTTCTCCATTCATACGCAATTCTTCCTCGCTAGGCTCGCTACATCTCCGTCAAGAGACATAAAAGGCCACAAAACAGACGCCGGTATGCCCTCCCCTGACCCAGTGAAAAATAAAAAGCCCGACGCAAACAATGCAAGTAATCGCTGTTGATCTAAGTACACGCTCCCCCATTCTTCACAGTGATTCTGTCTAATCACTTTGGGCCTCCACCGCCAAAACTTTCTCCTCTCCTCTCCAATCTCCATCTCCATTACCCCAACGCCCAGCCAAACCTAACCTAACCTAGCTAAGGTCGAACCCAGCCCCCGACGTGACGGCGTACAGCAGCTTGCTCTTCAGCACCTCGGCCGTCTCGTACTGCGGCAGCTTGAGCAGGTTGACGCACGTGCTGGCGCTCGGCAGCCGGTCCTGGTCCCTGCCGCCGTCCCGGATGCTGAACTTGGGCTCGAGCTGCGCGAAGCCCAGGAGCGGGGCCCGCGGCGTCGACGTGACGTACTTGAGCACGTCGCGGCGCTCCTCGTCGCGCAGCTCGTGCATGACGCGCCAGAAGAGCCGGACGGTGGGGTGCTCCTGGCCGTCGTCGCCGACGGCGTACAGGCCCGAGTAGACCGTGTGGCGGCGCAGGTCCTCGACGTCGATCTCGGACGAGTCGCCGCCCACGAGCCGCTGCAGCTCCGACTGGTTGAACATGGACAGCCAGGCCGGGTCGATGATCTGCGACAGGCCGCGGATGAAGGCGCGCGTCTGCGCCCAGGGCTGCCGCGCGAGCCGGTGCCGCGCCACGTACGAGATGTACAGCGGCCGGTTCTCGTTGGTCACGGGCTGGTGCTCGCCGCCGGGCACGAGCTCGCGCGTCACGGTCCGCACGGGCTCGCCGGGCTGCGAGACCTGGTCGCTGATGGTGAAGTCGAGGCCCAGCTCGGCCACGTCGCCCGGGTAGTGCTTGAGCTGCAGCATGCCCTGGTAGAGCTCCTCGTCCAACTCGCGCAGGTCGTTGATGTTGGCGCGGGGGGTCGTCGAAGAGTCTGTGCCCGCCCAGGTCCAGTTGAGGAGAAAGAAGCCCGCGAAGGCGACATCGATAAGTATTCCCTCGTACAGACACTTTCCCACCACCCGACCGAGGAACTCGAACCGCTCAAGGAGGTTCTTGATATGCGCGTTCCAGCCTTCGGAGTCTTTCGGGACCCCTGCAGCACGAAGGGTTTCTGCGGCCTGGTCGAGAGCACAGGGGTTGGGATACAGCGCGTTGTGGCTGTTGCTAACAAACAAGGCATGCTCGTTGCTAAAGGCCTCTCGTGTGACGCTGACCAGAAACTCCTTTGTGACACCTCCGCCGTCGATGCCGGCCTCTTCGGTGTCGAACTTGTCCATAAAAGTAATCTGGATTGGCTCCTTCAGACCTTCTCCGAGAGGGAAAAACTGCCGGAACGCATCCGTGAAGAGCTGGCCGCGTTTGATGGTAGCGGTATGTTTGCCCAGGACCTGTCTCATGGCAATGTTGTTTGGATTCCAGCCTCCTCCGTTTTGGCTGACCATATACATGCGCCACTGATCGGGGTCAATGTTGCCATGTCTCCTCCTGTGCTTGTCGAGAAACACAAACTGTCGGAAGATCTGCACCCTGATGTCGAAGGGGATCACATAAGGCATGTTCTTCAGAACAGCCAGCTTGGGGCCGATGAGGGCCAGTGTCCTCTCCCGCTGGGCTTTCCTTTGACGCTGCCTGAACGATTCCATCATGGCATATCTCGACCGGCGCTGGCCGGCCAGAGTGATGGCTTGGTGGTCGACGTCCATAGCGTCGTTGTCCGCGTCTTGATCATCATCACCATCCTCGGTGTCTCGCATGTCGGCTTGTTGCTCCTGCTCGAGGACGACAGCGGACAGGAAGGCCTCCATATCAAATTTGGACGTCATCAGCCAGTGACCCGCAGGCAGGAACGGGCGACGAGAGTCGCGCTCGTACAGCAGCCGGACACTCGTGGTCACGAGGGTTTTGAAGTCGGAGAAGTCCATTCCAGAAATCACGTTGAATGTCTGCGTATGTACCTGAGAGCCTGGCTGCGACCTGCCTGAGCTATCCTGGAGAAGCTCGGCTGCGTGGTATTGCAATGTGAAGGCTAGGTTCTTGAGGAAAAGCGTCAAAGATTTCAGCTCATCCAGCGTCATAGCACACTGCTGAACTCGGGATGGAGCGGCCCCCTCGGACAACCCAGCACGAAAGCCCGCACGAAAGTCTTCATCGTCGGTTAGCCTGAGAACAAAGATGTAAAGTTCCAAGAAAAGGAGAATAGTTCTCCACTCTCGGTCCCACACCGAATCATTGGCAGAGCCGGGGAAGTGATTTCTCTGTAGAAGAAAGGTGAGAGTTGCCTCGGGGTTGGAGACAACGCGGGCAAAGGCCTCTGTCTTCCGCACTGCATTCCAGAAGAACTTGACAGATGGGGTCCGTCCTTCCGTGGATGTGACGTCGGTCAGGTAGAGGCGCATGCGAATATCTTCTGCTTGGCTGGGGAAGCATCGCAGCAGGACAAGTGTGTAGCCTGCCAATAAGCTTGCAATGTCAACACTGTGTTCTGCAACTTTCGAGTGGTCTCTGCAGGTATTCCAAGTTAGCAGGAAAGGGACGAACCAGAACTTTCTCGGATGTGACTTACAACTTGAGTTGCTCTAGTAATAGGGAGAGCTCATCACGATCGACTAGAGACAAGAGGTGTTCCGACACAAAGGACGGCAGCGGAGAGCCAATCTGCTGATCATTATTGAACAGTTCGTCACCGCTAGGTTCGGGATTGCCCGACGTATCAAGACGCTGGCGAATATCACTGTTGAGCGCCGACAGCTGAACGTAGAGAGCCTTGAGGTACAGCATCTCTCGACGCGTATCTTTTTGGGCCTTCTGCAGGGCTATGAAGTGGGCGAGTAGCCAAAGCAAGTGGTCTCGCGACAGCTTCTCGAGTCGAGGCGAAGCATACAGTCGTAGTATGGCGAAAGCGAGCTTGCTTATGCTAACATGGCGCGCGAAAGTGCTCGTTTGAGATGACAGGCCCGGGGCGGAGATCAGGAGGACTGAGGCGAATGCTCCGTAAGCTTCTTGAAGCGTAACATCTGCTAGACTTATGGCTCTCTTTTCGTCTGCAGCCTGATGGGTTGGGGATGTTAGCCATGGCTCATGGTGCGCATTCGGCCCATCGAGAAGGCAGCCGGAAATAAGGGGCGCATAGGCAGCCTGCAACAGGAGTGTACGATCTTGAGTGCTGGGCTGTTGTTGGAAGTATTTTGATAACATATAGTAGTACTGTTGACACCTATCGACCAAGACATGGGGGTTTGCGTGGATGATTCGGAGGAGGAGCAGCAAGAGCTGGGGGTGGACGACAGGAGCGGACCTGGACGGTTTGAATGTATCTGTTAGTCGGGACTGCGACGATGTGACAAGGGTTTGTTCAGATGGGAGCTTACTGCTGGAGAGCCTCGACCAAGGCTTGAAGGATCTGTCTTTGGCGTGCGAACGATTTGCATCCCCCCTTCTCTAGGTCGGCCACGAGGAGGCCCAGACGCTCAAGGTCGGTCTTGTTGGAGGCGTCGAAGAAGGCGAAGAAGAGGGGCAGAGCGAGTTGGAGCCGTAGGCCGAGTCCATCGGCTTCTCCGGAGCTATAGAGCTCGTCGAACTCGGCCCGGCGCGTGTTCTTGACGCTCTGCCGTACCGCGTGGCCTCTCCATGAGCGCTGGATCTGCTGGGCGGCCTTGAGGCGGTCCCGCTCGACCTGACGCTGGCGGCGCTCGGCCTGAGCATCGGCGACGGTCTTGGAGGCACCGGCGGCGGCGGAAGGAGAGAAGGCAGTGGCGGCGAAGGGGTTCTTGTTCTTCTGGCCGCTGAGGTTGACGTTCCGGGTGCGGCGGGAGTTGCCTGTGAAGGTGGGAAACATGATAGTGGGGTTGTCGAGTTACCTAGGGAAGGCGACGAGGAAGGACGACAGCTACCAACGGAGCACAAGCAAGCTCGGAGCCTGTGCTGATCACCTGGCCGGGGATGCGATAAGGTGCAAGTGAAGGTTGGTTGCCGACATTGATTCGCGAAGTCCTGGTTGCGAGGAGGACTCGGTGTTTGGAGGTGGGTTTTTCTAGATAAGGAGTCATGCACTGGGGCTTGAAGGAAGGGCAGCAGATGCCTGCGCATTAAACTTGGGTGTGAGGTTGTTGATATTGCATGTATGCGACTCCAACTGGATCTAGCTGGGGCGGGAATGACTGATTGACCACCCGTAGCAAGCGAGCTTTTGGCTTCTAGAAAGTTCAGGCTTGCCTGCTGGTGAGTCAGGGAGGCGAATCCAGAGTCCCAGGCTCACCAGGTTCCAGGCGACCAGTCCACTAAAGTGGAAGCCATACCGCCAAAGTACAGGGGGTCTCACAGCACAGTTGCATCCAATCTGAACTGTCAATCCAAGTAGTTAGTCCAGTAGTGTTCGTTATCGATAACAACCTCGACCTCGATAACGATAAGGCTCATAGGTACCAGACCAGGCACAAAAGCACGGCAGGTACCCTTGCGGGCCATCCTACCCCAGTAAATACATGCCAGAATAAAGAAGGGTCGCACTTGGTGGGTTTTCTTCAAGAGAATATTGTACAAAGGCAGAAGTACTTAATCTCTGGAAGCAGCTGCGAGAAGAGAACGCGGCAGTGAGTGCAGGCAAGTGTAAACCTTTAACTGATTTACCTATGTACTTTCAGGTACATAATCCCCAGCTACGGAGCACCAAAATGGCTCAAAATGTGTAAACACGCATTGGGATAACCTCGCGTGCCTGCTATATCATTTGCTCGGTGCTTGGTTGCACCTCAGGTAAGGCACACACACCTTGCCAATAATACTAAGAAATTCTTGAGACGCACATGGTGAGGGCCAGAAATCATCTGAAAGGTATCAGGCGTAGGAGTGCTACAGCGGGTGGCGGTACGTACCTTCTGCTCACACCCACACACAGTACAAGTAATGCACGCCCACACCACCTTTTGTGGGAAATTTTTCATTTCACTGGCCACCGCCAAATAGAGTGGTGGTACCTCCTCTCTTGGTAGCAGCAAAAGACCGCCCAGAAAAAAAAAAGCTAGAGCCAAGGGCCGTTTAAATAATTTTTGTCTACCCTCATTTTCTCTCTCCCCTTCCCACCGACTTCACACGACCCTTTTACCACAAAGAATCGCAATCCCCTCCCAGGTTCAGATTTGCAGTACGGCTTCCGTACGCGTCTCATCTGTCCGAAAAGAGATCTTTTTCTCTTCATCACAAACTCACAAAAAAAATTGAAAATCCAGAAAAAAAAGATACCTTTCAACATCCCTCAGTCCCTCCCCAGGAGACCTTTCGCCTGTCAACCCGACAATTCTTTCTTCAAGAACCATCCATTGGGAAAGACCTTTATCCAGCACCTTTTCCTTCCTCAATCATCGCCTATCACTGAAGTCTTTGGTTTGATCCACCGGCTTCATATATCAGAAGACTTCTTCCTATCCGAAGCAGTCTCATCATTCCCAGGTTTCTCCTTCAAGGTAGCCACTCCCCCCCGAATCCCACCTCCGACCTTCGCTCTTGCGACAGACAGCAGCACAGGAGCACGCGCGATTCACTAGGCGCTGCTCCCCGATACGCCTTCATCATCTGTCCAATACATTTTTACTAATCGTCTGCTCGTACCCTGCAGGACTTTTCGCGTCTTTGAAACCAACCCGTAACAATGGCTTCCAACGGCGCTGTTGACCAGCTCGCTGCCGACCTTGGCAACGCCTCCCTCAACGGTGGCGAGAAGAGCGCTCCTGCCATCAACACCAACGTCGAGGCTGGCAACTTCCAGGGCGACGATGCCGATGCCTCGGCTCCCACCCCCAGCTCGGCCGCCCCCAACCCCCAGGCCTCTGCCTCCCTCTATGTTGGCGAGCTCGACCCCTCCGTCACCGAGGCTATGCTCTTCGAGCTCTTCTCCCAGATCGGTTCGGTCGCGTCCATCCGTGTCTGCCGTGATGCCGTTACTCGCCGCTCTCTCGGCTACGCCTACGTCAACTACAACACCACCGCTGACGGCGAGAAGGCTCTCGAGGAGCTCAACTACACTCTGATCAAGGGTCGCCCCTGCCGCATCATGTGGTCCCAGCGTGACCCTGCCCTGCGAAAGACTGGCCAGGGCAACGTCTTCATCAAGAACCTCGATGTCGCCATCGACAACAAGGCTCTCCACGACACCTTTGCCGCTTTCGGTAACATCCTCAGCTGCAAGGTTGCCCAGGACGAGGCTGGAAACTCCAAGGGCTACGGTTTCGTCCACTACGAGACCGATGAGGCTGCCGCCCAGGCCATCAAGCATGTTAACGGCATGTTGCTGAACGAGAAGAAGGTCTACGTCGGCCACCACATCCCCAAGAAGGACCGCCAGTCCAAGTTCGAGGAGATGAAGGCCAACTTCACCAACGTCTACGTCAAGAACATCAACCCCGAGGCCACCGACGACGAGTTCCGCGACCTGTTCGAGAAGTACGGCGATGTTACTTCGTCGTCGCTTGCCCGCGACCAGGAGACCGGCAAGAGCCGTGGCTTCGGCTTTGTTAACTTCACCACCCACGAGGCCGCCGCCAAGGCCGTCGACGAGCTCAACGGCAAGGACTTCCGCGGCCAGGACCTCTATGTCGGCCGTGCCCAGAAGAAGCACGAGCGCGAGGAGGAGCTGCGCAAGTCGTACGAGGCCGCTCGCCTTGAGAAGGCTAACAAGTACCAAGGTGTCAACCTCTACATCAAGAACCTCGATGACGACGTTGATGACGACAAGCTGCGCCAGATGTTCTCCGAGTTCGGCCCCATCACCTCCGCCAAGGTCATGCGCGACTCTTTCTCCGAGGAGGACGCCGCCAAGGAGGACGAGAAGAAGGAGAACAAGGAGGGCGAGTCCAAGGACGAGCCCAAGGAGCCCAAGGAGGCGACCGAGGAGTCTGAGGACAAGAAGTCGGACGACAAGGACAAGAAGAGCGGCGACAAGAAGCTCGGCAAGAGCAAGGGCTTCGGCTTCGTCTGCTTCAGCAACCCCGACGACGCCACCAAGGCCGTCGCCGAGATGAACCAGCGCATGGTCAACGGCAAGCCCCTCTACGTGGCTCTGGCCCAGCGCAAGGATGTCCGCAAGAGCCAGCTTGAGGCTAGTATCCAAGCTCGCAACCAGCTCCGCATGCAGCAGGCCGCTGCCGCCATCCCTCAGCAGTTCATGCAACCCCCTGTCTTCTACGCCGCCGGCCAGCAGCCCGGATTCGGCATGCCTCCCGCTGGACGCGGCATGCCCTTCCCCCAGCCCGGCATGGGTATGCCCGGCGCCCAGGGCGGTCGTCCCGGTCAGTTCCCCGGTGGTTTCGCCGGACAGCAGGGTGGCCGCGGTGCCATGGCTGGCCAGCAGATGCCTCCCATGTACGGCATGCCTGGCCAGTTCCCTCCTGGTGTCCCCTTCCCCCAGCCCAACAACCCCCAGTACCTCGCTGCCATGCAGCAGCTGCAGCAGGCTGCCATTCCCGGCGGTCGCGGTGGCCGTGGCCCCATGCAGTCGATGCCCGGCAACATGGGCCCCGGCATGCAGGGCTTCCCTCCCAACGCTCGACAGGGCCAGGGCCGCGGCGCTGGCGGTCGCAACCAGAACTTCCCCGCTGGTGCTCAGGCTGGCCGTGGCGCTGCTGAGGGCGCTTCTTCTGCTCTGTCGGCTCAGCTGCAGAGCGCTCCTCCTGCTCAGCAGAAGCAGCTTCTCGGCGAGGCCATCTTCCCCAAGATCTCGGCCATCCAGCCTTCTCTCGCCGGCAAGATCACCGGTATGCTGCTCGAGATGGACAACACCGAGCTTCTTGCCCTGTAAGTATCATTCGAATCCTACTGTTTCCACCGAAATCCCTCTTACTAATGAATACCTCAGGATCGACAACGATGACGCCTTGAAGGCCAAGGTCGACGAGGCTATGGGCGTTTACCAGGAGTACGTCAAGGCCCAGGGCGGTGAGGGTGCCGAGGGTGCCGAGGCCCCCAAGGAGGAGGCCAAGGCCGAGGAGAAGGCATAAGTCAAAGCTCGATTTGATGGAATGCCATGGATGATACCACTTCTTTCTCATTTTTAAAGCTATTCTTCCCTTTTTCTTACGGAATCTCGATTATTCCTCGCAAGGTCCGGCATTTGACTTGGGCTCGAGGCGGCGATCTCACGACGATCCTTCGGAAAAGTTTTGATACCGATGTTGCAGCGGGTGACTTGTGTTGCTCGCATGTCTGCCCAGCCTGGCAACGATAAAAGCACCTCTTGTACTTGATAGACTTGGCTTTCTGGTCGGACATCTGGTAAAAGGGGCGGTTCTTTCAGCCGCGACCCTTATCGGCGTTATATGGTTATGGATGTTTTTTTGGGCCAAGGTCTCTCTGATGCTCTTGACGGCGCTTTTTGCTGCCGCATCATCTGGTTCGATCTTGCAATACCCTCGCGGGTGGTCTCCTGCGCGGAGGACTATCATTTATTCCCCCCCTTTTGCAGTCTGCAAATCGCCTGTGTCCCTACAGATTGGGCTCTTGCAATTTGATAGAATAACGAGAAATTCTTAATGCTCTTGGTGGCTCGCTGTGCGTGCATGTATGATTTGCTTCTGGCTGGCTCATGGGCTCATCACGCACAAGATGAAGTGGAATGGGTGGTGGTCATGCAAGTGAAATTGGAAGAAATGCTAGCTTGTTTAGATACAAACAGGACGGATAGATAGCCCGTCCTTCTAGAGGTTCGTGTGTTAACTCCTAAATGTGGGAAGATGCAATGCGCCGCTGTCCGTGATACATACCCTTGGCTGCCTGTGTGTGTCTTTGGACTCTGGCTCGTCCCCGCCCAAGAACGCCTTTGTTCTCCGTCCTCCAACTCGTCGAATGGTGACATACATGATGTAGAGATGAGGAAGGGTTGAGAGGACTTGCCCTGGGGATAAAGAAAATGCAGATCCCAAAACATCCCATAAAGCCATGAATCGTGTTTTGTATCCCAAAAAAAGAAGAAAAGCAAAGAGAAAAAAAGGCAAGACGGGATTCAATTCGCCCCTCGCCTCACCCCGTTCATTATGATGATCCCGCAGACCCCGCAGCAGCGACATTCTCGATCCCCCTCCTCTTGTCGGCGCCGTACAGCACCTCCATGAGCCTGCTCTTCTGCCGCGTGCGCACGCCCTCGAGGTAGACGCCGACGTCCTCGAGCCCGCGGATCTGCTCCTCGACGCCGAGCAGCGTGCCGCCGCCGCCGCCGCCGCCGCCGCTGCCGTTGCCGCCGGCCGCGGCGCCGCGCACGAGCGGGCTCACGAGCTTGCGGCGCAGGCTCTCGAGGCTGGCCTTGAGCGCGAGCAGGCGGTGGTTGTGCTCGACCAATAACCCTTTATCGCGCACCGTGCGCTCCCGCACGTCGCGCAGCAGGTCCCGGTTGCGCTCGTACTTGCGCAGGTCCGCGGCGCGGGGGCCGAGGATGCGCGTCCAGAGGCCCGAGAGCAGGTCGGCGTGGCGCTCGTCCTGGGCCGAGACCTCGCGGGCGACGGCGCGGGCGAGGTTGAGGAACTGGCGGTCGATGGCCTCGAAGAGGGCGAAGAGGGCGAGGCTGTGCTGCAGCTCGGACGCGATGGCGTCCTCGAGCACGGCGAGGAACTCGGCGAACGTGCGCTGCAGGGCCGCGCGCGCGCGCTGCGGGCTCGAGGGCCCGAAGAGCGAGGCCGCCAGGGCGCCGAGGCGCGTGGGGCGGCCCGTCGCGGCGTCCTCGAGGACGCCCGCGGCGGAGAGCAGGTTGTGGATGTTGTCGTAGGCGGCGGCCAGGGGCGCCGGGGAGGCGGGGCCGCGGGCGGCCTGGGCGAGCTCGCGGCGGGCCCAGTCCATGACGATGAGGATGCTGTCGACGTCGCCGTCGACGTTGGCGAAGAAGCGCGTCAGCTCGACGGCGAGCGCCTTGAGGCTGTCGCTGAGGGCGTCGAGCTCGCGCACGATGATGGGCGCCGAGGTCATGTTGCTCGAGCGCACGCTCTCGCCGAGGTCCCAGACGGCGACGCCCGTGGCCTGCAGGTCGCCGACCTGCTGCACGCCGCTCTCCGAGTAGTAGATGAGGGGCTCGAAGGAGCGCGCGATGCCGGCGACTTTGACGAGGTCCGGCACGGGCCGGGGCGCCGCGGGCGAGAAGAGCGAGCGCAGGGCCGAGAGGGACAGGACGCCGACGAGGACGGAGCAGAAGAGGTGCGCCCAGGACCTGGTCATGGCGCGGACCCGGCGCCGGACAAAGTTGACGGCCGCCTCGACGGGCTCGGTTCGCTGGAGGACTTCTGCGCGGACGGCGAAGCGGATGTCTAATTAATTGCCTTTGTTAGTTCGTGGGGAGTTCGGTCGGTTGAGGGCTCAAATGGTGGGATTTTATAATTCAACCCATCCATCCCGTTTGCCAACAAAGGGAACAAAAGGGGGGGGGGGGGGGGAAACGTACAGTTCTCGGGCACGGCATCCCTCGCCAGAACAGGAACCTTGACATCATCCCCGTCCCCTTGCCCTTCCCTCTTGACCCCGGGCTCCACTTTCACCGTGGCCTCCTCCTCGGCGGCGGCGGCGGCCTCGGGCGGCTCGGGGCTCCTCTCCTTCTCCGGGCTCACGCTCCCCGTCGGCAGGCGCGTCCGCGCGGCCCGCGCCAGTATGTCGTCGACCTCGTCATCGGTGTCGCCGGGGCTGGACTCGCGCGACCCACGGCGGCCACCGCCGAGGATGTTATCCGTCTTGCGCCAGAAGCCGGAGCTGCGGTCGCCGTTGCCGAGGCGCCTCCACGCGGGCGGGCTGTACCCACCAGCCGAGTCCGAGGCCGCCTCGTCCCCCGCCGCGTAGTAGTGGTGATGATGCGGATGGTCGTCGTCGTCGTCGTCCATCATCATCATGCTCCCGTCTGTGTCGTCGTCGCCCGTCAGGAAGCCCGAGTGGGTCGGCGGGTAGAGGAAGGGGGGCCGGGGCCGGGAGGGGCTTGTTGTTGAGGGCGCGAAGCCGGGCGGCGAGGCGTCCGAGGCGGCTGCTGCCATCCCGTCGGTTTTCTTTTTCCTCCTCCTCCTCCTCTGCTGTCAGCTGGGTGGTGGTGGTTGTGGTTGTGGGACTGCTACTGCGACTACCGGCGGCTAAGATGGCGGCCAGGCGGCTTTCTCTCTTCTTCTTCTTCTTGTGTGGTTTCGCCGCCGGGAGGGCTGGCAGCGGACGGCGGTACAGGAGCCGGTTGTCGTCGTGTTCGTCGTCGTCGTCGTCCTCCTCCTCGGGTAGTTCGATAACTCGCGGGTCGATCTCCGCAGTCGCGACAGTGGCCGCAGCAGTCTTGCGCTTCCAGAACACGGGGAAGCTGGGCAGGGCGGGCGTGCGGGGCAGGTAGAGCGACAGGAAGACCAGCGAGAGGGTCAGCGATGCCAGGAAGGTGCTCGGGGCGATGTTGACGGTGAGCAGCGAGACGTTGTTGTTCACGGTCAGGAGCGAAGGCATCTGGAGAACCCGCGCGGGCGGGCCGGCGAAAAAGAGCCCAGCAACGTCCCCTGTCGCAAAGGAGTCCGGCGAGGGCTCAGTGGTGGTTCGGGCCGTCGAGTGAGTAGGTGAATTGCGCTCTCTCTCTCTCTCTCTCGCACTCAATGGGATGAATAGATAGATAGACGGGCAATGCTGATTTGGCGGGTGCCGAGTTCGCCAAGTCTATGTGAAAGATCTCCAGAGCGTAGACGTTTTCGATCGTATTGAAAAGGTAAGAGAAAGAATTCGAGGTAGATTCGAGTACAAGTTCAGCTGTTGGGTGCCTGGGGGGGTGGTTCCGTCAAGGGTGCATGCTTGGCCGTGGTTGGTGCTTGTAGGTAATGAGGGCCCGCGTCCGGTGTAAGTCGAGAAACTCAGCACCCCTTGTCACAGCCAGCCGAGGAAGCATGCAAAGAAGAATCCTACTGAATGTATGTCACCTACAACAAACTACTTGGGAGACAAAGGAAACATTCAACATCTATCTCTTTCGAAAAATGGTAGGGCCGCACGCACCCTCCTCGCCAGGGAGGGCCATGTGGTGGAAATCGAGAGGCTGGGAGAGGCCCGTCGTTTCAAGTTCGAACACAACCACAACCGTGGACCTCCTCCGCGGCCCAATCACCACCCATCACCAACCACGCAAGGGAGTGGCCTGGCCGTCTTTCGAGGCCCGCCCCCCCCCCCTCTCTCTCTCTCTCTCGCCTCTTTTTGTCTTTTCCTTGTCTCCCCTCCCCGCTCCTCCGGCCCCTCCCTCCCACCCCCCCTTTCCAGCCACGGCCGGGCGAATCCTGTGTCTCGGATCCCTCGAATTGTTTACACGACGGACGGGGCCCAACTAGTTAGCTCGGACGGCTTGCTCTCAAAGTTGAGTGCTTGCATGCCGAATTCACACCTTCTGATAGGGCACGACGAACCGGAACGGTTCCATTGCATATATATACATATGCATGCACGCACTTCTGGGCAAACAGGAAGAGAATCGCGAGCCTGTCTGTCTGTCTGTCCAGTAGCAGCCAGCTCTCCTGTAAACAAATGGTAAACAAATGGTAAACAAATGGTAAACAAAAAACAGAAAAAAAGCCATCATCTGAACACCAGTCCGTCCTCTGTCGTGGCCCGATGACATGTTGAAGCTGCCCGCCCCCTCACTCACTGGCTTACCTTTGATTGTGTCATGGAATGAATGCACCATGACCGACAAGTCAGCAACTGCCTAGCCTTTAGGCGACTTCGCGCGAGAACGATAGACTACACACATTACCTGGACTTAGCAAGAACTCCAGCCACAGGCTTTTTCAGTCACCAGAAGAAAAAAAAAAAGAGGTGTATCATCTTTCTAACATTCTGAGTGAGATCAGGCACACGGGCCTGACAGAGCCAAAAAAAAAAAGAAAAGTGAGCAAACGCCCCCCTCAAAGCACAAAGAGCCCTCGGCTTCCGCCCCCTCCTCCCCAAAGCTACCTACGGATGGATGAAAAGGGTTTTGCTATAACGCTATCAATAAGTCTCCTGCTATATTTCCGTCCTGATTGCTCCCCTCCCCCAATCTCCTTTCCTCCCCAAAAAAAGTAAAAAGAGGCGAAAACCCATAGAGCCAAGCCAAGCCAGATAGAACACACACACACACCCGTAATTTTAGTCAATCTTCGCGCTCGCAAGAGACTTGGCCGTCGGGTTGCTCAGGTTGTTGACCTGGTTGACGGCCGGCCGCTTGTACTTGCCCTGCTTCCGCAGCCGCTTGCGCGCCACCATGACGGGCACCGAGCTCTTGGTGACCAGGTAGTTGGAGAAGGACCCCAGGATGACACTATTCGTTCGTATAGTTCAGACTTGTTAGCACACACTCTGTGTCTCTGTCTCTCTCTTCGGAAGAATTCTGCGGGACAACTTACCCCTTCAGAGCACTCCTCCCGCGGCTGCCCAGGATCACCAGCGTCGGGTTGACCACGTCAATGACCTCCGTAATCAAATGCTTGGGGTTCTTGCAGTGCAGCACCTCGACGATGACGCGCACCTGCAGCCTCGTCTTGCGCAGCAGCTTCGTCACCCGCTCCGTGATGTCCTGGATCGCCCGGAACCGCTCCTCCTCGGCCTTGGACCGCTCCCGCACGCTCGGCGCCGGCGACGACGCCACCTGCGAGAGCTCCTGCGCCCGCGTCAGCGGCCTGCCCCCCGCCGCGCCGCCGAGCGTCATCAGCGGCAGCTGCGTCGTCGACGGCGGCGCCGACGACGACCCCGACCCCGACCCCGCCGCCGCCGCCGCCGCCGTGCTGCTGTTGTTGGTGTTGTTGTTGTTGTTGTTGGCCACGGCGTTGATGGCCGCCGCCTGCTCCTTCATGGCGCCCGGCTCGTCGGGCACCAGCGCCCCGTCGCCCGTCACGATGCCCGTCTCCTCGTCGACGCAGTACAGCGCGATCAGCGTGTCGCCGTCGCGCAGCACCGTGCCGATCGCCCACTCGAGCGCGTGCGTCGACTCCTCGCTCATGTCCGTCGCCACCAGGTACTTGCGCAGCCGCATGTGCTCCTCCTCGGCCTCCTTCTGGATCTTGCCGTAGTCGCCCCGGTAGATGATGCGGATCGCCCGGTGCGTGTCCGGGTTCGACATGACGGGCGTCGTCGAGAACGACAGCTTCTGCGCCCGCTTGATGTCCGTGTAGTCCTGCTCCTCCTCCGAGTCCATCGGCGTGCGGGACCCAGACCTCGACGGCACATCGAAGCTCGTAGACGGATGCACCCCAGACTTGTCCTGCTTGACCTTCTCCCCGGACGGGTTCGTGACCGTGATCTCTGGCTCGTCAAAGAGCGACCTGTACTTGTACGCCGGCTGCGACGCGGCCACCTGTTTCCCTGTAGCAAACACAACACACAAAAATAAATCAATTTCACAGCTCTTTGTACAAGTGGATGATCACTACCTCGGGGGACCCAACTTACTCTCTTCTTCGGCAGCCGCCAGGAGGCTGAGCGTCTTCCGGGCCTCCTTGGTCAAGGCGGGATCCGGGTCCGAGCCGGTCGAGGGGCGCTCCGTCTTCCTGCCACGCTCGCCTTCCTCGTCCGTCGAACTGGGCCCGTCGTCGTCGCTGCTCTCCTCCGGGAGGGCCTCTCCGTCGGGCGTGAAGTAGACCTTAGCCAGCCGGCCCGTGTTGGACTGCTCCTCCGACTGCTTCCTCCGCGCCAGCTCGCTAAGACTGCCGCCGCCCCAGGCGAGGTTCGCGTCCGACAGGCGCCTGTAGGCGTGGTTGATGTCCACCGTGCGCCCGTCGTCGAGCACGGCCCGCCCGGCCGGGCTCAGCTGCCGCCCGGAGAGCAGCGCGGGGGACTGCGAGCGGACGCCCAGGCGGTTGTGGGGAGACTTGGACTTTCCGCCGGCGGCGCCGGGTCTGCCCGTGGCGCCGCCGGTGGACGAGTGCCTACCCCTCTCGCCGGGGAACACGAGGTTCGACAGGTCCCCGCTGCGCAGCAGCTCGGCCATCGAGTTGCTGGCGCGCTTGCCTCCCTGGCTCACCCGCTTGGGCAGCGCCGGGCCCGACTTGCTGGTGATGATGTCGGAGAACTGGTAGGCGGCGGTGGGGTCCTTGCTGCGCGACGTCGACCAGGGGCCCAGGTCGGCGGGCGGCTTGGACGCGGCGTCCGACATGCTCCGGGTGTGCGACAGCACCGAGCCCTCGGGCGAGGAGCCGCGCTCGCTGAAGGTCTGTCTCGTGGCCGACGGGGGCGGGCTGTCGACGTCCAGCAGGCTGCGGGTCGCGGGCGCGGGCGCGGGCACGGGCCCGCCGATGTCGAGCATGCTCCGGACCGGCGACCGAGGAGTGGTGAAGGGGGACGAGGACCGCACGTCGTTGGCGCTGTCGGACCTCCTAGCGGCGGGGCGCCTCTCGAGCAAGGCCAGGACCTCCCTACGCTCCTCGTCTAGCATCGCCTCCATGGACATGGCTTGATGCGACATGCTGGAGGGCTTTGCCGCGACCTATTCAGGCCGCCTGTGTTTTGTTTTTGAATATCGTTGCAGAGGGTTTGCGAGGCTTTCTCAAGGCCAGATGCGCAGGTTGCGCAGGGTGCGCAGAGAAATGCGAATCTCCCAAAGTGAGGGGTCGGGAGGATGTCGATTGGACGCGGGAACGTGACAGCTTTGTCTTATCTGCCAAGAGTCGAGTCGGTATTGCGTGTGTGCGTGTGCGTGAGCGTGAGCGTGAGCGTGGGTGTGTGTATGTATGTATGTATGTGGGAATGGAGGAGAAATGTTCCAAGGTTCTGTCGTACAGCTGGAGCCTCTGCTCGTTCTAGCGGGGGATGATGGTTGGCGGTCGGGGATGGAAATCAATTCGCAGACTTCGCATGTTGTTGTTGCAAAGAGCTGTCTGTGGCTGTGGCAGAAGGGGGGTCTCTCCTCTCTGGAAGGTCTTAGAACATGACTTGACTCTGAGGGCGTGTCGAATGCGCTGTCCGTCCTGTGTGCTGTGTGCTGTGTCCTGTGGGCTGCCCTCTGCCCTGTCGTCCAGTCGAGGGTGCCTAAACGGGGTGGCGGCCTCGACTTGTGAATGCCAAGATCCTGCCTCGACGAACTAACTAAAACGTGCGGCAGCAGCACCACCGCCAGCCCGCCGACGATCCTCACGGAGAATAAAGGGATGATGGTGACGCCTGCCAAGCGCGAGGCGATCAGTGGTGAGACGCAAAAGACGCGAGCCTGCAGGGCGGAGCTGGTACACTTGTTTCTCCTCTCTCGAGAAAAAAAGATGCCGGCCTGCTGCTTTCTCGGTGTTTTTGGAGTTGCGAGTTTCGGATCGGGTGGAGGAAGAGTGTCGTCGACCAATGGCCCCAAAGTCCAAAGTCCCTCGGGCCAGTCAGGTCTGGTCAATTGAATCAAACCACCCCGACACCACCACCAACAGGCCGACAGTGGCCCCAGCCAGCCCGCTGTTGTCGCTGAGGTGCCCCGCTTCAGGTCGTTTTCAGGGCCCAAAGCTCCCCCCGCTTCAGCTTCATTCAGTACAAGGGCTGCTCCCGAGGTCAAATCTAGTCGAGACTAGCAGTGGGCGAGGCCTGAATTGTATCCATCCATCCATTGATCCATTTGCATCTTTTTACGGGCGGGTTTCAAAGCCGGAATTGTCGAATGAGAACTTGGAGCTCGTAAGAAGCGTCAACGGCCCAGTTTTACCAGTACAAGTACAACAGGACGGATCGTCTTTACCTCCGCTGTTCGACGCCCAGCGTACCGACCAGCCCGGTGCTAGAGCAGCGCATCTCAGAGTAAGCCAAGGCTGTACCTAGTTACCTACCTCTAGGTCGTAGATAACAAGGCGTCTTGCAAGTCTAGAACGTGATTAAACTCCCACTAGCACCCCTTTGCTGCTCCATCTTTGGAGCCTCCGCCGTCATAACGCGGTCATGTGGCATGATTCAAGACTCAACAAGGGAGAGAGGCCGGCCTTGCTTGGTCCCAAGGCTGTGCAATAAAGAGTTAGTGTGGATAGTAGTAGTGATGAGTGCAGGCTCAGAGATACGCTCAACTCAATTCTTCCGAAAAGGGATCGAGATACCTTTCCACAGCCTTCTCACGAATTGATTGGCCGATCTGAGAGGAGCACAATATGACTGCTTTGCTTTGTTCAGTTACTCATTGCGTTCTATGAAAAATGTATTGACTCGCTGCCACGCATGGCAAGTGCTGCTTTTTGGTAATACAGTTCTATGATACAGGCTCTCTCATACACACACACGATAGACACACCTCCCTCGCTCTTGCTCGAGGAATGAGGGTACGTCTCTCTCTATACACACATCCTCTCAAAACCCAGCGTGTAGCCCCCCTCCACCAAAGACATTTCATCTCAAACAACCAATCACTTCCTCCGCAGAGCCAAGTGGTTCAGGTTCGCTCTGGCGCTGGTGCCGAGCTTGTGCACGATCTGCCTCTTGTCCCACACCGACGACCGGCCCTCGATGACGGCGACCAGCTCCTCGGCGACGCGGTGCGCAAACATGGTCCGCCCGCTGCCCTTGGACGGCTTCTTGTTGACCACGTCGAGGATCCACATGAAGGCCTGCCGCCGCCGCTGCCGCAGCTTGAGCGGCGTCGGCACGGGCAGCGCCGTGCCGCCGCCCGCGAGCCCCGCGAAGGAGCGCACCTTGACCAGCGGCGCCACCGAGTCGATGGCCAGCGTCAGGTAGAGGACCGGGTTGAGGGGCAGGTGCGACGGCGGCGGCGCGCCGGGGAGGAGCGGCCGCGCCGGGTTGATCTTGGGCACGGGCGACGTCCGGAGGTAGTTGAGGATCATGGACATGTCCTATTGGAGGATAGAAAAATAAAAGCACCGTCGTTAGCAAAAAGTTCATCCTAGCCCCCCCCCCCCCTGACAGAGACCAAAAAATGCCTTTTGCAGGTATAGTCAACTGCCCCCCCATCAACAAGTAAAATAAAGAAAAACTCACCCTCTGGGCCTTGCTCAGCTTGCCGTCCCGCATCAGCAGCTTCGTGATCTGCGTCAGCACCGGGTCGTAGCGGTCCTTGAGGTGCATGGACGGCGGCAGCCTCCTCTCCGGCAGGCCGAACCTGTGCCCCTCCACGGCCGGGTCGAAGGGGTCCAGGCCCTGCGCCATGAGCTCCAGCTGGCGCAGCGCCTCGCCGTTCCCGGGCGCCTGCGCCTCCGCCGGCCGCGCCTCCGCCAGCCTGCCCGCGCTGAGCATCGAGAGGGGCATCGTGCTGCCGTCCGCGCTGTCGGGCGCCGACGACGTCAGGGCGTTGGAGTTGTTGCTGTTGTTGGGTGACGGCGAGGCGGTGGACCTGGAGGCGGCGTCGTCGGCGAAGCCCCTGGCCAGGGCGGCGATGATGCGCGGCTGCTGTTGCTGGCGCTGCTGCCATTGCGCGGCGGCCGGCCGTGACCGCACGGCCAGGGTGCGGCAGGCGCTCCACAGGTTCAGTCGTGGAGGCATTGGTGGTGTTGTGCTGTGTCGGGAAAGGGGGGGAAAAGGCAGCCTCTTCCGTGGCGGCGGTTCCTGATCACAGACGGACGGGCTGGCAGACGCAATTTTTGTGTTGGAGAGCGGAGCTTGCCGGGGCAAAGTGGTCCAAGCGCCCCCGTGCAGCAACGACCGGTCCTTATCAACTGATAAGCCATGGCTCCAAGCATCTCACTTATTAGTTACCTGAATTAGGTATCTTAGGTACCTGATGTAGGTACTCCGTAAATCGTCCAGCATGCGTTTCTTGACTACGAGAATGACATTCTCACCCAACACGCCCCTGTCCCAAATTCTCCCAACTTATCCTCCTCCGCCTCTCGTGACTCCGTCTGCCCCCCCAGCCAGAGAACAAGAAGTGCCTGCAGAGTACATGTACAACAGAGCAACACGTCTGCCTCTACCCGGAGCTAAGAGGGGTCGAGGCAGGCTAGCCAGCCCTGAATCTGACGGGGGGGGGCCATCGACAAACTTCCCAGGCCTTCCGGATGCAAGCTCTAGTTAGCGAGAAAAGAGTCCCCCAGGCCCGATCGAGAAAGATCTTCTCCTCCTTGCAAGGGAATGCTCAAGTGACAAATACCGAAGAACGGTGAGTGCCGAAGCAAAGTGGCCCCGCATGTTCTCGCAACATCTGTCCAGACAGGACCAACAACAGGCATCTTCCTCCTCCTTGGGCCGCACCCGCGCAGCCGGAACCCCTTCCCCGGAACGCTGGCCACCACCAGCCCTTCTCCCCTCCCACGTAGGCGGTGAGCTGTCAGAAGCAGGACTTTGGCTTGGCTAGCACGGCCGCACGCAAAGCTTTCTCCCGCCGACCCCGGCCCGTCCTGAAACGTGCGCGAACCAATGCCAGGCCCCTTGCTCTTGCGTCCATCGGAAGAGGCGGTGGTGCTCTCATGGGTGCTTGTTGACGCCGATGCCTCCTCTCGAGCCACCAGCCTAAACTTGCCCACTTCAAGGCCAAGTCAGCAGCAGCAGCAGCAGCAGCAGCAGCCGCATGCCGACAGACAGAAAGAGAGGGAAAGAAAAGTGTCACAAGGTCCCACCACAAGCGTAACGTATATGCGCGTGGCCTCCTTGTCTGCCTGAAAACCCCCCGGCCTCCCGCATCGGCGAGGGCGGAGGGGAATAGGACAAGGCCAAGGACGACGACGACACACAGACGCCCCGAAATCCGGTCAGGCAGACAGGCCCCCTTCCCTCCCCGCCACCAGGTGCAGGTCCCACCGCTTGGGTGCTGGGATCGCTTCCAATTCGCTGCAGCAATAAAACTTCCGCGCAGTGTACAACGTACAGGAACACACACACACACGGGCGGATGCTTGCTGGCAAGTTACAAAGTCTGGCAAACGAACTCTGCTGTCCGCACCCGGGCAGGCAGGTAGGCAGGCAGGCAGGCAGGCAGGCAGGCAGGCGGGCGGGCACATCATGTCACTCCGGTGAGCATGCAGACAGAGACCTGGGAGTAAGCAAGCCTCCCGGGACCGGCGTTGCGGTTGCAGGCATGCCAGTCTCCTTCCAGCAGGCAGGGGAGGGGGGCTTGCCAGGAAAAAGAAAAGAAGATTTCCTGTCGGTGAAGGAGGATACCTAGGCCCAAGAGTCCGTCTGATGGACCTATCCTCCTCCTACGTTGCTTGCTTCTTCCTCCCTCGTAAAGAGGCGGTAATCATGCTGTCATGGGCTGTCGACCCGGTGTAGGTTGTGCAAGTTCACGTCCCCCCAGTCCCAGTTTCCAGGTTGGAAGTCTTTTTTTTCTCTCGGTAAGCCTGGCAGTTGCGGTTATTGGGAAAATGGGAAGTATGCAAGTTTGGCTGGGGAGAGAGAGAGACACCCTACCCTGGACCCCAGCAAGAAACCCCATCTTCACCCAACTTTGATCCCAGTTCTCCCCTCTCATCAACCCTCCAATCCAAACCACGGAATTCCCTCCGCATCCTCAAAATACCTTGGTACAGGTAGATAACAAGGCAAAGAAACATGTGCCCCCCCCCCCTCCCCCAACACGAGGGTCCCGTACCCAAGCCCAGAAACAGCAATCCCAGATATCCACGCGCACGCCGCACGCACGCACCAGCGAAAGTTTTCCTGTCCGTCCATGTAACATCGTGAACTGGCCTGGACGGATGAACTTCTGCCACCCCACTGCACTAGAGCACCAGACGATGCCGCTAGCCTCCCCCGCCCCCAAACGGAGAGTTGACCCAGACATTGTGGCGTGTCTGCACAGAGGAAAGAGGAGCCCACGTTCTCATTCTCAGTCATCCTTTCTTGCTATTCGCGGTCCTCTTGTAACTACCTACCTACCTGCCCACTGCCACATCTATCCCTCTCAACATCGATCGTGCTGCTCCGGGAACTAGGACGGGCCCCCTTCCTGCCTCACTTGCGTCATTGGGGGAAAAAAAAAAAACTCAGACAAAAACTGCACAATCTAACCAAGTACTTGCCCCCCAATGATCGTCCCCTCTGAACCCAGATTGACCCCCCCTTTTTTTCCTATCGTCCCGGCCCGTGCGTGGGGCTGGCTGGGCAGCTAAGATGCTCAGCTGGACCGGGCCAAGTGCCGTCAACCACACACACCCACTCCCACACACACGAACTAACTAACTAACTACTGTCAACACCCACGCAAAAGAGCGGGCGTGGGTAGGTAGGGCAGGGCAGGCAGGGACAGGCAGGCGAGAGAGAGAGAGATGGCGGTGGGCAAGCTAGAGTTAGGTAGGGTATGTATGTCGATCACTTCCAGCTTCCCTGGGGGGGAGGTCCACGAGACGAACGACAACAGGCACAGAGCCGCGTGCGTGCGTGGGCAGAGAACAGAACACCACCACCAACACCGATTTATGTGTATGTTAATGAGTGTGTGGGGGGGGGGGACGGAACCCTTCCTCCCAAGACACATCTGAAAGCCATCCCACGACCACGACCACCACGTTGGGTTCCAGGCAAACATACAAGGTAAAGTACCTTGCTTTGCCTCACCGTCAGCAAGGGCATGACATGTATATATCCTTGGCATGCATAGAGAACCAGGTCACAAAAGAGAGGCAGCACCGCGCCGTCCTTCCTCTCAATGGCTTAAAGCCATCGGCACCATGCCTATGGGGCCTTCTCGAGGAGAAGAGAGGAGAGGAGAGGAGAGGAGAGGAAACGGTAAGATAGACGGAGTGCGAAGATGTCTGGTAAAAAAAAGTCTACATTGATGTGTTTATTCGAAACGAGAGAAAAGAGATAGAAAACGAAAAACCAAAAACGAGCGTATCCTGTGCCAAGGGAGATGTCTTTTTTTTTCCCTCCCACACCGAAAATAAAATATGCCAACAAACCCAACCCTTGGGCCTCCCCGGTGTCCGGCAGGTAAAGAGCAACTTGCATGTAGTAGCTGCTGCAAGCCTTATGATCGACACGACCCGGTTCCGAGCACCTGTCCTGTCGTCCCTGCAAGCCCCCCCGGGCCCCGACTCCTGGGTCGGTCAAGGCGCCTCTTTGACTGCTTCACATTGCTTTTTTTTCTTTCTCTCTGACCCTCCTCCTTTCCTTTCCTTTCCCCCCGCCTCCTCGGGTTCCATCTTGTAACGCCGCCATGATTCTTTTTGTTGGCCCCCTTTCATTTCCCCTAAGCAGTGATCCCCTAAAAGGAAAAAGAAGTGTACAAGAAAAAAGCATACACTCATACAAAGGAACTTCGTGTCTTCTCTAAAAACTGCCCATGGTGACACACGCCATGTTTGCTGTGAAAGTTGTGCTCTGCTGATGCTTTCTGTTGTGTATGGGGGGGACCTGCGAAGGCCACACTGGTACGAAAAGGAGCCACGACCGCATGTGCAGTAGTCTCGAGAACTAGCAGACCACGGGCCGATCTCCTCGGAGAAGACTCCATGCCGCCCCTGTCGATATCTTGTAGCCCAATGAATCATGTTGAGGAAGCCCACCTAGTAACCCAAAACAGTTGTCTAAAGGAACGACGCCTTATGAAAAAGTAAGAAACAAGAGAGAAAAAGTGAATAAGTGAATGGACGGAGCCCACCAAAACCAGAGGAAACGGAGCCCGTTGGCGCCATCCCACCCACTTTGGACATGGCTCCCATAAAAGAAAAAAGAAGAATATGTCACTGCGCCGAATGCCATAAAAGCCTGCTGCCGTGTGGCGAAGATCCATGCCCTGTCTCCAAACGCCAGAATGTCATGTAGTCGTACAACACATGGAAGGGAAAGTGCGTCAGAAACGTGGCTCCAAAGCCGTGCTGCAAAGGCCTGATCGACGGGGGTCAGGGGCCAGTGCAGGGCGCAGCGCTGCCGACAGCCGTCTGCCTACCATCCGCTTCGGCTTGTGGAAGGCGAGCTCGGGTTGGAGCCACCGGTCAGCCAGTTGAGGGCCAGCTCCGCCGCATCCTCCTTTGCGTTGTTCAGGTTCTTGCCGTCGTACCAGAAGCGTGCAGCAAAGCTCTGGCCGTGGACCATCACTCGGCTCGACCAAGCCGTGCGTCCTCCTGGAGAGGTGGCCAGATAGATCAGTATCTCGCCCCTCGTGGCTTACAAGCCGCCATGACGAGAGTTCTCGGGAGTCTTACCTCGTCGATCAGATACGATCTGGAAAACGGGAGGGTTGATTTGGTATTCACGACAAGCATCTGCCACATGTTAGTGAACTGCCCGAAGCATACTGGAGATGGCAATCATACCATCGAGCTTCTGCTGCCATTGCTTGGCCGCGCTGTTCTGGTTGTAGGCAGAAGGCATGGTGTCCGAAGATGGTATAAGATGAAGAGTGTAATGTAGGATGTACCCGTGTGTGAAAGAGAATATGATGAGCTGCCTAGAAATTCAAGAACGATTGAGGCAAATGCGTAAAGACTTGTAGGAAAGAAATGTATGATCTGGATATGATGAGATTCCCTAACGAGCGTGGGATGATGGAGAGAGTGAGAGTTGTGGTAGTTCTTATACTTGTCGACTGAGGCACGGAGACAATTTCATCAACACCGTCTGGCCAACCGTGAGCTTGACAGCTGTGTCGTGGCAGAATTATATTGCTTCGAGAGAAGTCAGGCTGGCCAGAAGGACCTGGTAATCTTGGGTTTCGATGTTTGCTTGATGATGTCCTCGTACCTGCGTCTTCGTTTGCTTGCGCGCGAATGTGCAGAAAACGACGGCAGACTGCATCGTGAATGGAGGACGGGAGTAGCAATGATAAAAGAAAACAGCCATAACAGTCCATGAAAAGTACCTTCTGACGTAGGTGCATGTGCCCACGCTTGAAAAGTCACCCGCAGGTTCCTCTTGGGCTGCACTAGGTAGGGCCTCTACCACGAAATGCACTTACTGGCCCTTACTTCCTTTTGCTTTTTGGAGAGGGAAAGCGAGAGAAGAGAGATCCAATGCTCGGTTTCTCTCTCCTGCTAACTATCCGCCCTTTCTTTTCTTTACTGTATGCTCTGAGCATGTTTCAGCACTATCAGCCCTCTTGCTAGCTAGCGTCTGTTGGGCTTTTGGAAAGGAAGGACTTTAGACGGAGTAAAAGAGCGAGGAGAGAAAGCTCTGCAGCAGGGGTGGCGTGTGTGAGACCATATCCGACTGAGGAAACCCTGGGATGGAGAACATCGAATGGGAAAAGTGCAGAATGGGCCTAACTCGGAGAGGCAAGGTACCGCAGAAGTCCCTAGTGTTTGCTCGACGGGGAATATCTGCCCTGAGCCGATTAGTTGAAAAGACAGCGTTTCTGAAGAAGGAAGAAAAAGCAAAGATGGATGCGTGTGGCTGGCCGCTGGGCTGATTGTTCGATGGTGTGGTGTAAGTCCAGCGTGGGATGTGCAGGCGTGCTAGTCCCGGATCGTCGCGGGAATGGCAGGGGAGGACAGTGGGAGGACGCAGGGCGGTCCAGGGTTGCGTTTGGTTGAAACATGAGTCCCATTGAACAAACGCTTGGCTCTCTTGCCTGCAGGACTTGCGTATTGCCCCTGCTCAGTCATCTGTAGTGGTCCAACTTGCTCAACGACATGGCCGACTCACTTCTCGCTGCCGGCTGCAAATCGGCTCTGAGTTGCGATGTACAACCACGTTGAGGGTGTGTTCGAACGCGTAGCCGGGCACAAATTTTCGCTTCAATCTTGTCGGCGAGAAAAACAAGGTGTGTATCTGGGTGTGTGCGTGTGTGGCACGCCCTGACACCTCTGAGCGTGAACGCTCACACCAGGAATAGCCACCCCTGACCCGGTGAGGTGAGAAGCACAGGGCTAGGCAGGTATGCTCGATGTATAAGATACTTCCGAATTCCTGTCCCTCAGAACGGGTCGGTGCCAGTTGGTAGAGAATTGTCGGTAGTAACGGTATGGGTCGACTTGGTTACTATTGCCAGATTGAAAATAGACTGACGATACGGATCTCTCCCACCATGCCCATCCCAGGTGCACGGCTGATCTCGGTTAGATAGTGTGGGTATTTCTGTAAACTTGTCCATGACGTCTTGTGTACTTGATGTCCGTGAGCCTGAGGTAGCATGGTTAGGCTCGCCGCTGGCCATTTATTAGATAGGCGGTCTGACCGACTTTCCACTTTGATCCGCGATTTCGTTTATAGAAACTTTACCTGCTACACCGGGGTGGAGATGTCAATGAAGTTGTGATGTGTTTGCTTCTCCACAGGCTGTTGGTCTCTCGGTAGGCCATGGCACGACGGCCCTGGCGTTGCAAGGGCCCCTCCTCCGGCTACCCGCACCCACATGGCTTGCAATGTTAGTTGCAGAGCTCTGATGAGACAGAGCGGGTATTGCAAAATTGTGCTCAGGAGACAGAGAGGCATTTCCCTATTCCGAGGCTAAATCGTGACATAGGAGGAGTTCGTGCGTCTCATCGATGTGGCACAAGACCCAGGTCAGCACATCTAACTGTTCCGCATCGTCGGGTACTGTATGATCAATCGGGCATCGTTCCCAGGATCCGTGCAGCAAGGACAATCGGGCGCTGCCAGGGTACACTGACAGCTCATCATAAGGCGCCAACGGCATATAGACTCTCAGCTGGGTAAGAAGCCAAAGAAGCGCCTCCAGGGCGCCATCGGACAAAGCATGAGCTTATGTTGCTCGTCCAGTGATGACGTTGAATCATAGTAACAGACTGAGACTGTTCATCAGATTAGTGATCTCTGTCCGGTGTCGTAAGTGTGTTGAAGGGCACTAATTCGACCAGGGGCAGCGCGAGATCTCCATCAGCCAAAAGCGTGGAGCAAGTTCGGTATTGACCATCTCCTCTGTTGTGAAAGTACCAGATACATTCAATACTTTCGATGGGGCCAGGCCTGGGTCGATCAGAGGATATTGCCGTTACATGTCCAATATCTGGCGTGGTGTCGAATTCAAGAGGGTGTAGAGTTGCGAACTATAACGACAAGGACTAGACCTCCATGTTTTGTTCGTGTGTGTGCAGTGGTATCGGCGTGCTGCCTGCTGCAGAAGCTGATTCGGCATGTGATTTGATGAGGTATGCGGTACGCAGACCATCCATGGCAGTACGTCCCTGGGAATATCTCATGCATGGCGACGCACACAGAGCGACCGATCTGGCCCAAGTACATATGCCTCGCTATTCGTCGCAGGTCGGCTCGGGGGTTTTCAGTTTTCTGTAGCACGTCACTAGTGAAAGCAATTGGTCAGTTCCAAGGTTAGCAATGTAGGATAAATCAGTTTCTATTTGGATGTGGAGCTCTCACATGTTGAGGGGTGGATCAAGAGTTTTCTGCGGCTACACCAAGCTTTCGCAACGACCAGGAACAGTTGTCAAAGCAAAAGGACGACATCGGGCCAGGCAGTCGGGGACCGATATCATGCTATACAGCCAAAACAACAGAGATAAGGCTTGCAGATGGGCAGAATCGATGTACTCCAACGTCAGGTGCCGGGGCTGCGTGTCTTACATCGAGATCATGCAGGGAGTATCATCTTGACGAGTAACGGTCTGGTGCACGACAGCAACGGATGTGCAGGCGTTCGAAAGTGCTGGTTTTTGCGAGGTTCACTGAGTGTCGAAAAATGGCATGTCGAGTCGAGGGTTGCGATGCGTCTCGGATGTCTCGAACCCTGATGCGACGATTTGCTGACCGGCGGGCGGTTGAGAAGCCCGTGCCGCCATCTGCAAGCCAGGCAGCTCGGTAGGCCTCAAGTGAGGGCACTTTCCGATGCAAGGTGAGCAATTCAACGAGTTCAGACAAGAACTACACCCGTTACGTCCCTCTCGAGCAGCTCTAGTCGATAAGCTGTGGCACACCCCCATAAAGTCGAAACAAGAGTGTGCAACATGAATAGCGAACGGGATCCCAAATCTCTGAGAAGAGGCCCGTAGCAGGTTCAAATAAGACGGTCTCGAGGGCTCGATTGCTTGCAGGACGTGCTGGAGGGGCCTATTGAGGAGCCGAGACCGGACTACATCTTCAGGCATGATTGGATCATGAAGAAAAGTGTTCTAGATGTCCAAATGCATGAGGAACGTGCAGATGGCCATCGACAAATGACAGCAAAAGGCGTTTGGATATCGAGATGCCACGGACTGTTTTGTCGACAGCTTGCACACCACAGGTGGAGAAAGGCCATGTGAAGGTGAAATGTGGCATCCAGACGTGCAGCCGCTTGGCCAAATACTGGAGATACTGGTCGCCTGCTCTGTTGCCAGGAGCAGGACGGAATGGGAGCCAGGTATCGGTACCAGAGCCGGAGGTGTGACAATTGCAAGTTGGGTGCATAAGGCACGCAGAGACACAAGCGAGAATACAGCATTTCGAGCGCCTCGCGAACCCAATGAATGGCTGTGGGAGAGACATTGGCCCCTTGGCGTATCATATCGGGGGAATGACAAAGATCCAGACGTATAGGTACTCATGAAAGAGCAGAGATACACCGAAGAGATGGAGAGAGAGACCTTGGTGGTGTTGTTTCTCCCTAACAACGCATCGCTTGAAGAACGAGGATCAAATGTTAGGGAAACAACATTGAATGCCCTGGGGACTGGGCGGCGTTCCCTACCTAGGTACAACTTACTCAATTAGGCAAGAACTTGTTGTAGGTGGTGCGAGGAAGCGATGACTGGAGGGAAAGATTGAGCAACTGAGGTGTGCCTTCCCTCTTCCACAATGAACAGATTCCGCACCTACGCAAGGCAAAGCAAGCACCACCAAGATGTAGTTACCTCTAAGGTAAGGTATAGGTAGGTTGAGTTTCATGTCCTCGGTGCTGTTGGCGATTGTTTTGATTGGCGGTGTCCAGTGTCAGTGTTCAACAAATATGGCCAAGCTTTGAGTGCACCAACCTGTCAGGTGTCAAGCTCGATCTCTGTCAGCTGCCAGAAGTACCAGATCTCGGCGCCCGGCTGGCCGTCCAGGACCTGCTGAACCCCGCTAAACAAGTACCCCGTAAATGCCGGGGCATTCACCACCTGGGCCACTGTTCACACCTGGAGAATGTTGTCCCAGAGCGCCTTTCCCCACTCTCTGATACCTCGGCATCTCGCCAATTACACGGGCTAGCGTCGGTGTCTCACAAACCACCACAGCCCCTTGGGAAGCTGACGCTTTCTCTGAACATCACGGCCATCTTTTCTTCATATTATCTCACTTGGGGTAGTAGTCCGGTCTTGTTTCCTCTCATAACAGCGCATCACAAGAGCCCAAGTTGCTATTTTCAGTCCCTCGGACCCAGAGAACAAGAGTGCCAGCTCATTAAGAGCCGACGAGATCGAGTCAGGATGCCTTTTGATACCGAGTTGACGAGGCGGTTGGGGATCAGGGGTGAGTATCGAGCTCTCTTCACAGGAGACCAAACCTGTGCGGCTTTCTGCAGAGTTTCAGGCTGACATGGCTTGCCCTTTTCCCGAATTAAAGTCCCTGTCGTGCAAGGTGGCATGATGCACGTCGGTATGTACTCACTCAACTCATATATGAGTTGTCCTATACTGAAAACAGTTTCCATGTATGTATTGACGCCTTACCCTCCTGCCAGGAACCGCCGAGCTGGCGTCAGCAGTCTCCAACGCCGGCGGGCTGGGCATCATCACGGCCCTCATCTTCCCTACCCCAGAGGAGCTGCGCAAGGAGATCCGGCGGTGCCGCACCATGACCAAGAACCCCTTCGGAGTCAACATGACGCTGCTGCCCTCCATGGTCCCGCCCGACTACGGCGCCTACGCTGACGCCATCGTCGAGGAGGGCGTCAAGGTCGTCGAGACGGCCGGCAACAGCCCCGGCCCTATCATCTCCAAGCTCAAGAAGGCCGGCATCATCGTCCTGCACAAGTGCACTGCCATCCGCCACGCCGTCAGCGCTGTCAAGATGGGCGTCGACTTCCTGTCCATCGACGGCTTCGAGTGCGCAGGGTAAGTCTAGAATGTTCCGTTCTGTTAACTGTCCCCCCATGTCGTATGATGTTTCCCATCCCCCCCCATCATGCAGCGTTTCCCAGATATAGTCTCGTATTACGTGCCTTACTTCTGCTGCCCATCATCCCTGGCGTGCCATCTGCGCTCCCGGCGTTGACGCGGGGGCTACACGTAGCGTTTTTGTACAACGCACATCACATGCATGCATGTTGTATTTACGCGCACATTGCACCCGCATGGTACCTTGCACACCTCACGTCATGTACTGCTGCCTCTTCTTGTCCTTTTCTGGGCAATATGCATCTTTCCAAACGTACCAAGCACCACTCTAGACTTGCATTTTTGTCTTTGCCCATCTCGATCGCGAACCAAAACAGCAACGACAACCCCCCATCCTCTTTCCACAAAGAAGGAAAAGAATTGCTCATTTTTATTTTATTTTATTTTATTTATTTTATTGTTGTTTTGTTTGAAATATTGAGGAAGATCCGTATTTGACAAGACTGACTGACTCCACACCACCCTCCAGCCACGTCGGCGAGTCGGACATCACAAACTTCATCCTGCTCTCCCGCGCCCGCCAGACGCTCAAGGTCCCCTTCCTGGCCTCGGGCGGCTTCGCCGACGGCCACGGCCTCGCGGCGGCCCTGTGCCTGGGCGCCTGCGGCGTCAACATGGGCACGCGCTTCATGTGCACCGTCGAGGCCCCCGTCCACCGCAACATCAAGGAGGAGATCGTGCGCGCGCAGGAGACGGACACGACGCTGCTCCTGCGCCGCTGGCGCAACACGACCCGCCTCTACAAGAACAGGGTCACGATGGAGGCCCTCAAGGTCGAGCACGAGAGCCCGACGGGCAAGTTCGAGGAGGTGGCGCCGCTCGTCAGCGGCAAGCGCGGCCGGCAGGTCTTCCTCAACGGCGACCCCGAGTACGGCGTGTGGACGGCGGGCCAGGTCATCGGCCTGATCCACGACATCCCCACGTGCGCCGTCCTGGTGGCGCGGATCGAGAAGGAGGCCGAGTCGACGCTGAGGGAGAAGCTGTCCTTTTTCAAGGACTCGCCGCCGTCCAAGCTGTAGAGAGAGAGAGGTAGAGAAGGATGGGCCTGTGTCCGGGTGTAGTGCCAAAGTCTGTGTAGAGTATAGAAACATGTCTTTTGCATATGTGTGTGTGGGCATATTGGATTAGCCTTGTGCGAAATACATTGCATTTCTCGATTCACTGATTTGGCATGCATGATTACGGTCCATAGCCATAACATGTTCATCTTACCTGAAGGTTACTTACTTCTCTCTTAAATCACAGTTTCCGGATCCCACACGATGCTAATCACTGCGCATAGCTCCCCAGGTCATTCCTTAGGTATATATCAAATGGATTTTGCAACTGAGACTAGCAGTCAAATACGCCCTGCCCCGTGTTTTATGCTATACATGTGTTTAACCCCGAAAAAAAAATAAAACACCCTGCTCGATCACAAACCGTGTGGATGCACAAGCAAGAAAACAACAAGAAACAACCACTCCACTTCCACTCCCACTTCCACTTCCTCATCTGAGCAGCAGCGAGAGAGAGAGAGAGAGAGAGATCCACTCTACTCGGCAACCCAGACGGCAGCCATGCCCATGCCGGTACCGATGCACATGCTCGTCACGCCAATCTTCTGGCCCCGCCTCCGCAGCTCGTAGAGCAGCGTCGAGACCTGCCGGGCGCCGGTGCAGCCGAGCGGGTGGCCGAAGGCGATGGCGCCGCCCTTGGGGTTGATCTTGTCCTGCGGGATGCCGAGCTCGTTGGCGCACCAGAGGCACTGGCTCGCGAACGCCTCGTTGATCTCGTAGATGTCGACGTCGTCCACGGCCAGGCCCGTCTTGGCAAAGACCTTGGGGATGGCCTTCCAGGGGCCGACGCCCATGAGCAGGGGGGCGACGCCGGCGACGCTGGCGGCGACGAACTTGCCCAGGATGGTCTGGCCGAGGCGCTCGGCCGTCGAGCGCTTCATGAGCAGCACGGCGGCGGCGCCGTCCGAGATCTGCGAGGCGTTGCCGGCGTGGATGCTGCCGTCCTTGGCGAAGGCCGGGCGGATCTTGCCCAGGGACTCGGCGGTGATGCCGGGCCGCATGCCCTCGTCCTTGTCGACGACGACCTCCTTGGTCTCGCCCGACTTGGGGTCCTCGAACTTGACCTTGAGGGGCATGATCTCCTCCTTGAAGAGGCCCTGCTCCTGCGCCCTGACGGCCTTCTGGTAGGACGAGGCGGCGAAGGCGTCTTGGGAGGCGCGCGAGATGTTGCGGTCCTTGGCCATCTGCTCTGACAGAACGCCCATGGGCACCTTGCAGTTGGCGGCCTCGGGGTGAGACTCGAGGAGCTCGGAGAACTCGGTGACGGCGCCGGGGCTAACATTTGGTTTGTCACAGATCAGCATCCGGGCCACCAGTCAAAAAAAAAACAAAAAAAAAAGTATGGTTCCGTTGGGACGCGAAAAGCTTACCCGTACTGCGTGGACATGGACTCGACACCGGCACCGATCCCGACGTCGATCATGCCAGCCTTGATCTGGTGGGCGACGTCGACGCAGGCCTGCAGGCCGGACGAGCACTGGCGGTTCAGGGTGCGGACGGCAGTGGAGTCTGGGAAGCCAGCGACGAGAGCGGCGGCCCTCATCTCGGTGGCGCCGCCGCCGGGGGCCAGGACGGTGCCGACGCAGACATCCTCCACGAGGCCCGGGTCGATGTTGGAGCGCTCAATGATGCCCCTCAGCGCGCCGGCCATCAGGTCGGAGGCCATGGTGTCCTTGAAGGCGCCCTTGCCACCCTTTGTGAAAGCCGTTCGGAGGCATGCCGTGACGACAATCTGCGGGGAGGAGGCGTGAAAAGGATTAGCTTCTTGACAACGACAGGAGGCGGGGTTGGAGAGAGCTGCTTACATCGTCGGGGTTCTTCTGCAGAAGCTTGTCGCGGGCGCTGCCGCCGCCAGACAGCTGGCCAGAGATCTGAGAGAGTCTGTCGATAGCTAGAGCAGGCGAGGGATATGTCAGCTTTGTCCATCATGGACACCGCGGGGGTGGTCGATGGCAGCGCTCTCGAGGATCACTTACCACCCATTGTGAATGTTCTGTTCCTTTGGATGGATATGGAGGCAGGTATGGCTTTGAGAGGAGGAAAGACAGATATGCAGCACCGCAAGAAGGAGATATTTAAGGGAATAAGTCTCTGGATTTCAAATCTCGAGCGTGAGATGACCTCGGGAGGAATAGTTTGTGTGTGAATGGAAGCACAGACTGGAAAGGTTCGGTTGCTTATGAGAAAGACGTCAGATGCACCGAGGCACTACTCAAAGCGGAATAGCGGGCGCACGAGTACCCCGATCCTGTGGCGCCTTTCACATGCCAGCCCGCTGTGCCCCGCTAAAGGCGAAGGTGGCCGATGCACCTGGCCAACCCCCGGTACCCCACATTCTGGAGGAGCATGCAGGCAGTGCCGGGCGCCGACGGTCTTCGGAGGGAGGCTCACTAACTAATGTACTTGTGTTAGCCTACCTTTACCGTTGGCCACCGGACAGGTATTTGCATGTGCTCTTCCTTCCGATGCCACTCATATAATCATTTTTATTGTTTTGCCCTGTCGTTACTAAGCATGCTGCAGCCCTTGTTTGCTACGAAACAGAGGTATCCCGCCCAATATACTCCCTCAAAGAAGAAAATGCTAGTAAACCTGCAACCTCTGTACCCCCCCCTCCCCCCTTATGGAGTCAGGATAGCCTCCTTGCTCTGCGGCGTAGGCACGTAGGCAAATCTCTATAGGTCCCTTCCATCATGCAATGGGTTCAAATCGCAGATGGAGCTGCTCGCCAGCAGGCCGTCCCGAGCTGTTCGTCCAAGAAAAGGACCCCGAGTCAGCCAAGGTATTTGTTACCTACGAGAGAGTCTTGTGTCGTCACCACTCGGTAAAGTTTACTTACTAGCCATCCGTCTGCTCCATCCCCGAGTCGTCGACGACGTAGGTAGTAAAGTTGCTGTAGATCGCAGCGAGCACCAGTTTCATCTCTGTGTATCATCGCCCACATAAAATCATCAGCTCGAGAATCCGCAATGTGGCAACGCGCGTATATATGATGACATGAGAGACCTACCGTTGATCGCAAAGTTGGACCCGATGCACATCCTGCCGCCCGAGCTGAACGCCCAGAACTGCCTGTGCCGCTCCCTCAGGCCCTCCCTGTCCTTCTCGCCGTCCAGCCACCTCTCCGGCACGAACCTCTCGGGCTCGGGGAAGACGGTCCGGTCTCTGTGCAGGGTGTGCGCCATCGCCGCCACTCGGACGCCGGGGGGAACGGCGTAGCCGCCGATCTGGCAGAAGCTCGAGGTCTGCCGCGGCTGGGCCCCGGGGAGGGGAGCATGCAGTCGCAGGGTCTCCATGAGCACCGCGTGGAGCAGCGGCAGCGCGTCGAGGTCCTTGGGGTCGGGCAGCTCGCCGGCCCCGACACCGACGCCGCGCATCTCCAGGCCGGGCCGCAGAGACCGGAGCTCCCTCTGGAGCTCGCGCTGCAGGTCCGGGTTCTGGGAGAGCCTCCACGCCGCATACGTCAGGGCGACGCCGGCCGTCTCCTGCCCGGCCAGCACGTGGTCGAACAGCTCCGACTCCACCGCGAGATCCCGCTTCTGGATCGTGGTCGAGAAGATGGGCGAGTCCCTCCCGCGGGTCTTCTCCTCCTTGTCGATGCCCGACAGGACCGCCTTCAACACCACAGGCTCGTCCTCGGGAGGGGTCTTGCCCACGTCGGCCATCACCTCGGACTCGAGGGTCGCCCTGCACAGCTCGTGGTTCCAGTTCTCCAGCTCCTTGGTGGCCCACTCGACCGTGGCGGGGTACAGGCGGAGGCCGAACATCCTGCAGACCCCCGTCAGCAGGGGCAGCTCCTGGATGAAGAAGCCGTTCTCGACGCGCGCCTTGTACAGCTCGAGCCAGTGCTCGCGGTAGCCCTTGTTCTGGATGAAGTTGGTGCTGTTGCGCATGCCCCAGAGGTAAGCCGCGATGAAGTCCATGGTGGCCCCCAGGAAGAGCGAGTGGACGTCTATCCCGTGAGGGGCCAGGTACGGCGCCGCCGACTCCCGCAGGATGGGCAGCAGCCTGTCGAAGAGGATGATTCGCGACTGGGCCCTGGACGGCTCTGATGCGTGCAGGTACGACTTGGAGTACACGTTGGAAATCATCCGCTTCCTGAGCGAGTGCTCCCGCGAGTTCTTGGTCGAGAACATGCATGGCACGCTGTACACGTGTTTAGTGGACGGGACGAGGTCATGTCCGAGGATATGAGGGCCTACCCGTAGTTGTCAAAGACGGCATACCACCCAGGCTTCTCAAAGCCCCCGGGATAGACTGTTCGAACACTATCCAGACCGTCGATGCTCAACTCGGCTGGGCCGATTCGGACGATCGGACCGACCCTTCTATGTGTCGCCAGCAGCGTCCGGTTCTCGCGGTTCAGGAAACGCTCGCGCAGGATCCAGAACCGCGAGAAGGGAACAGACCAGTGGGCGTTGGGGATCTGCGCAAGATGGGACAACCAGGCAGGGTAGATGACGAAGTGGTACACCCCATATGCGAAGAGGAAGATTCCTGCCACAAGGGGGATAGGAAGTGCTTGAAGGGCGTCTTTCAGAGCCATGATGATCGAGATCAGGTGGAGTTACAATGTTCTGCGATCTCTGCCATCAGCATCCTCGTTCTGCCGGAGCACCAAAGCGTTTTATATCAACGCACGCGACGCAAAACTAAGCACATCTGCCTCCCAGCACGCTTGCGTATCACCAAGCAAGCACCAGTGCAACCTCATATGTCGGCGGCACTCCGTCGGCACCCGAACCTTCAGCCAAGCCAGGAACGGAAAGAGGGCAGCGCACACGCGTCGTCACAAAAGCTTAATTCCAGGCTGAAAGACCCGATGGCCACCGTTGATGCTCACCAGCACCACCAGCACCACCACCACCACCACCACGGCCCCCCTGACCGCCAATGTCAACAAACGGTCTGGAGGTGTGCAAAATCGGATAGCCGCCCCGGAAGCCGCACCGCCCGGACGAACGCGCTTGACCGCCAGATGTTTCCCAGTGAGGCTGAAAACGCCCCAATCGGATAGGCCCGTCTCGCTGGGAGGCTTGCCACCTCGGCGACCTCAACCCGCGAGCAAGGTAGGTGGAGAGGGAGGTGAGTGAACCCGATCGGGTAGGCCCGCAGCCACCGAGCCACCTGCCTGGGAGACCAGTATGCAGAGCCCGGCACAATGTGACGGGTGCAAGTCTGAGACTGCGGCGCCACACCCGCGCGGGTAGCAGTCGACCAGGGCCAACTTTTGTCTTTTGTCTTTTTTTTGGAGGAAACTATTTGAGCCCCCCCCAGGCCCGCGGAGATTATTCGCGACGATCAGACACAGAGCTGAAGAAAGCTGAGTCCTTGTCGGGTGTGTGGGTGGTGGCAATCCCCGTGGGATGGTGACGACGAAACGGTCAGTTGGACAAGTACGAGTTCCCCATGTTGGTGCTGTGGGGTTTTGGGCTTGTTCCCGAGTCCGAAAGATGCGATTGGCTTACTCCATACTTTTCGATGCTGGACGGACCCGTGCTAAACTTCCCTCAGAACTATTGTTGGTGATCCTTGGCGTTTTCCGATAGTCGTTGAGGACTAATGCAAGCAAGCCTCTGCTTGTGTACCGCGAGATGCAAGTCAGGCTCAGGCCCAAGTGCTTTCGCATGACCTGCAGGGGAACAAAAAACAGCGTGATCGGGGCTGTAGAATCACGGCCAAACTCCAGACATGTATGACAAACAGTCGTCACCGCTTCTCAACCGCATTGCCACCTCATTGTTCAACTCGGGTGAGCCGTGCCCTTTGATATGCGGTGCTCAGGGGCTGTTGTTGTTGTTGTTGTTGTTGTTGTTGAAGCCATCGATGACACAGATGACGCTGGGGCGATTGAGAATGAACTCGTATTTTGACTTCTTGCCGGCATCAAAGTAGAGGCTCTGAATAGCTCTCTGATCTGAACCTTCGATTACAAAAGCAAAACCATGGGGAAAAGGTTGTCTGCCTACGTTATGGAGTAGAAGGTAACTACGAAGCTGTTCTACTTGAAACTTGGTGTGCCGTCGCTTGATTGCTCCTGCGATCGTAACCGCGTTCATCGAACCCTGTAGGCGCGGGTTGAACTCAAAATACTACAGAAACAACATGGGAATTACCTAATTACCTCTTCTCCTACAATGGCCGGCCGGGCTTAGGCACAGTATTCATACCGTATGACCTCTTGCCTCACCCGACCGACTCTATACGGTGACGTTCTCCCTTGGAAGCTTCACCTGCTCAACGACTCTTTGATACGGCAAAGGGGAGGAGCTTACTGCCTTGTCTCTTTCGTCTCTGTGGATGGCACTACCTCGGTTCTGACGGCGAGAATGGGAAGTCGGGTTGTTGGAGCCTTTGTCGACAGGCAAGTCAAGGTATACGGCGTAGTTGAGGGCGAGAGCATTCATGAACGTCTCGTCTCGCCTTCGCCCTGTCAATCTCCTCTTCTTCCATCTGATTTAAAAAGCCCATCTTCGTTATTTTTCCCAGTCTTGTAACCTTGGTACATTTGATGCTCGCGACGATCCATCCGGATCCCGCTCCGCCGCCCCCCCTTGTTTCCCCCCGTCCTTCAGCCTTCGGGCCTATTCCGCTAGCAACGCTCGAGGTGTCCGTCCCATCAGCAGTTTCGCCCGTACCTTGCCGCTGGCGTAGTCGGTATGTAAGTTCTTCCATGTCACTGTGGCGTCAAGTCCAGCGGCCTCTTCTCGCCTTGGCCTTGTCCACCGCCCATGTCGACGTTAGTATATGGAACACTTGCTCTCGGCAATATTGACATTCGTGGGACACGATGCATTGTATTCTTGGTATCTTGATAAGGGACTCTCTACACGCAAGCCAAGGCAAGCCAAGGCAAGCCAAGCAACATGCATCATCAAAAGAGCCATTGCATCGCCGACGCCCACGCAGGCCAGGCCAGGCCAGGCAGCGCCCCTGCTCCCCAACGCCCGTTCGCTCCTTTGTTCCCATGATTAAAGGTATGTGTGTGTGTGCAAAGTCAACAACAACCCGGCACCAAAAAAAGGACCAAGCAAGAACCCCCATTCTGGCTCCGGCTGCTCGTCGATAGGGATCAAACAGAACTGTCCATTGCGCCAACAGAGAGAATTGGCGCAAAACGAGCCACACAATGATTGAGTCGTATGGCAAAACAATAGGAGTGGTAAAAATAAAGAAGCCCGTGCGGTGCTCTGTCTCTCTCGCTCGCCGAGGAGAACCCAACCGCTTACCGCTTCCAAAATGCAAAGTGTTGTAAACGCCGTTTTGCCTCGCCCAGGGCCATCCTTGGCCTCTAGAAATTCAAAGGGTCTTTTTGCCCCCCCACTCGTCGCAGAAAGAAAACCAAACGCCCAGCCGCTCCTCCGGGAGGTCTGGTGTCGTTGAAACTCCGTGAAAACGCCCCAAGACAAAGTGATGACGAAATAATACCTCTTTCCTTTCCCTCTTGGTCCTCCACGATATACCCATTCGAATGACAGCAGCCATGGATAATTTTCTCCACCATGGCAGAGAAAAAATATGACAATTACTTCAAAACAAAAGCAGTCTGTCATGATGTCTCGTGTGGGGGGAAAAAAATTGAGAACATTCGCTCCGACGACAAGACATGTTACAGATCGATGACCATGCCAGCCGAGAACGGCTGGCTCGTGCCAGAGAGCATGCCGAGGCCGCCTCCCCCGCCAGACTTGGACGCCATCTGGGCCAGGCGCTCGCGCTCGGCCTTCTCGCGGTCGAGCTGGGCCTTCTCCAGCTTGGTGATACGCGGCTTACGCGCCACCGAGCCGCCACGGGAGCCCGGGCCGCCGCCGCCACGGCTTCCGCGGCCGGAAGCGGCACCTCTCGTCGAGCCGCCGCGACCACGTCCGCCGCGGCCACGCCTCGGGGGACCTTCGGTACTATCACAAGAGAGAAAACCAGTTAGTAGCTTGTCGCAACAGGTAGACGAAGGGGGGGGGGGGGGGGGGGGGGGGGGGGGGGGGGGGGGGGGGGGGGGGCTTGTGGCTGGGCTCCCTGGGAGGGCGTGCTGTTAGTGGAGGCTGCGAGCGGGGTGAGCCCTGGAAGGAGGAGTTGGAGAAGACGCACCTAGCGGCCTAGCGCTCCAGTTCAGATGCAAATGCATCTTTCTCTCTGGGCCTTGCTCGTTGATCAGTGGATGAACCAACGCCCTCAATGTGGGGAGTGTCGTGAGAGAGTCGTGAGGGAAAAGACGCCTGCCCGGAGCCACTATTGTACAGAGGCTAGCAGGCAGCCTTCGTCGCTCTTGCCCTTTGCGGACCACTGCGGAACTTGTTGGTTTGAAGCGAATGCAACTTGGCTTATGGAATGCTGCGAAGCATCCGAGACACTGTCCAGTCCAGCCAGCCAGCAGCGATCTTGCTCAGTCACCAATGGCTTTCACTGATTATGCTGCCCATGACCTCGCCTGATCTCGCCGTTGGCAGTGGATCATGGAAACGAGAGCGAAGGTGGGAAAATGGTATACCGCTGCCGTTGCCGCCGCCGCCGCCGCCACCTCCCTCCAGTCTGATGAATGGCCCCCAAACTGGCCGGAAGCCGTCAAGACAATACACGCAGCAAGTGCAGATGCCACGGGTCCAACTGTCAAATCCGGCCTGGCCTGGCTGATCAGTCCTTTACTCGCTCCTCAAGCAGCCCTCCTGCTTGTCGTCGTGTGCCTGGTGCTTCTTCTGCCGGGATCACAAGACGGCCGATATCTCAATGTTTCATGTATTGATATGTGTGCATATTGCCCCTCATTTCTCAGATCCTCCTAGAGAGTTTGACTGGTCCTCATCTGCAGCAGTGTCGCATAACTAGGTCTGCCGAACCACAGACCAGAAGATACGGCCAGTTCCAGGATCCGCGCACGCAATGGACATGGATACAGGAAATACAAGGTACTTGGTAGGCCGAAGCCCTCCACAGATGGCGCAAGCTGAGCGAGGTACCGTTGCAGAGCTCGGCCAAGGGAAGCAAACGGCTGTGGAGAGGTGGGTATCTGTTGTTATTTCCTTAGCGGATGGATGCCCGCTTGCTAATCTCAATTCTGTCCAGGGCTCGTTCGATCTCAAGTGAGGGGATGAGCAACGCCAACATGGGGAGCTTATGCAATCGAAGAGTCGAAACAAGGGAGGACACGCAACAACAGAGGTGGATGTCATCTCTCGCCTCACCTCACCGGCCTCATCACATACTCGGCCATGTGCAAGATAATCCAGGGCACGCTGACACATTTCTGGGGCCATGGGTGCTGAGGAGCGCTGCCTGTCAACCGCGCCCAGTGAGAGCATTTAAGAGCCGCATTCCAGTGACTCGTCGCACACACTTCTTTGACACAACTCTAAAAGCTAGCGGCCCTGGCTCCTGCGCGCCGCCGGTGCTCTTTGCCAAGCAACCGTTCTGGGCTACTGCTTCTGCTGCAGGGTGTGGGCCGCGTTGCATCCAGGAGGATGTGCTGCAGACTCAAGCAGATGAGGGCCGAAAACAGACCACTCGACAGAGCTCCTTTTCATCGCGGTCCTGTTTGCAAGTGCCTTTCCCGCATACAGCAAGCGAGTAGAGGTTGCAACATCAACACACATCGGCAGATTGATTACACCCAGAAAAAAAAAAACCCCAAAAAAAAAGGACCCTCAGGAATCATACTCTCAGATTCGGTACACAATCGGCTGGCGTTGAGTCATTCCAGAGTGCTCGACAAGCAATTCTGGCTGTTCTGTGGGGTAGCCAGATTGTTTTGAGGTCGATTACAGGTTTTATCTCTTCAAATTGCAAGCTATTACCTCATGCAGCACACCTTTCTAACTTTGGAAAACTGCTGTCGTTTGATCTTGCTTCCCCTCCTAGGTCACCCAAGGTGAACATCGACCACACGTCAAAGTGTGTCGCCAGATGGAGCTGCATCGGCTTGACCGTCTGGACCTTTCGTCATGATCTCCGTCATGATGCTTCCGCACCACATTGATGCATTCAGGACAAACAGGCCCCAGTGGGTCAGAACCATCATCATATTTCTTTACATCCTGTCACCTGGCATGATAATGGCAGGGTATGAACGCGAACGGGAAAGGCTTCTCGGTCGGTTTATTCCCGGCTAGATACGATACTGTTGATTCCCTTTGAGCAGTTCCTTCGGCGCCTTTGCTGGAAAACCCAGAAATGGACAGTGCGTGGGTAGCTGCGAAGAGATGCTTCATCCCTGCCAGCCGCTTCGCCATCTCGTCAACAGATCAAACCCCCCTGTCACCACGCTAGGTGGCCGGTAGGCCAGACCAGTATGGCACGGCCCATGCTCGGTTTTTCCCGCCGTCGTCATTAGCTCGAATCAATGGCTCTCCACCCACTGGATGCGGAGTGGTAGGGACTAGCAAGTGGGGATGGGGGGATGGATGAATGTCGAGGTATGTTGTTGCACAGAGCTCCGACCTGATGTGTGCCTGGCGTAAGTACGGAGTAACAAAGGCGAACTTGTCCCCAACATCTCCATCGCACCTCATCAAGGGCCAGCAGAGTTGGCTGGGGACCACCCCAGGATTGGTTTCTTGTTCCGAGAAAGCGACCGTTCAATGACAGCGAAAATAGACCGGAGGCGTGTCTCTGGATGCCTGGCTTGCATCAGAGCAATGCAATGCGCACGCGGGGTGCCAGAGGACCAAGCACAAAATGTTATGCTATCTGGTGCGAGTCATTGTCTCAAGGCCCGAATTACGCAATCTGCAAATAAGAAGCGCACATATGGCGCGCGTCGGTGGTCCATTGCATCTGATACATATGCTACAGATGATTGCATATGATACATCAAATAGCCAGGGTTGCAAGCTATCCTCCTTTCATTTCTCACCATGATCGAGCCGACATGTCGAGGAAATCCGGCCACGGAACCGGAGAGGGGAAACCTTGTACGTGCCTTCCACTGCTACCTCACTTGTTGTAGATCCTTCCAGCGGCCACGAGCCGTAGCACTGTCAAGGCAGGTACGAGTGTGAGATGTCCCGCATTTGGCTGTTACCCAGAGATTCAATGTTGCCTGGCCCGATTGAGACTGGAAGGTCCAGCATTGAACCTTGGACATCGGATCAAATGGTGAGCTTATCAGTCCCACCAGATAAGCATTCGATCTTCCATGCGTCCCTGGGCGAGCTTGATTCACTTCGTCGCCCTCATCTTCAGCTTCGCATTTGCCATTACATACCAGTGTTTGTTTCAATCTACAGTACTCACAATCCAACCCCCAAGTCCTTGGCTGCATTCGTATCAACTCTTCGAATCTCCAATCCGTCGCAACATGCTCAGGGCAGGACGTACTTTTTTCTTTTGTTAAAAAAAAAAAAAAATAGTTCTGAGTCTGCAGCAACATATCACCAACGGCACGGCCTGGTCCCTTCAGGGGAGTTACATCGAACCCACCTTTGCATGCCCAGCACGGGCGAAATGGTGGGACCTCGGCGAGCGATCAAGCCGCCTCCCTGTCTCTCCCACAGGGATCCCTTCAAGCCACGGGAGGCTATTCCTTGACAGGTTCAACTCGCATGCTACAATCGTGGACCGAAATTGGCCTCTCCGAAATACCAACAAGATTAACCGGCTAATACTTGACTTCCTCGACGAGGTCACTCCTGAGTCTTGCCTTGGATTACCTCAGGAGTTTGGGGCAGCTCAGATCATGAATGAGGTACCTGCAGACCATATCGGCCAGACTAGGTGGCAAAGGAACCCGACCGCCAGCCACCGGCGCCTCTCGGTAAGCTGCAATTTGGTGACCAAGATGCGTGGGTGCAGGTGAGAGTCCAGGACCGCCAAAGAGCATCTTCCGGGTCATCCATGTTTTTGTACTGACAGACAGTTACCCTGCAGGATGCTGCATTCAGGGGACCTCGTCGGGCTGCACGTATTGCCTTAGGGATCCTGGTCCAGAGGCAAAAATACAGGTTGTTTGCACTCAATCTACGTCGAATTCTCGAAATCATCTCAACTCGGTACGTAATGGTCTCTGGGCAACCACGGACAGCGCATTGTTTGCATCAGCTCGTTGTACATTGTGCGAATTGACATTCTCAAAGATGTCGGACCCCCGCGCGGGAGGGCGGGCTGCTTTCAAATCATTGCGTCAAATTGCGGGCCTATCGTTACACCCTCCGTCAGGCAAAGTGCGGAATGTCGTCCATACAGAGTGGACGGCAGTAGAACCGAGCAGGAGAGACTACGGTTCGCTACCGTATCAAACACAGCTGCACATGGAGGCGGCCTGCCGTGGTGTGGTAACGAAGAAACTTTACGATGACCCAAAGCAATCTGGCCCACGCGGTTCGAGCGGGACGGTATGGCTCGGGGAAGCAGGCCTGCAGTCCCGGCGTCGACGATCTAGGCCAGCAACCATTCAGGGCTGGGGCGGCAAGATTACATCTGGTATTCTGGATAAAGTCGCTTCACACCCCCTTCCGATGCCTAAAGCGCACTTTACATTCCCAACGACGCATGTTGACCTCAGCCCACAGGTCGACGACAACTCGCAAAGCGATGCCCCAAGGAGAATATTTAAATTAACTGGAGATACGGAGGGGAAACCGGTGAGCACCGCTGTCCCTGATTCCAAGCTGCATAGCCGACGCCGGGTCCTTCCTGCATGGTACCTCGGCTGCATATCTTACAGTATCGTGAGTTGTCAATGTGTCTCTAATGCAGCCTTTGCAGGACATTGCCTCGCTAGACGTAACCACTGACCCGCCTTAAAGTCAAGCCCTCCATGACGGCCTGATTCACACAAAGTTTCTTTTCTAATTTCTCACGGGTCTGAGGGTCAACATGCCCAGTGCCCTGGTCCCAGCTGCTCACGCAGATGTGCCCGAGTTCCGAGCACAAACACCCACAAGAATCCGGCCTTGGTTGGCATGAATCCGCCCTCACATTAAAGAACAAGAAGGACTGGCGGTGAAGCGCCCTGCTCTCAAATCGCTTGCAGAGAGCTGGGAAGCCAAGGCAGCTTGTCAAACATCCAGTCCTAACGAATCACAGTTCGGAGGCAACGAGCTCGCTCATCTCCATGCACGGTGACCTATCCCCAGTGGGACGAGTAGGAGAGGTTCCAGGTGAGCCGCAGTGCGGACCAACTCACTCCTGGCTCGGTTCGCCTCGTATTGTGGCCCCCAGCCCCCCTGGAGGAACTGACAGCCATTCAAGGGAATGGCGTGTCGTCGTGAAGGTTGGCCACCTCGCGGAAAAGCAGCATGGTGGCAAAGACAGGATGGCCGTCCAACGCCCAGCTCGCAGGTCCTCTGTACCGTTGCCGATCAGCATCATCCTATCTCGAGTGCCCACGGCCAGCCTGTCTCTCGTGACACGCGAGGCCCGCGCCGAAGCGAACCCCGCAAAGACGTTGGTCATGGGATTTCCTGTCGACATGACGAGTCCATATCTGTTCGCCCATTCGATGGCGATACGATGCCAGACTGGAAAGGGACAGATCTCCGACGGCAAGGAGGGGAGCACCCCGGGAGCTGGCTTGCCACTGGCGGCCTGGGCGTTTCATGTGATCCCTTGGTGATAACCTCATTCGCCTTCAACATGCAGAGGAAAGTTGCTGATCACTGCATCCCCTCCCGACGCTCCAATGGCGAGTGATGGGAGCGCTCATCGCCACCTTTCTGAAGCATCCCCCCCGCCCGACGCAGTACTCCTCACTGGAAATCCCTGATCAAGGCTCGGATGGCAGCCCTCCGGACGGTTTCCTACGGCGATTGAGCGCTCGTGATACGCACGCAGCCTTCGTGCATGGAATATCCATGACCCCGACACTCATATCTAGTGGATACTTGTCAGATACTTTGAGGGAAGAGGTCGATACCTGGGACAGGGTACTTGCTCACCTGCATGATGAAGCTCTTGGAGAAGAGCTGAGAGTGGTTGTTGACCAAGTGGCAAATTACTCCGCGCTTCTCGAAGCAACCCGTCGCATCGATGTGATGAAGCGCCATCCTGCACGTTTCGTTGCACCGAGAAATGTGATATGGCTCTGTCGACGCGTTGAATGGCGGAAAACGAGGGCCTTTTGAGCTTCTAGAACCGGTCGAGCGGGTCCGAAGGCTGCAACACGGCAGTACGAGAAGGCGTCTCGTAGGTCCATCTTCAACAAGCTGTGACAAAGACCGCGTTCTTGCAGAATAATCTGGCACCTGACCTTCCTTCGCTAGAAACACACCAGGCTGAGAAGCCAATAGCAGTTTCCGGGAGGGTTTCGGATGAGGGAAATACCAGTCTGATATATGCCTGCCGTTTTTTGTGACGCATGCAATGCCGCGAGCTGGCGTGATGGGCTCGGATACGACAGAATTGACAGCCAAACGTGGAGTGCGTCGGTCACCAGACCCTCTCTCGCCCGGCTGTGATAGCGGGTCGGCAAATACCACTGGAGACGGAGTTTCTGGAAACAACATGGAGGACCAAGCCACCTGCCGGTATCCCTAGTCTGGGGTTGAGCGGCCCCTAAGGGGGATCATCACCGTGGGACAAGGACCACCATAAGAGTCACTTGATGCTTTTGATGGAGGGTTGCGTCTGTTCCTCGCTTTCAAAGCAGCCAGTTGGCCGTACCCTGACCGCATGTGGACTTGCTGATCATTGATCAGCTTGGCTTCACTTGAATAGGGCAAAGCAGCAATGCCTTTTCGTGGGAGGGATCGTAAAAGGTGCGTGTGGTGATTTTGGAGGGAAGGTGTGCTCATGGATGCCGGGAAAAGACCTGATTCTTACGGGCATAGTAGACAATCCGATGCTCATAAGAGTGTGGATATGATAGTTGTATTGGATTCACAGCACAAGGTAGAGTATGGGATTTCGCCGCACGCGCATACCCGGAGCAGCTCCCTCCCAGTTGAGAGGATGGAGTGAAAGCTGGGAGATTCCCGTTGCTGATCGAGTGGAACGGGGGCGGCAGGATGTTTTATAAATGCCACAGTCGAATGTTCTGGGAAGACCGCCAGCCATCATTGATTGGGGTTCAGTTGCGCATGGTTGGGCACCGTCGCAGAAGGGACAGTCATACGATACGGTGTATTCATATCACGACCCGATCTCTCTTCGTTGATCAGATGCTGCAGCCCAGCATTTGGCGGCACAAGAGCGTTGCTTTGGCCGATGGGCACACTTATTCATTGTGCTGACTGGCCCTGATTCTTCACAGGGAAGCAGGAAGACCTCAAGCCTCTACCAAATGCACAGAGATCGCGATATGGACAGACCAGGCCAGCTCGGTGCCAGGCGTGCGACACGACTGACAGCACCTGAGTTGCCCTTGCCCGCACGGACAAGACTTCTCCATCTCAACATGCGCGACCGCACATCTTGAGGCTGGACGTCAGAGTCGTCGCTGAGCCCCCATCCGACTTGCTGTTCTTTGCAGAACGTGCGTGCATGGCAGCGCGAAAGGGCACGAGCAGCTGCGCAGTGCCCTTTTGATGGGGTCCTGCCAGGACAAGGACAAGTTGGTTTGACGACGAGCGGAACACCAGGACGGATTCTGCGGCCGGAAACGCGATGGCTCGAGGATGGGGGGCGGGGGCTTTTCCCCGTGTCGGACGTGCGTCACACGCCGAGACTCGATCAGGAGCGCGGCGGAAGGCTTGGGTCTTCTTTGCCCGGACACTTGTCCTACGGCAAGGGGTGGGGTGGCGCTGACCGGATAGAGCTGGGGGATTTGGAGAGAGCGACAGCTGGCAGGCACCATTGGGAGCTCGAGGCTTGACGAATTGATGTTTTTGACGACTTAGGCCATCTCTTGTCTGTCTCGTGTCTGGTGTCAAAAGCAACGGTTTGGTGGAGTTGTTGAAGCTGGGCGAACGGAGTGTATTTGCTTGCTCAGGGGTATGAACAGGCGGCAAAGGAGAGTTTCTACAAGTCCCTGGGAAAGACATAGCTATTCGTAGTAAGGTAAGGTACCTAGTTAGTGAGTGGGTGGCTCAAAACGGTCCTTGAGGCAGGCAGCGATACCTATTCAAACCGTCACATTGTATGTACGGTATCCGCTTTGTTTACTGCAGAGAAGATACGCATGTGGTCTTTGCTGTGTTGCGAGGTTCTTTCGGACCGTCAGTAATACCGAAGCCCCTTTTCACTGATAAAGTTGAGTCGGGCTATCTCAGCTGTTCAGGATGACCGAGGTACAAGTAGAACTGTCGTGGAAGCGGTCAAAGTTTTGTAAATTGGGTCTCGGATGTGGGCGAGACACCCTGACGATCTCAATGGAGATGTGGGGGGAGGATCAGTCGAGAAGCATCGAAAATCTTTCCAGACTGCTCGCTTTCCTTGCACAAAGTGAACACCCTGGCAGGCTTGGTACGTAGGTAGGTAGTCACTCACTTGAGAAATCATCAGAAAGTCCTTTCGGCTGATGCCAGACAACCTGATGATGTCTCGGTCGCGTGATCCCCGGCGCAGGGTTGAGAAATCCAGGGTTCTGGACAGCCGAAATGAGGGGTACGTGCATTTCTAGCATTGCTACAAATGGAACACGAAGGAAGTGTGCAAGGAGAGCCGCGCACCAACGGCCCGGTGTTGATCGGTGCTGATGCCTGCTTTGGAACCGGCTTGCAGCCAGCCAGCGTGAGACTGATGCTGAGGAGGCCACGAATACACATGAGACCAAGGGCTTTCCCCAAGAGGCGGAAGCATGACGCACCCAGTCGCAGCACCGCACATCGTGTATGCAACTCGGCCATAGCACAGGCCATAACTAGTAGCTAGTTACACATAGTTACATGTAGCACAGTGAGATCGTGCTTGGGTCTGGTCTGGTATCAGCTAAATTGCCGCGAGTACGGGTGGCTTATCGGGTGTTCTGATAAGGCACGGCAACCAAGCCCCGGCGGGCGGCGGGGGAAGAAGGTGGGTACTTTATCAACATCATGAACTGGAAACACGGCAAGGGTGATTTGCCAAGGCGATCTCCATCAGCCCCATCCGCCTGTCCACCAAAGCCCACCAAGGAAGCTACTCCGCAGGTAGCGCACCCACCCATTTCGTGGGACCTGATGATCAGGTTCAGACAGACATGCACGGCGGCTGAATTAGTTGAGTTGGGGGGTCCTTGGGGAGAGCGAGAAGGGGGGCGGGTCAGTGTCTTGTCGGTCGGTGATGCCGTCGTAATGAAGATGAACAAGGTGAAGGGAAACAAGATTGCGAGACTACTTGTACAAGTAGAAGGAAAAGGTTATCAGGCATCGGCGGCGTTGTGGTGGGCGAAGCAATGCCAACCTACCTTGGTTAGTGAATGGAGCAGAGACATGGAGGGAGATGACTGACGACGCCGCCTGCGAGGCGCCACGAGGGAAATATCGTCCCGCATGGCTGGCTTTGCCTTTGCTTTGCCTTTTTGCTTTGCTTTGCGCTGCCCGCCGGGTCCCCCTCCTCGATTCCACAGCGAAGGGACGGACTCTACTTCGTGCTCTGAGGAAGCACATGCAAAAAGGAATGAGGCTGAATGGTGTTTGTGATTCGCCAGAGGCTGCTTTCCTGTGCTTGGAGCGGGTGTGGTGGTGTGGGTTCCTGGCGTTCTCGTCTCCTCTCGGCGGGCTCAGCCTAGAACCCACGACTGGCTGGACCGCCGGATGGGATCCATGTCGAGTGAGAAGAGTGAGCACCCAGCCAACATTCCGTCCCGCCGAACGACTCCGCCCGTGTGTTAGCAGGCACTCAGTCGGTCAATGAGAGTGCCCAATCCAACCAAGGCTTGGGGAGGCACAGCAGACACACATTTGCTTCAAGTCGAGTCGTCCGTCCCTCGTGGTTGTTGTCCCGTTTCCGATCCGATCGTAAGCCACACTGCTCACACATAGGTACGCATACGCACACGCATACACACACACACACACACACACACACACACCACTTGGTACGCCCACACTGTTGCAAAGGGACCCTTGGACTACCCTTCCCCGCGGGAACGACTTTCAATTCCTCACCTCAGATCGCCCGGGCGAGGCCTTTTTCCTCCTTCCCACTCTGTTGTTGTTTTCCCTCATCCCGACTCTTTGGCCAGGGCCATTCGGTTTCAAGCAATTAGGTTGGATCGTGACGTTTGAGGGACAGACGGCCGCGTATTCCCTTTTTTTGTTGTTGCATTCGCCCGGGCTTCTTCTTATCTCTCATGTCGGCGGTGTAGTATTCCCAATCGGGCAGGCTGACCTGTGAAGCGCCGCGATTGCGCATCACCCTCTCTCCGCCTTTTCCCACCCTCGCCCGCCATTCTGCGCACTGCAACCTCCGGACGACCCGGACTTTGTCTGGCGGGCCATTCCTCGCCACGATGGAGTCTCACCACAAGATCACCAAGCCCCGGAGCAAGATGGTGAAGCCCATATTGAAGAAGCTGTCGCATTCTGAAAAGAACTCGCTCGACCTCGACCGCGGCTGGGACGAGCAGGCCGGCGGCTATGGCTGGGCCGGCGGCGGAGGCGGCGGCGGCGGCCTGTACGAGTCGGCGGGCGCTGGGCGCTCCGCCAAGGACGTCAGTTTCATCTTTGGAGAGCCGTCGGCGCCCATGGTCTCCTCTTCAGCGACGGGCTCGGGCGCAGCCAGCGCTGCCGCGAGGCCGCGATTCCAGCATGGGCGCTCGCCCAGCGGCACATCGCACGTCTCGGTCGCTACCAACGGCAGCGGCGGGCCGCCCAGGGCGGGTTCCTTTGTTCACCCCTTTCAGCAGACGCCGCGGACGTCGACGCCGCCGCTCATGTCGTACGCCAACTCGATGGCCTCGTTTGACTGTGGGCCGCGCGACTACTCCCCGACCATCACCGAGGACGACGACGGCACCGTTGGTTGCGGCGGCGGCGGCGACGAGGACGACGTCTCAGTTCCGCCCTCACTTTCCACTCAGGTGCACCACCACCACCACCACCACCACCGCACCCACTCTTCCTCACTTTCCCAGTCAAATCTGCGTCGCCCGTCGCTCGCCAGCCAACGCACTTCTTCCTTTTCCGACGTATCTGGTGCGAAACCCCTCAGGATAAACACCAAACCGGCCACCGCCAGACGCGGTCCAGGAAAACTCTCTTCCAGCCTCTCCCACTCCGACCTGCACCTCAACCTCACCTTGGACTCACCCATCTCTTCCACCCTCAACGCCAATTCCGCATTCCCGCCGTCAACGTCGTCGCAGGCGCCCTCCATCATCTCGCCGATTTCGCTCTCGGCATCAGTCGCGCCCATGTCTCCCCTCCGCAGCTCCCTCGACGGCTTCCGCCTGCGGTCGCGCTCCGAGGTCGACACCTGGGACCGCGCCGAGACGATCCGCGAGGCCCGCCGGCGCTTCGAGGAGCGCGAGCGCGCCAAGGACGAGAAGCGCGAGCGCGAGGCCTCCAAGAAGCAGGAGCGCCGCGAGCAGAGGGAGGCCAAGGTCCTCGAGAAGGCGCACGCCGCGCAGCTGCGCAAGAACTCGCGCAGCAGCACCGACGTCCCGGGCCTGGCCGGCCTGGCACCGCGCCGCCCGGGCCCGGCCGCCGTCGCCACGGGCTCCTCCAAGTCCAGCTCGCGGCGCGGATCCAGCGCCGCCGCCGCCAAGAAGCTGAGCAGCGACCTCGCGGCATCGTCGACCGACGAGAAGCGCGGCGCCGAGTTCCTCAGCAGCAACTACGACAGCGTCGAGGGCGGGCGCACGCCCCGCCTCGGCGGCGGCGTCGACGACGTGCGCTTCCAGCCCGCGGGCCCGCGGCGGGGCGCCGCCAAGCGCAGGACGCAGGGCTACTGGACCGGGTTCATCCTGTGGCTGCGCACGCGGCTCTTCCGCCTGGGCAAGGCCTAGAAGGCCCGTTCCCGCGCGGGGGAGGAGGAGGAGGAGCCGAGGGGGGCCTGCTGCTGGCGTTGCGGACGGCCGGGAGGCGCGGCGGGAGCGACGGCGTACGGCTACCCGGCCCCGAAGAAGCAGGACCCGCGGCACGACGACGAGCCGTCCGAGTTTGAGAAGATGTGGATGCTCAACAGCCCTTTCGAGCGGTACAACCCACCCTCGGCGTACGCGAGCACCGTTGACTTGCATCGCTAGACGCAACGGCGGTGCATTGCGGTGAAGAACACCTCACACCCATACTTGAGAGATCCAGGAAATCTTATGAGGCGAACCCTGAATTGCTCTATACTTGACACACACACACACACACACAAAAAGTCCCAACAACACCCACATTCTCGAACCTCTTCACATCTTGCATAGACGGAGGAAGCGAAATATTCTCAAGATCTTCACGGCGGACCAATTTCCTCCAAGTCGCACGACTCATCATCAACATACAACAAACCATGCATACCCGGGATAGGCAGACTCCAGAACAGCACCCGCAGCTGATTCTTTGATTTTTATGATTTTATTTTTTTGACAGCCCAGCATTTTATGATATACGAAAAGAGATACCTTTTTGATTGATTTTTTTTTTTTTTTTTTCGTTCCTGCATCTGGAATTTGGGCTTCTGGCAACTTGATCCGCCAAGAGGGCTTTGGTCCCGGAAGACAAGGCGTTGGAGGGCGTTTTGTTTACCCGCGTGCAGGGACGGCGGCTCAGGCTCCGGCCTGCCTGTCAGCCGTCATGCAAATCTTTCTGGGCATTGCCTTTGCATTTATCTGGTCTTGATGGATGGTTCAGGGTACATATCCGGTCTTGTGAATCTTTGGCCACCAGGTTGGGAACATCTGATCTGGAAACCGACGGCCCGCTTTTGGGAGGGTAACCCTTTGGAACTCTTGGAGGGGGGCGGGGGTGATCTGGATCTCTCAACGAGATCTGGCGAGGAAAGTTGCCTACCATCTGGTCGTCTGCGGCCGGCCCCTCGGGGCAGTGAATATCTGCGCTTCTCGAGAGGAAAACGAGTCTCGCGCGCAGATGGACTGATAGCTTCCGACAAGGGATAGCTCTTGAGCGATGCCAATGAATACCGATTTCTCGTGCAGGTGGCCTTTCGAGACTCATACAGTGCCCGTGCTATCTTCTCTGTGGATGAATACATGAACGACGGGCGACTATATGGCCGTCATTGATGACCAACACTTTGTTCACAACCTATAAGCAAAGTTGCGACTCCTCTCTCCATGTCGTGTATAGACAGTATATCCAAAACAAGACAAGAAACGCTATTGTGACAAGGTAGATATCCCCTTTCCTTGATTTTTCCTTTTCTCTCTCCCTCACTCACAGCTTCGCCTTGGCCTTCTCCAGCAGCTGCGTGTCCCACCACGGCCAGATGGCAGGGCGGTCCTCCTCCATCGTGCCCCGGAACCGGGCGGGCCTCTTCTCCATGAAGCTCGCGACGCCCTCCTTCATGTCGCGGCCGTGGAACATGTCGTACAGCACGCTGCTCTCGAGCAGGTGGGCCTCCTCGGGCGTGCCGGGGCCGAGGTACATCATGTCGCGCATGACGCGCGTGCTGACGCCGCTCGTCGACGCCGCGATCTCCTCGGCGATGCGCAGCGCCGTGGGCACGACCTCGCCCGCGGGCACGACCTCGCCGAAGAGGCCCTCGACGAGCCGGTGCCGCGGGCCGACGACCTGCCCCGTCGTGACGAGGTGCAGGGCCCGCGCCGTGCCGATCAGCCGCGGCAGGAAGAAGGAGCTGCAGGCCTCCATCGTGATGCCGCGCCGCGCGAACACGAAGCCCAGCTTCGCGGCGTCGCTGACGACGCGCACGGCCGCGGGCAGCACCATGGTCATGCCGACGCCGACGGCGGAGCCGTTGACGGCGGCCACGACGGGCTTGGCGCAGCGGTGCATGGCCAGCGCGACGTGCCCGCCCGTGTCGCGGTAGTCGTCGCGGGCGACGCCGTCGCCGCCGACGCTGAAGCCGATGTCGAGGTCGGCGCCCGGGCAGAAGGTGCGGTTCGCCGGGTCGGAGCCCGTGAGGACGACGGCCCGCACGCGCGGGTCGGCCGAGAGCAGGTCGAAGGCCGTGGCGAGGGAGCGGGCCATGGCGGTCGTGAAGGCGTTCTTCTGCGCGGGCCGGTCGAGGATGACGAGGATGACGGGGGTCGGCTCCGGGGCCGAGGCCGGGTGGTGGGAGAGCTTGATGTCTGGCAGGGACAGGGTGTTGTAGCTCTTTGGGAGCTCCATGGTTGTTTGGCTTGGCTGGTTGGTTGACGGGGATGTGTTCTGTGTTCTGTGTTGTGGTTGTTAGTTGTGCTAACCCGATGAGAGACTTATGTCTTCTTCTTGTTTGTATATATACAACGTGTAAAGGTGAAGTTCATGGTGAGAGAGGTTCATTGTACAGTTCATGGCTGAGGTGGTGGTGTAAGTCGAGGTGCGGAGGATCGCGCGCTAACCCCAGATGCCGAGGTCCGGGCGGTGGGACTCTCTCCGCATAAGGAACCAGTCTCCGCGGCCCAAGGCGGCTGGACAGCATTCCATGATCTGGCGACAGTCTCACAGACAAGCATATCAAGCATGATCAGGCTTTTGTGATGCCTTTTTTTCCCCTTTTTTCGACTCTGTCTGTCTGTCTGTCTGTCTGTGGAGCGATCTCTTTGTCTTTCCTCAAGGCCGGCTGCAAATCGCCATCTACCTTGGCTCGAGATCCGGCTAACTAGCACGGCCAAGAACGCTACTTGTACATGCTTAAGCCGGCTCATCTGGTTACATAAACTTGCTGGCGAACCCCAAAAGTCCTCCAGGGCCGCTCGACGGGCCTCCAGCCTGGCCCTTCATGTACATCTTGAGTGCCATCTCGCCGGCCTTCATGATGGCCGACTCCTTGGATGAGTCGGATGAGACCTGGCCCTGGGATGCCTTTTGGTCGAACAGCTGAGAGCAGAGCACAGTATTAGTCTGAATGAAAAGGACACAGCAGTCATAGGTAGGAGATGGATGACGATAATACCTTGCTTGCCTCGCTCATGGCCAGGCCGATGAATGCGCTCTTGCTCTGGGATCCCTGAGCCTCGCCGCCTGAGAACATCTTGAGGGCCTGCATGGCGGCAGCAGCGCCCATGCCTCCGGATGTGGCCTCTTGGACGTTGCCACCGCCCCCAAAGAACTGCTGGTGGTTGCGGACGGCGTCTAGCGGTTGTCAGCCAGAGGGCACGCACGCTGGTGTATGATGGAAAAAAGGGCTCATCAAGAGAAGGGACGCACCATCCTCATCGATATCCTCCTGCTCCAGGCGGCCCTTGTTCTGGCCGATGGCATTCAGGATCCCGCCAAACAGGCTGGTGTCTCCAGAGTCGCCGGCGTGGCGGGAGGCCGTCTCGGCGGCACCGCGCAGGTCCTCGTCGTCTTCGTGGCGGTAGTTGTCAAACATTTTTGCAGATGTCTTGGGAAAGAAGTTGGTGGTGTTGCAACTACAGGAGTCTTGGAGTTCTGTCAGAAGTGGCGCGTGAGGGGTTGAAGAAGGTGTTGCGGGGGGGCGTGACGAAGCTTCAAGTTGACTGCAAGCAATACAAAAAGAGGCCAATTGGACGGGTTTGCTTCAGGTCTATTCTAATGCCAGGCTCTAATGCACGTTACGCGTTTCACTGGCCTGCGATCAAAGGGTAGAGAGCCATCTCTATTGGACAACGTCACGACAAACGTCAATGAGCGATGGTGCGTTTCGAGTTGGGGCCGTGACTGGGGACTGCATTTACCTACTAGGTAGTTACTCCACAAGATCAAGCACGATGCTTCGATGCCATAACAGGGTACAAGTGATCAGTGCAGTTTCCAGACTTATGAAAACACTATTCAAATGCATGTATGCGATCAGGAAAATGATGCCCTCCTCCTTGTGTCAGCTGAACGTACTCTTGGAGCTTGATGGCCTGGGGAGAGATACAGAGCGATAAGCCTTGACGAAGCCTTTTCCTGGGCATTCTGGGGTCCATTCCAGGCAGCTTGGCAGGCCACAACTCCACTAAGATCCACCAAGGGACCGCCTAGAGCAAGATAGGAGAGCGGTCAGGGGCGGCAATAAAATATTTCTTGACCGTCCAGCAGAAAAAAAAATTAGGTAGTTCACCGCAGATGCCCCGCTGCCGTTCCCGCTCCTGCTTCTGGCTTGCTTCCCAAAGACCACTCCATTGACCAGAACTGCCTTCGCAATTCGACACAATGGGTCGCATCAAGAAGAAGGGCCAGGCCGGCGCGGCCAAGAACTACATGACACGGACTCAGGCCGTCAAGAAACTCCAGATCAGCCTGCCCGACTTCCGAAAACTGTGCATCTGGAAGGGCATCTACCCGCGCGAGCCCAGGAACAAGAAGAAGGTCTCCAAAGGCGCCTCTGCTGCGTCGACCTTCTACTACACCAAGGACATCCAGTATCTGCTCCACGAGCCGCTCCTCGCCAAGTTCCGCGATCAGAAGGCCCTCGAGAAGAAGATCTCCAAGGCTCTTGGCCGAGGCGATGTCTCTGACGCCAAACGCCTGGAGCGCAACGCTGCCAGGCCAGAGAAGACGGGCAAGCCCAGGTATACCCTCGACCATGTCATCCGCGAGCGCTATCCCACCTTCATCGACGCCCTGAGGGACCTGGACGACTGCCTCTCCATGCTCTTCCTCTTTGCCAACCTGCCCTCGACCTCGACCGTGCCCGCCAAGATGATTGCCCGCTGCGAGCGACTCTGCCTCGAATTCCAGCACTACCTGATTGTCTCCCACAGTCTGCGCAAGTCCTTCCTGTCAATCAAGGGCATTTATTACCAGGCAAACATCCAGGGCGAAGATATCCTCTGGCTTGTTCCCTACAAGTTCAACCAGAGGGTCGTGGGCGACATCGACTTCCGCATTATGGGCACCTTTGTCGAGTTTTACATGACCCTACTTGGCTTCATCAACTTCCGTCTCTACACCTCTATCGGTCTCAAGTACCCGCCCAAGTTTGATCAGACCAAGGATGAGCAGGCTGGTGAGCTCGGCGCGTTCACGCTCGAGGGTGTGAACCTGGTCGCCAAGGACAACGAGACCAAGGCGCTGACCAACGGCGCTGCGGAGCACGGCCCCGACCCCAAGGTGCAGGCCGAAGTCAACAAGCTGGTCAAAGAATTGAAGAGCGCCGAGGCGGCGACCGAGTCCAAGCCTACCGAGGCGGATGCCGACGAGGAGCAAGCAACCGAAACGATCGACAAGTTCGAGGTCGCTGTCGCGGGCGGTGACGTGCTTCCCCAGCCCACCTACAGCTCGAATGACAGTGCTTCGCTGTTCTCAAAATGCACCTTCTTCCTCTCCCGAGAGACGCCCCGTCAGCCTCTGGAATTCATCCTGAAGGCCTTTGGCTGCAAGCGTGTGGGCTGGGACTCGGTTCTCGGCGAGGGTGCTTTCACGCACGATGAGAGCGACCCCACCATCACCCACCAGATCGTCGACCGGCCTGTCATCCAAGCCGCCATGGAGGCAAACGGCGATGGCGAGGACAACCAGACTTCACAAAAGCTCGGCCCCAACCAGCGGGTGCCCGGCAGGATATACGTCCAGCCGCAGTGGGTGTGGGACAGTGCCAACGATGAGGAGCTCAAGAGCCCTGACCTGTATGCGCCGGGTGCTCAGCTCCCGCCCCACCTGAGCCCCTTTGTCAAGAGTGTCCAGGGCCAATACGACCCGACTATCCCTCTGGAGGAGCAGGAAACCGAGGCTGAGGCGCTCAACGCTGACAGCGACATGGAGGAGGATGAGGAGCCAGCCGACGAGGATGATCTTGCAGTCAAGGCTATTGAGGACGGTGGCATGGACATCGCCGAGACCGATGAGGACGAGGACGAGGACGACAATGGCTCGTTTGGCGGCTTCTCCGAGGGCGAAGAGGACCCCGAGGACAACTCGGATGACGAGGCCCTTCAGAGGCAGCGCGAGCTGGAGGCCGAGCTCACAGGCAAGCCAGTCAAGGGCAAGGAGCAGGATGCCAAGAGCAAGGCCAAGGCCGAGGCCAAGAAGGCGCTGGCAAAGAGGAACAAGGAGGAAGAGGAAGAGCTGGAGCGGGCCAAGGGCATGCTGCCCAAGAAGAAGAGGAAGCTGTACGAGCAGATGATCTACACCAACAAGAAGAAGAGCGCCGAGGACGAGAAGCTGCGGTCCAAGAGGAGGAAGTTGGAGAAGCAGCTGGGCAAGGGTGCCGCTTAGACAACAGATAGACAGACAGCTTCGCTTTTGATTTTGCAATCCATAAGGTGGCGTTTGATGTGGATACCAGGAGTTCAAAATATATATCAATATATATCTATTCATCCAGCACGCTGATGCGCTCTTTCTGCTGCGTTATGTACTATGGTTTTGGACTTGTGTGTGTCTGCAAATGCTACTCTCTCAATCATCCAGCCCTCCCCACTCAGCACCACTACTCTCACCACCATCCCCTTGCTCTCCACCCTCCTCGGCACCCTTGCGCCGCTTGCTCCCCTCGATAGCACCTTTCCTGTTATTCTCCCTCCGGCGCTCCCAAGCGCTCTTGGACGTGATGCGCGCTTTGCCTCCCGCCCCGGACCGCCGGGACTCGACGCCCCGCTCCCGCAGCTTCTTGCGGTCCTCCTTGGACACCTGCGGCAGGGCGTCGAGCAGCCACTGCTGCACCCCGCTACTACTCTCCTTGCTCTCTCCTCCTCCTCCGCCTCCTCCTCCTCCGGCGGCGGACCTCTGCCTCTCGCTCAGGGCGATCACGTTGGCCACGCTCTTGACGAAGGGGATGTCGTCCCTGGTGTAGAACGTGACGGCGACGCCGCCCTCGCGGCCGGCCCGGCCCGTGCGGCCCGCGCGGTGGACGTACGCGGCCGCGGAGCCGGGGACGTCGTAGCTCACGACGCCGTTGACGCCGGCAAAGTCGACGCCGCGCGCCAGCACGTCGGTGGTGATGAGCACCCAGACCTCGCCGGCGCGGAAGCGGCGCACGACGGCCGAGCGCCGCGCGTCGGGCAAGCCGGAGTGCAGGACGGCGATGCGCGCGGGACCGCCCGCGGCGAGGGGGATGTCGAACTTGAGCTCCTCGTGCAGGGCGGCGGCGCGCTCGATGGTCTGCGTGAAGACGAGGAAGGGCGGGCGCAGGGGCACGTCCGAGGCCGAGGAGGACGACGCGGGCCGCAGGAGCTGGCGGAGGGCGAGGAGCTTGCCCGGCTCCGAGGCCGTGTACACGAGCCGGTGGGACACGTTGGGGACGGCCGTGTCCTTGAGCCCCACCACGAGGCGGACCGTGGGGCGGGCCGAGGGCAGCCCCCGCGCCGCGGCGTGGGCGGCGGACTGGGCCATGATGAGGGTCTCGATGTTGGAGGGCATGGTGGCGGACCAGAAGGACACTTGGAGGTCCGGGTCGGTGCAGGCGGACCAGATGCCGACGGTCTGGTCGCGGAAGAGCGGGTCTAGGAGGACGTCTGCCTCGTCGAGCACGAGGGACTGGACGTTGGGGAGGGTTTTGGGGGAGGAGCCGCCTTCGGTGAGATAGTTTAGGAGGAGCATGGGTGTCGTGACGAGTATGTCTGCTTTGGTGATTGGTGTGGAGGCTGACGCTGTCTTCTTGGGAGGTTTGGGCTTGTCCTCGCCCTCGTCGTCTTCGTCCTCGGAAGACGAGCCTTCGTCCGAGATCTCGTCGTCGTCTGCCGCCTCGCCGTCCTTATCGCTGTTGGCGGTCTCTGCGGCCACACGCATGCCCTTCCTCATGTACACGATCCGCAGGCCGGTGCCCATGGCGAGCTTCTTGCCCTCGTTGGCAATCTGGCTCGCCAGCTCCCTCGTCGGCGCGATGACGATGGCGTTCAGCTCGTGCTGCTTCCGGTCCTCCCGGCCAGCCCGCTTCTTCATGATGCCGTTGATGGCGGGGATCAAGAAGCTCAGCGTCTTCCCGCTACCCGTCGGCGCGACAGCCATGAAGTCTGCACCATCCTCGAAGCCCGAGACGATATCTGGGTCCTCGACCTTTCCCAGAGCTAGGTTGTGGTCCAGAAGCAGCGGCAGACTGGCCATCTGCACTTCCGTCGGCTCCTTGTATGACAGCTTCTCGAGGTTCTCGGCAAGCCGCGAGGATATGGCGTATGTGTCGCGCAGCGCCGAGAACGACGTCAGGGGCTGGGGATACAGCTGCTTCTTGTCGTCCTTGGCATCGACCTTGGCGGCCTTCTTCTTTTTCTTGCTCTTCTTGACCTTGTCCTTCTCCTTGGCCTCCTGCGACGACGGCGACTTCATCAGCGTGAGCTTGAGGCGGTGGGAGCGCAGCAGTTGCCGGCATTCGTCCTCGTCCAGCAGCTCTGCCTTGCGTGCCTTGGCCTTTTGGTCTGCCGTCTTCGAGGACTTGCTGGTCTTTGCCGAGTCCTGCGCCTTTGCGTGGTCCTTGGGCGCGAAGAAGTCGATGTCGCTGAGCTCCTCCTCTTCTGCTTCGTCGGGCTTGGTCTCAGCGTTGCCGGTCCGCCTCCTCTTGGTGCCCCTGGAGAGGCCGACGTCGTCGTGGAATAGCTGGGCGTGGGGGAGGCTGCCGGCCGAGGGCAGGAGGTTCGACTGCGCATTGCTTGCGCCGCCTGCCCTTTTTGCGGGGCGCTTCGTGCCTCTGGATAGAATCTTGAGGATGTCCATCCTGCGCTCGGGTGTCGGATGGCGAGCGCAATACGAAACGGGCGTGAAAGCGGTTCGTCGCTAGTGCGTGTGGTGTTGTCTGTCGATGGAGAGTTGCGGGTAATTTTTTTTTTCTGGGCGGCAGTACTGGATAGACCGCCCGGGCCCCACGGTGCGTAGTGTGGGGTTTTAGGTACGAAGTATTGGGCGGTGAAGAGCTCTTAGTAGGAGAGCTTCCAGTACTTGTAATTAGCACTTTCGCTACTATTGTCCGCTTTTGTTAGTGGTCGGAACCAATGCTCAGTTGTAGATTCGGGCCTTCAGGGGAATGATCGCAAATTCTTTACAGAAGATGGTAACATCTTTCATGATCCTTTGAATAATTACATCATACAGATGGATTGGGTAGAGCTTGCAGGGATTGTATTTCATTCATAACTAGATATAAATCTCGAGACCGTTTGGTGTGTGCCGCGCTGTGTCCTAGCCAACAATGTTTCAGCTGCAAATTGACTTGGGGCGCGCGCCGAGGCATCTCTTGTCATCAATTGAATTAGAAGTGCTGAGAAGAGCGACTAAGCGTACGGTTCCTTGATCTTACTCTCCTGCCCAAAGTATACCCTCTTCAATTCATTCTACCTTCTTTGAAGTTCTCGGGTCCGAAACAGACAGAGATGGCGCCACACAAGTCATTCGCAAATTATCCGCTGCCCAAGGAGTCAACGGACGTGACCTACAAGTATGAGGAGGACAAGAACCCAGTTCTCCGTGGCCTGCCCTTGGCTATCGGCTCTTCGGTGTGCGTTGGCTCCTTCACACCTCTCGATTGCGCCGTAGCTGATTGATTTGTTTCCCTAGAATTTCAAACCTTGGCTTCGTGCAGAAGATCCTCTGGAAGAATGCTGGATTTGGCAACTTCAGGAGCGGTGCTGGTCTGGAGGATGTGCCATGGACGATTCATGTGAGATGCTTGCACCTCCTATCATGCATGGGTTTCTGACATGCACCCGGTCTAGCCGATCGTCATCCCGCTGGCAGACGAGTCCTCGCCAGCTTCCATGCTGGATATCTCCTCCTCCGCCCTGACCACCCAGCAGCCCGCCGACCGCCCCGGCAGGTTTCACTCGGCCGCCGACTTCACGGCGCGGTACCTCTCCCGCGAGCTGACCCCGCTGCAGGTCGTCGAGGCTCTGCTGCCGCTCGTCCAGCGCGAGCCCACCGATGGGTCCGCTCCATCCAAGTACTCGCCGGCCTTTGTCGCCCATGACGTCGACAGAATCCTTGCGGCAGCCAAGGCGTCGACCCAGCGGTATGGCCAGGGCAAGCCGCTCGGCCCGCTAGACGGCGTCCCTATCGGCGTCAAGTGCGATACTGACCTCGAGGGGTACGTGTCGACGTTTGGCATGAAGCCGAACAAGAACTACCCCTTCTTCCGCAAGGTACAGGAGAAGTCGGCGTGGCCGGTGCAGAAGCTACAGGACGCTGGTGCCGTGGTCATCGGGCATCAGCTTATGCACGAGATTGGAATGGGTGAGTTGCCTCAAGTATATCTGTGTAATGCGATCTATTGGCTAACGAGGTGACTTTTGGGCGATAGATACGACTGGTTGCAATGTAAGAGAGTCCTGTCCAGGTTGTTGTTGTTGGCTTAGAGACTCACTCGGTTTTGCAGCCTGAAATGGGCACACCGATGAACTGGTATAACAAGTCGTATTTCCCTGGCGGCTCGTCCACCGGTGCTGGTTCTTCCATGGGAGCTGGCCTGGTTCCAATTTCTGTCGGAACCGACGGCGGTAAGAGTTCTATCTCGCTCACGCTGAACACTAAGAAATATCTGACAATTCAACAGGCGGTAGCATTCGAATTCCCTCTACATACAACGGCCTATATGGTCTCAAACCATCCCACAATAGGACAATGTCCTGCTCCTGCAGCACCGTCGTCGTCGGGCCCCTGGCAGCCACCGTGTCGGACCTCACCATCGCTTATCGTGTCATGTCGCAGCCAGACCCCTCGGATTCGGTCCAAAACAAATTTGCCATCTCCTCGCTGCCAACCCCAGGCGCTGACAAGGTCATCGGCGTGGCCTGGAACTGGGTCGACAAGGCCGACCCGATCATCATAGAGAACTTCAAGAAGACGGTCGACTACCTTGAGAAACAGGCCGGCTACCGCATCATCGACATCGGCCTCCCCTTGCTGCGCGAAGGCCAGCTCGCCCACGCCGCCACCTGCGTCACCGAGGCCTTCGCCACGGCGCGCAGCCGCACGCCCGACCCGGACGACTGGAAGGCCCTGCTCAACTACCCGAACCGCCTGCTCCTGTCGACGGCCCAGCACACGCCGGCGTCCGAGTACATGCGCTACGGGCAGATCAAGACGGTCATCATGCAGCACCTCGCGCACCTCTGGCAGGAGCACCCGGGCCTGCTGGTCCTGTCGCCCACGACGCCGGCGGCGGGCTGGAAGGTCCACCCGGGCGACCAGGCGTACGGCCTGTGCGACGGCAACATGACGGTGCGCAACATGATGTTTGTGTGGCTGGCCAACCTGACGGGCTGCCCTGCGCTGTCGGCGCCCATGGGCTACGCCGAGCCGGAGCAGGGCGTCGGCCGCGTGCCGATGGGCGTCATGGCCATGGGCGAGTGGGGCGCCGAGGAGCAGCTGCTGGGCTGGGCGGGCGACGCGGAGAGGTATATCAACGAGGCGTACCCGGGCGGCAGGGTGCGGCCGGAGGAGTGGGTGGATGTGGTTGGGCTTGCGAAGGAGAAGGCGCAAGGGAAGTAAGTGATGCTCAGGGTTTTCCGTGGGAGAAGTCTTTTGGATTCTACACTCAACCAAAACTTCTGCGTAATGCCTTCATATAGCTGTGAAACAGCAGCAAATGCCTTTGTTTTAGATATTTCTTGTGTATGGCATGTGTAGATGCCGGCATTTTGTACAGTAATACAGTAAATGCACTGTATAGGGCACTGTCACCACGTACGCAAACACTAGGCGCGACGCCCCGATCTGACCATTTGCGCAACTTTGTACCACTCACCAAACAACAATGGCAGCGAATCGACCATGGTCTACGAGTGGGAAGCGCACAAGGAGACGTGCTACCGCCTGTACATCGAGGAGAAGAAGTCTCTTGAAGACATTATTGAGTATATGAGAGTGCAGCACAATTTTAAACCAAGGTGAGCAGTGACTGTGTGAATGAACACCCTCCCTTCCCTTTGCGCTCGCCGTACTGCCTTCGTGTCACGGCGTGTCCCCCCAGCCTGCCGTACCGAAATGGGATCCTCTTCGGCCGAACGACATCAACGGCGTCGACGATGGGTCCCACTCCAGGCCGGTGATGGATCCGGACGACGATGCGGAACAGTCTAAAACGGTCTGGACGCATGCCGTGTTTGCGAAGAGCTTGGTATGGATACGAGTGTATCCCAAACTATGAGTCCAGCTTCTGACCACAAACGCAATCTCTCACACAAAATTACACACAAAGACTAACACACCGGCAATAGTAAACGTGCTTTCCAGACACAGTTTCGCAAATGGGACTTCCCTCACAAGAAGAATCCGGCACACAAGAATGACCAACTCGTGGCACGCGTCCACGAGCTATGGGGCCGCAGTCTGCCCCAGCGGGAGATGTTGCGCATCCTCAACGAGGAGGACGGCTTCGACATCAAGCCGCGCGAGCTGATGCGTCTGCGCTCCCGTAACAGATGGCTCCTCCGCGCGCCGAACCCCGCCTCTACTGTGGTAGCGGGCAGGTCCTCTACGGCCAGTAGCCTCGATGATGTTGGGATTGGCGATGGTATGCTAGGAATGCAGCAGCAGCAGCAGCAGCAACAACTCTATGCCACAGACGCACAAATCGCACGCGAGGAGCGTCGCCGCAGGTTGGAGACAGAATCGGCGGAGCGCTGGGCGAGCAAGAAGCGCCGGCGCAGGACACGCGCGTGGGCGGGGATGCCGCCGGACCCGGAAGGCCTGCCGCCGCGATTCCCCTCGGAGACGACGCTGGACGAGAGCAGAGCCGTGCTGGACCTCAATCGGGATCAGTACCAGCGCCTGCGGGCCCGGTTCCGCGAGATCTGCGTCGAGGGCGGGATCGAGAGGAAGACAGTAGCCGGGCCAAATCGCTGGGAGCAGGCCAAGGATCGACTGGTGGCTGAATCTGCGCACCTGCAGGCCGTGATGTGGACGGCCGAGGGCGGCGGCGAGGAGGCGAAGAAGCTGGCGCTGGATGTGCTGTGCACGGACGTCACCAAGAGGATGCGGGCTGGGGAGCCGCGGATGACAATCGCCAAGGCGAAGAACATACTCGGGGTGAATCCGGAGGAGGCGAGGGCGGTGAGGGGCGCCCTGTACGATATGCTAAGGGAGGATGGGTTCCTCAGCAGGCTGGAGGACGGAACTGAGCGCTGGGACGACCTGAAGGGGCAGTGGCTCGAGGAGTCGGACATTCTTCAGGGCAAGCTTGCGGCGTGCGAGGACGAAACGGACGCCGATCAGAAGAGGAAGGCCATCAATGCGATCGCCAGGGACGTGGTCAAGCGGTTCCGTGACGACCAGACGCGGCGCAACCCGGCCAGGAAGGGCATGCCTGCCCCAACCCTCAACGCCACTCCGAGGCAAGATGCCCCAGTGCACATCGAGATCACGCCCGCCGACATGGCCGCGCTGGCCAACACGCCGCTCGACCCGGACGGGAGCTACGTATCGCATTTGTCCCCGCTCGCCATGGTCCCCGGCACGCCGGACTCGCACGCCCACTCCCCAGGCAGCATCGTGCCCATGCCCATGCAAGCCCCTTCACCGCAACAACAGCACCACCACCACCTGCAGGGCCCGTCCCCGCACCTCCACCACCAGCGCCTACTCCCCCCGCAGGCCACCGGCGCCGTCATCGACCCGCAGACGGGCCTGCCGATGGACCCTTCGGCCCTGCTCCTGCCGCCGGACGTCGCGACCTCGCCCGCCGCGTACCACCACCACCACCGCCACCACCACCCAGGCAACCCCTTCGCCGCGGCACAGTTCGGCGCGCCCCCGGCGTTTCACCAGCAGCAGAGGCGCGTGAGCACGGCGTCGTCGGCGGTGGGCGCGACGCCCGTGTACCTGCGCCTGCACCCGGACTCGGGCGTGGCGGGCGACCCGGCGAGCCCCTGGATCGCGATGCTGGTCCACGTGCCGTCGCTGGACGAGGTGCGGCACGTGGCGGCGGGCAAGTACCCCGGCAGCGTGTGCACGGCCGTCGAGGCCGTGCTCAAGACGCCCCAGGGGACCGGTGGCGGAGGCGGCGGCGGCGGCGGCGGAGGGATGGCCGAGGTGCCGCTTTTGGTTGGGTCGGATGTGGAGCTTGAGGCTTACTTGACGAGTCCGCTTCTGGAGGGGAGTGCGCCCATGTTCAACGTGCGGTTGGATTATGAGTACGACTCGGTTGCGTTGGGTTAGGTCTTTTGGGGGGTTTTCAAGATTTCGCTTTGGGATATCAGGATGAGGCTGGAGTTTAGAGTATGGGAAGTCAACGGCAAGCTTTCTGGTTATGATGAGATCTATCTGGGAGTTATTTTGACACCACGTATAGAATGAACCTGTATCTTGATCTCTCCTTGGAGTTTTTTTTTTTATTGATTCGGTCTTTGCTGAATGTGTCTAACTTGACATAGCTACAGGTTGAGAGAGCCGTACGTATCCCAGGCCCAAACACTACTTCTCACGACAACTTCTAGGGATAACGACCCTCACGGATGATTCTTTCGTTGGAGGAATATTTCTCATCATCTCTGCAGCGTACTGTCGTACGGAGTCCACGTCTAAGCAGTCAGCACAACACTAAGACCGGAGTTTCATTCAGCCCATTTCATCTGTTGTGGGAACGCGTGTTTCGTAGATATTACGTATGTGTCATTCCGCCGCGGGTTTCAATCCTGCTTGTAAGCTTTCGGAAAGGGAAGCCGAGCCGGCCTGTAAGACGGAGGTATCAAATCAAAGACCATTGGAGCACCCGAGATATCAAATCACGCCAGGCTGGTCGCAATAGTCAGAACAGAGGCACGGAAACTTGATTTGAATAATTGCGCCTTCCCCTTCTCCAGCTACTGCTCCTGCCGAAACTGGGCGGGCGATAAGGCACACACACACACACACACAGTACGGACGTTGACGAGGAGGGGAGACAGGGCGCGTGGCCTGTGGGGCGTGGGACGGTGTGGAGGTGTGCAAGATGTGGAAGGTGTAAAGGTGTGTGAGTGCCGTGAGATCCGACTGACGGCCGGTGGCGGCGATTAGAGTTTCACTACCCGGAGCAGCTGCTCAGAGCCTGGCGGCAGGCATCACTTGCCGCAATCAATCACTTATCCAAAATCAATCCGTTGATCCAGCCTGCTTCCGCCCGTCTCAACCAGACTCTGCATTGTCTCATCTCACAATTGGAGGTGAGACTGGCTGTTAGCTTCGATGTTGTTGCTTCTTCCAGAAGCATCTGGGCTTCCTAACGAGCCCCCGTCGAGTCACATGGGCCATAGTCAAGATCATGCATGACTGGGCGTTTGCTTCTTTGTTGGACGGGCATTAGCAATTGCCAGCTGTTACCTGTACCTATTCAACACAATTGATACGAATGAGAGTATTGAGGCCGGTACATGAAAGGGACAGGTCGTTTCAACGAAGAGACACACCCACAATGGGCACGCCAATTTGATATGTATCGCCATGGCCGTCATTGATCGACTGTCCTTTACGTATTAGACATCTACAAATTCAGTCATCATCGCCTTCACACTGCCCACTCTCGACGACAACAACTTCATTCCACATCACCGTGTTATCTCCTCTCCTCCCGAAGCTGTCACAAGTTTGCCGGCACATCCACTTTAGCACCCACCCTCCCGCACACCTACGCGGGTCGCCAGTAAGCTTATCAACCACTAATAAACAATCGACACTAACAAAGGCGAACAGCGCTCGCAGCCAAGATCGCCGCCGGGTACTCAAGCCTCCCCTCCCGGGACGACCAAGACGTACCCTGAAGCTTGACCTCTCTTGGCTGCTTGCATTGCCAAGTTGCTACGTGGGGGGGAGAAGGAGAGACGGCTTGCAGCAGCTGCGTGGGAAAACACTAACGATGCGTACGTTGAGAATTGCTTTCTTTTGATTTTCCCTGACCCTGATCCCCAACCTCATCAAACTGAGCCCAGGGTTAATTTCGTATGATTCACTTCTCCTTTTTGAATTTCTCTCGGCGTGCGTTGTGCCAAGCTGAAATGTGAGGCGCGAAACCCACAACTCGATAATCAGTGGTTATCCAGGAACAATACCCGCTGGGGGGCCCTGCACCACGCTACAAGTCCAAGTACGCCATGTCCTCGGACCTGGTGGCGGGGAACAAGGGAATGCTACTGCAGTGCGTCTGTCGAGACACCCCATCAGAAGGATCAAGGGGGGAGGGAATGCATCCGAGCCCCCGAACATGCCCTCGTTGAGCTAATGGGACAAGTGTCCATACCTAACCCATCACTCGACTTGGAGTTGCATCTGCACAGGCTACGCAGTCTCCTCTGTTTGGTTTCGCCGTCTTGCTACAATCAGGGAAACAGTGCTTCCAGAATGGACGGCATTGGTCTGAACTGCATGAATCATCTTGACGCAAGCCCCCGTGGCCCATCCCGAGCAAAGACGGGCCAATGCAGCGAGAGCGAGTGGCCAATGCCAGGAACTCGGAGTGTGGTTGAATTTGGGGCTGACGCCATGCCGGCTCCCTGCTGGGTCTGCTGGGTCTTCTGGGTCTTTGGTGGGCAAGTGCCAGGAACTAGTGGCTTGAATCACTACGAAATGATGACCCCAGCAGCCACGGGACGGTGACTGCAAGTAGCCTCACACTTTGGCGCTTTGTCCTTTTCGGGGCAGTTTGGGTGACTCCCTCGCTAGCACGCCACTAGCGAACCCGCGCCTGCATCCACTACAACCACTACTCGCGCTTCACTACAGGCACGATAGTCAGCGTGTGACCTCCCAATCACATCAGCGCTTGCGACCACGGACGATGGCCATGGATGCCTCCCCCCCGGTTTCGTCTCGCCTCCTCGCTTGGAGGAATAAGTATTCCTCGTCGGCGTCCTCTTGCTCTCGTGACCTTCTCCCTTTCCTTTCTCTTCTCTCTTCTCTTATTCTTCTTCTCTCTCCCTTCCCCTATTTCCACTCTATCTCCCTTCTCTTCAAGCCGCCCCAGTGTCGGACGTCTTTACACCTGCTACAGATCACCCATTCGATGAAGGAAACTTCACCTGACTCGTCGTATATAGATCGCATACGCTCTTGGGCAATAACCAAAGCGCATGGAGGCTCTCGTAGCACGTCGAGACGATCGGGCACTGACCCCGGCAGCATCCTTCCCATAAGTAGAACCATCTCCAAGAACACCGAGTCCACCACTCAGTCTGCTGCTACTGCGGACCGCGGCCACCACAATGGCAATCCTTTCTTTCTTCGTGGCGGCTCCGGCGAGCACGCTAGCTCCGGTGGGGGCGAGAAGGCGGCATCGGCATCGGCATCGGCCCCGGGCCCCGCTGACCACCACCCGCGAGACGGCAGCCGTTCGTCGCGCTCTGCATCTCCGCAAGATGAGAGGCCGGGGTCTGTCGTAGAACAACCGCCCCCGGGCACGAAGAAGAAGGTATCCAAATTAGTCACGAGTTTCCTCGTCACCTGCAAGAAGATCTTGCTTCACAGCTGGCTCAATGTGCTCCTGATCTTTATCCCCGTTGGCATCATGGTCAACGAGCTCCACATGTCGCCGGCCCTCGTCTTCTCCATGAACGCTCTGGCCATCATCCCGCTCGCCGGCCTATTGGGCCATGCTACCGAGGCCGTGGCTCATAGCATGGGCGATGCTATTGGTGCCCTGCTGAACGTTACGTTTGGTAACGCGGTAGAGCTGATTATCTTGTACGTCCTGACCTTCCTGCACCCCGCCTCCTTCCCATCTTGCGTCCTCCGCCTTCGTAACGCGGCACGCGACACGAGGTCCAATCTATTCAGAAGTACCCGCTGACACCCTGGACAGTATGTATGTTCACCTTGTGAGATGTGATCAAGACAAGAAAGAGCGAGAAGCCGAGCCAATGCGGCCTTATCAGATCAATCGCGTCCCATATCATTCGTCCATATTTTGTTCTACTTTCGTCTTTTCTTGACGCACCCTCTCGAGGTGCCCCGTGCCAATGCTTTGATGTTGTCTGCATGCCCACTAACAGTCTTTCTTCCTAATGCATTAGCATCGCCCTTGTCAAAGTAAGCTTTCTGCCATCCTAGATAGACTAATCTAGCCCCTTGGCCGTTCTAATGCTGACATTTCACGGCAGGATGAAATTCGAATTGTCCAGGCTTCCCTTCTGGGATCCATTTTGGCCAATCTGTTATTGATTCTGGGAATGGGCTTCCTTCTTGGAGGCTTGCGTTACCGGGAGCAGGTTTGTTCGACCGCAGAATTGGCCGAATGAGTGCAGCTGTGCTGACAACTGCCCACCAACAACAGATTTACAATAGCACCATCACCCAGACGAGTGCCTGTCTGCTGAGTCTGAGTGTCATCAGTCTTGTATTACCAGTCAGTATTCATCTCCAGCCGTGTTTCTAGCTGAGCTGACCATGGCTGCAGACCGCGTTCCACGCCTCATTCGCCAATTCTACCCTCGCCGATCAGCAGTCTCTCAGGATCAGCCGTGGTACTAGCGTGGTATGTCTGGCTGATGGCATCACTGACCAATATGATTAGAAGCTAACTCACTGCAGGTCCTTCTCCTGGTCTATGGTATCTACCTATTCTTCCAGCTCAAGTCGCATGCATATATGTACGAGTCGACGCCTCAACACATCATTGACGAGGCAACCACTCCCGGTCCGGCGGCTGGCTGGTTAGACTCGTCAAGTAGTGAGGATGGCTCGTCCAGCTCAGACTCTGACGATTCGGACCACTCTCGCGGAACGATGTCTAGGACGTTTGATCGACTGCGTGGGCGCAATCGCAAGTCAAGTGTTGCTTCACAGGACACAGTTGATACGGGCCCCATGCGCACACCTTCATTCGGCACTACGATCGCCAGCCCTTCAGATGACCACACACCGGATGAGATTCTCGCCAGTCGACCAGCCATGTTGTATAGGGAGTCGCATGCTGAAGCTAGTGAGGTAGCCGTGGAGGACGAGAGGCCTCAGCGGCATAGGAAACACAAGCACAAGCGCTCGCTGCGTCGCCACAAGAAGCACAAGAAGAGCCGGTTTGGGTCGACCGAGATGGTCGCTGGCGAGGAGACCATCGAGGAAACCCCCGAGATTGCAGAGAAAATGGCCGAGGACGGTGCGCCGCGCCGGATTGACTTTGCTCTATCGGAGAGTCGACGTGACGTCGAGGCAGGCGAAATGTCGACGGCCAAGCGACCGTTCAACATCCGCGGCATGTCCTTTATTCCTTCTGCAAGATCTCTGGCCCCGACTGTCTTCACGCAGCCTCCCGACGGTCCCGTCATGCCGCCTGTTCCCGCTGGCCCCGTGCCTCGTGTCCGGTACGGCATCCGTAGGACCAACTCGTTGCCCGATCGACTGAATCAGGAGCGCCAGTTCCGCCCACCCGGAGCCATGATGCCCTCGCAGGTCCCACTGGCGGCCCTGGCCAACCCCGCAACGGCTACCGATGCTGTCGCAGCTGACGATGAGGATCTGTTGTCCCGCAAAGCAGCCATTATACTTCTTCTCGTCACCACGGGCCTCGTCGCACTTTGTGCTGAATTCATGGTTGCCTCGATCAACGGCCTGGTCGCGGATGATACCGTTGGCGAGATCTTCATCGGACTGATCATCCTGCCCATTGTGGGCAACGCGGCGGAGCATGTCACGGCGGTCATGGTGGCGATGAAGAACAAGATGGACCTGGCGATTGGCGTGGCGATTGGCAGTTCTATTCAAATTGCCCTCTTTATGACGCCTCTCGTGGTCATCCTGGGGTGGATCATTGGCCGCGACATGACGCTCTACTTTACGCTGTTTGAGACGGTGTGCCTCTTTGTGTCGGCGTTCATCGTCAACTTCTTGGTCCTCGACGGCCGCAGCAACTACCTCGAGGGCGCGCTGCTGTGTGCCACGTACGTGATCATCAGCGTCGTGGCGTTTTACTACCCCAAGGAGGGCGATGCTAGTCAGTACGGCCAGTAGGGATGAGCACGCATTTGTTTTGGGGTTGGGGGAAACGGTGGCTTGGTTGGGAGAAGGACGTCTGGTGGGAGACGGGCCTTGTCTGCTCATCCGAGTGTCACAAGAAGGGGGGTTACTGAACTGATGAGGACACGGGGGGTTTTACATTCACTACGAGGAGGTCTTTGACGAGGGGGGTTTGTGTTTTAAAGTTCGCGGAGGTCCGTCAAGATTGCACGATTTATGGCTATGGCTGTCAAACAAGATTGGCAGGATGAGCTGGATGGATCATATGAATTACGTTCAGGAGGCTTCACGTCTTAGCTATGACCCGCGGTTGATATGGACGACACAGTTTTGACTGTTGTCTGTGCGCGTGGAATTACATTGACATTCTTTTTTTTTTTCCTCTCAAAATTCCGATGATAACAGTCATAACAATCTATACGTGAGAGACGAGGTTGCGCAGGTACCTGCGTAAAGCGTACTCGGAACCCCAATACGCACGCCGGCGGCCGAGAAGTTAGGTCAGACAGGAGGGCTCCCATGTCCCCAAAGCAGCTTGTAGGTGTCATGACCCGCTCCACGTCATGGTTTGGGGGCTGTGCGGGGAGGAGAAATGGAATGGGGTCGATTGATTCAACAACCATTTGACTTCACCTGTTGGTTTTGGTTTCGGGGTCCCGACAGCAGTGCCACGATCCGGCTAATTGACTATTTGGCTTGGCGGACTCCGTAAACTCAGAGTCAGAGAGGTCGGGGTCGGTCAGCTCAATCCGACCACCGATTTATTCCTTCTCTGCATTTCTCTGCAAACGCTTCTTCTCTCCACTGGGGTCATCATTACAGCCTCCGAGTGGCACAAAGAAGAGCGAGTATTTGAGATAACTACTGCTTTCGTTGTAAGTGAGCGGGTTCAAGCACACGTCTATTGGCTGCGCACCTTGGTCACGCCTCATTCGTTCTGCGAGCTCACAAAGAGCCTTTGAATCAGATACGACGGAGAGAGATAAAGGGCAGGCAGGAGCTTTACTTTTCCACAAGTCGAGCCCCCATCATCATCTCATCTTCGAAACGCATAACCGGGATTCGAGCATCTGGTCTGTCTGAGTCGGGACAATCTTGATCACCCAACATCACAGCCAATCGCTCTTCATACTCCTCGCTCAACAACTACATACGTTTCTCAACCCCCCGCCACCATCCATTGAGAGTACCAGGGACAACCTCGGAATTCTCAGGCCAAAGACAATGTGCTTCGGCAAGAAGGACAACTACGACCCGACGGCCGAGCCGCCCAGGCCCGCCGGCGGCGTCAACAACAACCCCTCTTACCAGTCGCAGCCGGCATCGTACAGCAACAACAACAACAACGAGAAGAAGTCGGCGGCGGCGGCAGACTACGCGCCGCCCTCGGGCCCGCCGCCATCCCACGCCGGGCCGTCGTCGTCGTCCTCGACATCGTACGCCCCGCCGCCCGGCCCGCCTCCGGCCAAGGACTACGCCAAGGCCCAGCCGTACGTCGACGTCACCGACAACGACTTTGCTCCGCCTCCCGGACCGCCGCCCGGCGCCGGTGCCAGCAGCAGCATCGGCAGGAACGACGACTTTGCGCCACCAGCAGGTCCGCCGCCCGGCAGAGCGAACGGCGGCGGCGGCGGCGGCGACGACTTTGCGCCGCCGCCGGGTCCGCCGCCGGGAAAGAAGGAGGAGGGCGGCCCCGGCTCGGCGCAGCAGCACGACTGGCAGTCGGCCGTGCCGGACACGTCGCTCTTCCCGCCCCCGCCGGCGCTCTTCTCGGGCTTCGACCGCTCGCCGGCCAACAACGCGACCGAGGCCCAGGCCGAGGCCGGCACGCGCTGGTGCGACGAGTACCCGCTGGCGCCGCCGGCGCAGCGCCTCAGCGCCGAGGAGCTCGGCGCGCTCGAGTACCACAACCTGACGCTCGTGCAGCCGCCCAACTTCAAGGGCGAGCTGCGGCGCACGAGCGCGGGCTGCTGGGAAGGCAGGTCGCTCGACGGCGCGCCGGACGCGTGCCTGCTGGCCTACCCGCCGCTGTACGCCGTGGCGCACCACTCGCCGCTGCTCGACGGCGGCCGCCGCACGCGGACCATCTACTACGAGGTGCGGGTACTGCCCGGCCACGGCCGCGGCGCCGAGGTCACGCTGGCCATGGGCTTCAGCGCGCTGCCCTACCCGGCCTTCCGGCTGCCCGGGTGGCACCGCGGCAGCCTGGCCGTGCACGGCGACGACGGGCACAGGTACGTCAACGACATGTGGGGAGGCAAGAGCTTCACGGCGCCGTTCCGCAAGGGCGAGACGTACGGCGTCGGCATGCGGTTCCGGGCCGGCGCCGAGGGCCGCGGCGGCATCGACGCCGAGGTGTTCTTCACCCGCGGCGGGCAGGTCGTCGGCTCCTGGGACCTGCACGAGGAGACGGACAGCGACCAGGACTTGCCCGTCACGGGGCTCGAGGGGTACCACGACCTGTGCGCTGCCGTGGGCGCGTTTGAGCGCGTCGGGTTCGAGGTTGTGTTTGACGAGGCGAGGTGGTTGTATAAGGGGCAGTGAGTTGTCCTCGGGGGCGATTGTTGGGAGTATGGGAGGATGTGAAGGAGGACGGAGTGATTGGTTAGTACAGCAACAACAACTACACGGGAGGAGATGAAGGAGGTGGGTGGTTTTCCACTCGATTAGAGCACAGAGAGTATCATCGTGATGTATGGGACTGTATGCATGCATGCCTTGGTGTATTTTGGAAGTTGGGAGCACTGTATGTTTCTGTGGGGTTGCGGATGCACAGCTAGATGACAACACATGGCAACATGAGGCCAACCAACTCAAAGAATTACTTAGTTCTGTGTCATGACGGCACCTGAATAACACAGGGCCGCCCGATACAATGACTTGAGGCTGACAATGTTGGAGATGTTTCGTAGTGTGGACGGGAAGCAAGCTACCACCGTGATTCTTCTTAGCGCATTTCTCCAAGTCTTAGCGCCAAAACTCACTAACATCAAATAACTATCTAACTACCTAAGGTAATTCTCTACTCAATCTCATCCATGAATGCTCCTCAAACCTCCAAACCACCACACAAGTGGTACCCTATGCGGCTCGACTGATCGAGACGTTTGAGAACCACTCCCAAAAGACGACTATGATCTTGAGGATACATCTAGCCAAGCAAGATGTCCGCGCCGTCGAAAGGTGAGGATGGAAACATCCCCTTTGACTACGACACGGACGAGATTCGCTCGATCGACTCGGAGGACCTGTATGAGGCCAGGCCCAACCGCTGGAAGGGCTCGCACGCGACGTGGAGAACCCTGACCGAGGACGACCGGCTCACGCACACTGCGCTCGAGCAGACCCGCAACCAGGACCTCTCCGTGCACCTGTACAACGCGTTTGCGCTCAAGCACAGGCATCGGCGGCGGCGGGGAGGGAAAAGCAGCGCCGCCACAGCAGGAGATTCCGTCGAGGGCCAGGTAGGTCTTGCTATCATCATCATCATCCACTTTTACAAGCCAGATCAAATGAATACTCACCGTGAGACACAGGATGTGGATAAGGTCACAGGCCAGCCCGTCGACTGGAACCCGGACTGGGAGCCGCCCAAGGGCTGGACCGCGTGGCCCATGAGGCGCCACCAGCTGCCGTCCGACGAGTTCTTCAAGACGGCGGGTGAGGACGGGCCCGGCGCCGCGCGAGACGTGTACAGACACCCGCGGCCGCCGGCGCACCCCAGCGCTGCCTTGGAGGAAGCCGTCTCGGCGACCATCCTCAAGCTCGCCAGCGCAAAGTTCAGAAAACGCGGTCTGGGAGAGCCCAAGCTCCACCGGAAAGCAGCAGCAGAAGAGGCCCAGGCAGCCGAGGAACAGCGGCGTCCCGCGACAGGACCAGACGTCTTCTTCTCAAGCACCGGCAGCCCGGCGGCCATCAAAGCCGATCCGGAGACCAAACGCAGCGCCGCCCTGGACAGCACCGCGCCGACCTACATGCCCGTCGTCTCGGCCGACGACCAGCGGTCTTACGAGCTCCTCCGGCCCTCGACGCGGCACATCCTGTCCAGCCTCGACCGCGCGCTGACGGTGCTGCACAACGCGCGCGTCGCGGGGATAAACTACCTGTCCGAGTCGTCGGCGACCAACACCTCCGACAGCGAAGCCGGGTCCGACCCGCGCCCGCGCCCCCGTCGAGGCAGGGGCCGCCCGCGCAGCAACACGCCCGGCAGGAGGACGGCGTCTGCCGCACTATTGTCCTCGCCTGATATGGATACAGAGGGACCCCGTCGGAAGGGCAGGCCGCGCACGCGCTACGCGTCGCGGGAGGGCGAGAGCGAGAGGGAGGCCCTGGAGCGGATCGCCCGGCAGCGCCACGACAAGATGCCCGTCTACCCCTCCTCTCCCGAGGCGTCCGAAGAAGAGCACGAGACCTTCGAGACGGCCGCAGAGGAGGAGGAAGACAAGCAACGCCAGAAGCAGAAGCAACAACCCAAGCGCAACAGAGGCAAGCCGCGCAAGGCCTACCCCCGCCTCGAGGGCGAGTCGGAGAGGGCCTACCTCGTCCGCATAGCGCGCCTGCAGCACAAGAAGATCCCCCAGTTCTCCGGTTCTTCCTCTTCCGGCGAAGAGGACGAAGAGGACAAGAAACCGCCGCCGCCCGAGGAAGCCACCACGCCGCCACCAGCCCAGCAAGACAACCGCCACCCGTCCTCCTCCGCCCACGCATCCCCTCCGCCCACGATAACAGACGCCCAGCGCCAGCGCAACAGGCAGGCCCTCCTCGAGCGCTGGAGCCCGCGCGACTGGTCCGACGTCCTCGCCGCCGCCGCCCTCGCCGGCTTCCCGCCGGGCGTGCTGTCGCGCACCGCCCGGCGCTGCGCAGAGCTCTTCGGCGAAGGGGTCGACACGCGCACCATCCCGCCCCACCGCGGGCCCGTCGTCACGACGCGCTACACGCCCGGCGTGAAGCAGTCCGTCGAAGACTACTCTGACAACTCTGGCTCGGACGACGACAACGCCATGGCCGTGGACACGGTCCTCCAGCTGCGCGCGCTGAGCAGGCAGTCCAGCGCCGCCGCGTTCACGACCTCCCCCGAGCCGTCGGCGGCCCCCTCCTCGCCCTCCTCCGAGGACGACGATGGCGAGGGCGATGATGACAACGAGGACGGCGACCGCCGCAGCAGCAGCAAGGGAACGCCGGCGGGGAGGCGCCCGCGTCCCCGGAGGAACAGGAGCAGCTCCGTCGGCGGCGGCGGCGTGACGTCCTACTGCCACCACGCCGACTGCGCGCGCGCGGTGCAGGGCTTCAGCCGCCGGGCCAACCTGGTGCGACACCTGCGCCTCGTGCACGGCGAGGAAGAGGCGCCGGGGCTCGCCACCTCCTCGAGGGGTCCGACGCCCATCGTCGCTCCGACGGCGGCAGATTCCGGAGGAGGAGGAGGAGAAGGGGTCAAGAACAACAAGGTTCTGGACGCGGACATGTACGACTACGACTGCTACAGCGAGGAGGGCGGGGACGTGAGCGGCGGCGTGCACGTCGACGGGTTCCTGCGGCCGATCAAGACGCAGAAGGGGTGGAGGGGTCCGGGCTGAGACATGGGGAAGGACTTTGAGCGCATGTTGCTACGGATCATAGCATGGGGATGGCGATGGTCGGAGTATGGTAGAGCTGAATACGGTGTTTGAGCCTCAACAACTTAAGTGGTATCGGTATCGTCATGAACTGAACTCAGCGTTGGCCACAGAAGTATACCAACCAGGCCGACAGTCATGCCGAATCTTGTAATGAGAAGAATTGAATCTTGAATTCCAATTTCTTTTTGATACGCGCAATAAAGAAGGGTATCAGGTATACTCAGTAAGCCTACCAACCACAATAACCTGCCTATACAAAGCTTTAACGAAAAGAACGAAAGGTGAAAACCCATTGCTGGCTTATCGATCTCTACCCAGCCAGTCTCTAACGAAAATTATACGGCTCCCCCGACTCCTATAATTACCTCCCCTCACACTCCAGACACCATACTAAAAAAAAGAACCCAACAATCGACAGTTACAGCAACTATGTAGACTCGGCCTCGTCTCAGACCTTTCAAACCCAAGGTCAGTGAAGACGCGGGCTCTTCCTCCTCGAAGTGCTCTGCGAGAACGACGACGGCGGCACGTTCTCGCGGCCCTCCATCGTGACGACGGCGCCGCCCTTGGCCGCCTTGACGTGCTTCTGCGGCAGCCGCGTGCTACGCCGGAACAGCGGCATCGTGTTGTCGTTGCCCTGCAGCGACATGACGCTCGCCGACGGGTCAAACATGATGGACCCCGTCGTCAGGTTGGGGTTCACCTCGCGCAGGCTCATGCCCAGCGGTATCTTGACCGTGTCGCTGGCGCCCGACGACGAGGCCGGCCTCGAGGGTGACCTGGCCCGCTCCGACCCGTCAAAGTCGCTGAAGACCGCCGTCGTCGCCGCAGGCGGCTTGCTGGGCGTCGGCGCGCCTTCCAGGCGGGCGATGAGGACCTCGTGCGGCTCCGTCTTGGGCAGCTCGCCCGGGTACCGGTACTGCCTCTTCTCTGGAGTATCGCCCGTGGGCTCGTACTCGTGCAGCGCCGTGCCGGTGATGTCCTCGCGAAGCGTGCTGAGTGGCTGGCAGAGCTCCTGCGAAACCGGCTCAAGCTGCTGTCGGAGCCCCTCGGTCTCAGTGTCCATGTCCGCACCAAGATCCTTGACGCGGTCAAAGGTCGTGGTGAAGTGGTCGGAGATATTGGATAGAGAGGTCTCGACGGTTGTGGAGAGAGACTGCACTGCAGAGATCTGTTGATCGTGATGGCTAGCATTCTCAGAGCGTGCGCGAGTGACGAAATCGTCCAGATCCCTCATTTGCACATCCAAATCCTTCAGCTGCTCGTCCACCACGCGAATCGTCTCGGCATGAACAGACTTGGTCGCCTCTTGGATGGATTTGCTGTGGTCATTTGCCGTCTATATCAACCATTAGTAACAGGAAGGGAGTTGCTCAAGTTTCAAGAATTGACTTACCGTCCAGTCGTCCTTGAGCTTGGACTTGATGGCGTCGCGAGAACGAGTAGCGCTCTCAACAAACTGCTGCTCCTGGGCATCCCAGGTATCCATGCCCGACGCGTAGTTGACCACGCCAGTGTCGAGAATCTTGCCAGACTCGGCCATGCTGTCTTTGATGAAGTTGGCTTTAGAAGTTAGTCGTTCGTCCTGCGCCTCTGCTTGCGCGTTGATCATTGCAGTGATCCGAGTGAGGAGTTTCGTGCGATCCTCAGCGGCCTGCTGCCTCTCTTCCCGGATTACCTGCTCTATCTGAGCGGAGGCAGATGCATTAGCAAGGACTGCCTGTTCCCCTGCCTCCACGATTCGCTTTCGCAGACTGTTGGCCTCCCCTCGTTGCGAGGAAATATGCTTGAGCATATCCTCAAAGATCGACTTGAAGTCCTTCCCGAGCGAACTGTACGACGAGTGAAGTTGGTTGTGGAAGGTGTTGAGCTCAATGAGGACGTCCTCCGCTATCCTCTCTGCGGCTGAAGCAATGGCCTGTAGGCTGTCGCCAACGCGGTCCTTGATATGATCCCGGACGACCTTGATCTCCTCGAGGACCTCATCCATCTCCTCCTTGGACTTGGCTTGCTGCTCCAGCAGGTCCCTCTTAGAGTCGGCGAATTGGGTCAGGTTTTGATCCAGGAACTCTTGCGTCGAGGACAGCTTCTGCACTTCTTCCTCGACAAACGACTTCATCTTGTGCGAGATAGTGGAAATGTGTACATCTTGTGTCTTACGCAGCGCTTCGATGCGTCCTTCCACAAGCTGTGTAACCTCAGACACCTGTGACTGCGATACTGCCCATGTGCTTCGATTGAGATTTTGGAGATCCGACTTTCTCTTGTTCTTTGCATGCAGGCCACCAACGTGGTCTACTGTCGTCTTCAGCGTATCAAGGAGCTCGCCGCCCAGGCTACTGAGCTTCTCTTCAGTGTCCTGGTGCGCTTTGCGCAGATGCGTCTCCTCTGCGAGAGTCTTCCTCGTGGCGTTGAGGACAAGCTCCGTCTGGTCTAGCACTTCCTTGGTCTCCTCGAGCTGCGCTTGCGTCCCTTCGTGATCTTTTTTGAGTCCCATAAAGCTAGAAGTGAGATCAAATAGCTCTTGGACCTTGTTTCGCAGGTTGTTCTCGAGCATACTGAGCTTGGCGGCCTGTTCGTCGGCAAGGATCCGACGAGACTCGCTTTGGACGGACATCTCCTCGTATGCCTCGTTCGTCAGGTAGACACCGTTCCTTTGCCTGGTAGCGATCAGCTCGCTCTTGAGCTTCTCGATCTCGGCCGTGAACTCCCTCAAAAGCGTCTTCTTGTCGATGAGCTGGTTCATCTGCGGCTTGTTTCGAATATTCTTGGCGCGGAATGCATAGTCGAGGGTGGAGATGGTCTCCTCGAGATTACTCTTGGCTGGAGACACAGTAGCAATGATGCAAGTCTTTGTCCGTCCTCCAAGAGAGTCTTGTAGGAGTCGTGTGAGCTTTGACTCCCTGTAAGGAATATGGGAGCTCCGATCGACCAGTGCGTTGATGACACGGCCAAGAGTCAAAAGACTCTTGTTGATGAGGCCGGCTTCGGCTGCACGCTTGTTCTCTGCTCCAGAGCGTTGAATATTTTCACTTCCAGCCAGATCGACGAGGTTCAGCTTCCCGGAGCAAAGGTACTCCTTCCCGTCCTCGCCCGTTCGCTTGGTATGCACGGTAATGGTGAAAACAGTGTGACTTCGGCTACTGAGGTCGTTGCATTTGGTGGCAGCAACCTGGCGGCGGACACTTCCTTCTTGGAGGCGCTTGATACCTTCACCGGCACTGGCGATATGGCGTTCTTCCATACCCTGGACTACCGTAGTTGCATGACCCTTCTTCGAGTTGTCCTCGAAGATCTTCAGTTTGGCACTCTCATCCGGTGAGAGAAGGTCGCGCAGCTCTTCGTTGTACAGCTCGATGAACGAGCACTTGACAGTGCTCTCAGTTTCTTCCGAGTCCAAGCTGTGGAATAATGACTGGAGGACCCGGGGAATTATCCCGGCAGCCTCTGACAGATATCCGAGCGACTCGCTCATGTCGCCAGACATTGTGTACGTCTTCCCCGTGCCGGTCTGTCCGTATGCAAAGATGGTGCAATTATAGCCAGTGAGCATCTGAGCCGTGTCAGCAGTCTTCATTATCACGCACGTGTCACGATGAGAGCCTACCTCGTCCAGGATGGGCTTGACGACCTCATCAAAAACCATCCCCTGGTCAGCCGCCGGGGAAAAGACACGATCAAAGTTGTAGGTCTTGTTGCTCAAAGCATTGGGTCCCATAGAAAGCTCAACATTCTTTCCCTTGACCCCCTCGGTCAGCACCACAACGCCACTGTTTTCGCGGACTTCACGGTCATTGCGACCTCTGCAGCGGACAACAACGTTGATGTTCGTCTCCTCGCTGGGGTCGGACTCGAAATCGCGTTCCTTGCGCTTGGTGCCGGCGGTCGCAGACGTGGCCACAGAGGCGAGGGACTCGACTGGAGAGACAGCACCGGTTCGTTCTAGTCGTGATGCCGGCCTCGAGGCCGGTGGCAGATGTGATTGGAGTCTTGAAGTGGTAGAGACGCGTTTGGTCTGGCGGACTCCGGCGCGACCGACAGCGCCGGATCGTACTGATGATGATGTGGTCAGGGCATTGGTGCCCCGCCGCGAGGGCTCCCGCAAGGAGCTCATTGACGGTGATGATACTATCGTGTCTTGCAAAACGAGGTTCCAGACGTGTATGGAAGCTCAGCAAGAGAATGATGCTGTGGGAAAAGGTGTCGTTGACGTTGGGATGCAGACCCATGCAATAATTGAGAGTAGTCGCACAGGAACAGGGTGCTCTATGATAAGAAGAGGTGAAGCTCCAGGATGAGACACACTAGACGGGTGCAGCAGCAAATTGAGCCCTACAAACGGCCAAGGCTCGTTCTGTTCGCAGCAAATGCAGCAGGGCAGACGTTGTTGATAGTGCCGACCCAGCATTGGCAGGGGTTTGGCGTGGGAAAGCGCTAACAATCAACACGGTGGGGGCCGCCGGATTGGCACGGCAACCACGACACACCGCAAGACGTCGAGGTGGTCAGTGCATTCAAGTGCAGGCCAGGCCTCGGCCCCGTTCTCCCCCACACTCCCGGAGAGGTACCTGACCAAGTGGCTTGTAGGTACTTGTACCTATCGACCCTGAAAGGGCAGATGACGTCTCAGCTAGCCCCTCCCTAGCATCACGAGGATGACTGTTTGCGATTGACAATGCGCGCGTGTGAAACCAACGCAAACCAACGCTTGTCTATTTCATCCATTTCAAACTACTTCTGGCAGTCTGTCTTTATCAAGTGATGTAGCCAGAAGCCCATCAGTCTCGAGGAAAGCATAAAGCAGCTCATCTAGTGCAACTGATGACGGATTCTCCCTTCTGAGTTTGATGTTCCATATGAACAGCATCGACCTCATATTATAACCATTTTACTCCTCCATACATGCCGCATCTCTAGACCGACCCCAGTCCACGCTTCACTTCCATGTCGCAGTTCTCTGCCCAGGTGCATCCCGGACGGGCTCTGGGTTTCCTGGGTGAGCCATCTCGCGTACGTGTCTGAATGCTGCCGCAGTTCTCTAACTCGAAATACACATATCCAATAGTCCTCGGAGCATCCCTCCACGATATCCTGACCCGGCTCAAAGCCGAGCCACAACGTTTCCCAAAGCTCGACCTTGTCTATTCTCCTTCCGATCCCGTCACCCAGCCGGTGGTTGTAGGTCTGCCTGCCAATGGAATCCGTCTGCGGTTTGATGGACCGGAACAACGATTACGACTCATAGAAGTCCTGGACTTCACCAAGAATCACATCATCTTCAAGGAGCAGAACAAGGAAAGGGATCTCTTCAAGCCCTCGAGCTCTGCATCGGGCCCTGCGCAAGAAACGACCACGGGCCCCAGCTTCAAACATATCTACACTAGGTTTCTGGGCCCAACTTATGATGGCGAGTTCGTACCTGGAACAGACGCGGCCAAGCAGGACATGGGCACATATGTGCTCTCCTATCCTGGTGTAGCTTTCACCTTCCCAATGCCAAGTTCTGCATATTCTCCCGACAAGGATGCCGTATCCCTGTTGTCCTCCTCGGGAACGTCAGTTGCAACTTCGATGACGGTCTTCAGCGGGGACTCTTGGGCCCAGTCTCGGGATGCGCTATGGACGGAGATTCTCCCCAGCGTCAAGACTTTTACCCCGCTAGCTAAGGGCAAGGATACGTCTCCGGACGAGATATCGTTGATTAAGATCCACGGCGGTGGGACACTGCAGCTGTTCAGGAAGTGGACAAGTTCTTCTGTCTGGATAACTCTGGGTGAGACAACTCCTCAGGACTTGGTCGCCGAGCTGGGCCCTCCGGATGCCATATACCGGAAGAATGAACAGCGGATGTACATCCACAAAATCCGCACAGCTAGCAACAGCCGGACGAGGCCAAACGGGGCTGACATGAGACGCCATGACCCCCTCACTGACACAGACCAGTCCTCTGCGCAGGATGACTCGGATGCTTCCGATGGTGCCATCGAAGACGATATTGTCGGTAACGTATCCAGCGAATGCTTCTACAATTACTTCTACCTTGGCTTCGACATATTGGTTTCAACGCCGATAGCACCGTCAAGGCCTCCGCCGTCTCGGGCTGAAGAGCAGAATGCAGCTGGCGCGTCGATAAAGATGGGCACGGCAGACAGTCTAGTGGCGACAAAGATGATTTTGCATGGAAACATCCCCGGGTCGTATCCATTCAACAGACACCGACGCTGCCGTTGGGAGATAGACTACCTGCAGCCGTCTACACAGGAATCACCAATCAGCTCGGAGTCGCCGTTCAGTGATGTTGAGCAACGACTACGCGAGGAGTGGAAGTCGATATACTCTTCTGAGGACGAGGCCAAGAAGCAACAGCGAGGCATGGTCCTCAACCGAGGATGGGGTGATAGTCCGGGAAGCAGTGTTGAGCTCCTTGGCGGCTGGGAGGGCGACACTGGGGCTCTGCCGAGTCGCGGAGTTGGCGGTAAGAAGGTGGACGGTAGCGAAGACTCGACCACGACTCTGTATGGCTTCCCGGGGCTTGTCTTTGAAGTGCTCAAGAACGGATTCGTCAGCTCTCTTACGGTCTTTTGATTGATTCTCCTGCACTGGGTTGGGATTTGATGTGTATCCGTGGCATTTATTTCCAGCTATGTCCCAAGTGAAAATTGGGTAGCGTGAATGGCTAGCGAGCATTTGCATATACAGAGAGCATTTAGCATCCCATGAATCCATTCCAATATCATCCCGAGACAAATCGTGTTCTGCGCCGGTATCCTTATACCTGCAGCAGATCTGTTTGTTGGGGCCCCTTAATCCTGTGAAGTCGTACATCCATGGTTCGGCCTGGATCGGTCCCCTGAAAGTACACCCCGGACCCTAAAAGCAGGCGCTAAAACGGTCGGCTCGTCGCTAGCGCATGGGCTCAAGTCCCCAGCTGTTAGTGAATCAGAGCCCCATGCAGGCTGTCCTCAGCGAGTAGCTGACCCATCATTAACAGCTTCGAAGCTGGAATGGAAACCGAGAGGGCTCCAAACAAGGAGCAGTGCCGGTTTCGCCCAGTCGTCATCCCTCTCACTGTGTGTGCCGATCACTTGCCCATGCCGACACGCGCCGCCTTTGCCTTGATATATTTCAAAATCACTAATGCACCCATGAGATCTCTCCCTCCCGTGGAACCACATGTCATAGGCTGTTGAGTGCCGACCCCACGGCAAAGAAGAAAAAACTGCATTTTGTTGGCTATTTTGCTTGTGATTCAGCTACCCCGTGAACTTGGTTCTCTTGAACCCTGTTCTCCACGACAGACCACTTTTCTGTGAAGATGCTTCACGGATCATCGCCGCGCCCCGTTGCCTGAGACCGCACTGCCCTATGGCACATTGACATGTGAGCACGTCCTCGGCACAACCGCGATGACGGACCACGATGCCAACCATGCCCAACACCATCACGACAGACAGCCCGCCAGGGGCTCCGGGTCGCGAGAACGAAGGAGCATGGGGAGCTACGAGACGGGCGAATCGAGCACGATGGGGAGGCTCACGTCGAGCCTCTCGATGACCGACACGACCCTCACGCAGCGGTCCTCGTCCGAAATGCCGGCCACGTCTCCAAGCGCATCGCACGGCAGCACGCAGGACAACGGGCAGGGCCGAAGGGAGGAAAGGAGACGGAGTCATCGCACCAACAAGAACAGATCAAGCGGAGCATTCCTGCTCTCGGGTGCTCTCGATGGATCGCCACGGGAAACACACGAAGCACATAAAAGACACCAAGCCAGGAGACACCAGGTCTCTGATGTACAGGAGCAGCAGAATGCGAGTACCACTCCCGACAGACCACAGGAGTCTGATACGATCCCTGTGCGAACCGAAAGACATACCAAACAGGAGAGACTCAGTGTTCCAGGCTCCCAGCAGCCCGCGTCTCATGGAGACACACCTCCTAGGTTGCCGTCGCAAGCATCCAACACGTTACTGGATTTGGATTCTACGCAGATTGTCAATATGGCCCTCAACCTCAGCGAGTCGAGGCGCTTAGCAGCGAGACGCAACGTGTCCCACCCACTGCCTCCACGCCTGGCCCCCTTGCCAGACAGTTCGGTCGGAGGCAGCCTACGACAGCAGCTGCAGCAACAGAGACGGACTTCAAGAACAGTATCGCCCAAGCCTGATCGAGGATCGAGGATCGTGTCAGGCCCAAGGCTGAGCAGCCCGCTGCAGTCTACCTTCGACCCCATTGACGGGTCCTATCGATATCACTTCTCCCAGTCGACATTGTCCAGAGCTCAGAAGGCGAAGGACTACTTGGAGCTGCTGGCGCAATATCGTCGAGTCCTGGAACTCGTCCCGCCCTTGAAGCCAGATATGATGGAGAGGATCGCCACTACAAGTCCTCCAGGCTCGCCGGCGCATACGAACCGAGCACATTACTTTGGAACTACCGATCCAGGTGCTGTCACCCTAGGCCGAGAATATAACCCTCTCCAGTATATTCGCAATCGGAAGGTCAGAGCTCGTGAGAGAAAGGCTATCGATGGTGAAGGCCAAGGGTTCGGGGATCTCACCAGGGTGACAGACTGGGTTGATGGCGTGGCTAAGTGGGCTGCTACGGGCCAAAGCCAGACTCCCGGTGGCACACTACTCCCTCCATTCGCAGGAGCTGATGAGACTCTGATGCACAGCTCTCCTCCGTCGAACTCGTCACGACCCTCTGTGGTCGTCAACAAGCCCAAACGTCCCCGTGTCGATTGGGTCATCGACCCGGCAGACATGTTAGCAGACGTGTATTGGCTCGAGCAGGGCGACAACAAGAAGCTGGTGGAGGACCGGGATTGGCACAGAGTCTTCCCCCAGGATCCAGAAATTTACCGACCCATCTCGCAACAGACAGAAGACGGCAATGCTGCGACAGCCCCTAACCTTGTAAAGAAGGCAGAAACTATCCCTATAGTCGAGAAGTCGATCGCAGACACAAACTCGCCCCGAGCCGAACAAGAACGTACACGCAAGACTCGGCACAAGCTTCAGCATCTCCGGGGTCGCCACCACCGGCAGGGGAGTTCGGTCGCCTCCAATGATATCTACAGGTCCCGCAAGGCTTCGTTTTCTGACACGTCAGACAGTGATAGCGATCCAAAACCCCGGCGACGACGGGTTAGGCAGGATACCATCACTGCTGGTGGCAAGGACATCCTGGAGAAGCAGATGGCAGAGATGATTGCCCTGGAAGAACGAGAAAAAGAGGCCAGGGAGTCGTACGAACTAGAATTACAGAGAACCAAGTCAACTAACAACGACTTGACTACCCCTGACAGACCGCGATCAGGTAGCTCAACGGGACCCAGTCGAGGTCCGAGCCGGCGAGGGTCACACGGAGCTGAACACAGTGGATCAGACGAGAAGCTTCCCATCGGACGGCCAGAGCTGGGCTCTCCGATCAAGACCGGCCGTGCTAGTCTCGAAGTACCCGAAGTGCCCCTTACGGGCCGTCGACTATCTGTGGACTACAACGTCTCACAGCCACCCTCGCCCGGTATTCGCCCTATAGATGTTGGCTTCGTGCCTGGAATCGGGGCAGACTTTACGCCCAGCTCGAGCAGACCTGGGTCCCCACCACGGAACCCTTTCAGCAAAGTCAAGAACATCTTCCGCGACAGGAGTCGCGAGAGATCCATGGACCGCAGCAACGACATCCAGGACAGGCAAGAAGATGCACATGCAGGCAATATTGGGGGCCCTGTAGACACTCCGGCCACGCTGTCGCCAACGCAGACCAGGGTCGAGAGGCGGCCATCGCGTAGTCCTGCTCGCAAGATCCAGTCCAAGGGCACCGATGAAGGCCACAAAGCACATCGTAGTATCGGTAGCATGCGCCTTCGCAGCGAAGAGTCATCAGGTCTGAGGTCACTCCTCAAGACCGGCCCGCGTATTGATTCTGTCCTACGGAACGGCGTCTCCAAGGTCAGCGAGCTCTTCTGGCGCAAGGAAGACGACGACCAGACCTCCAACACCTCTTCCAGCGAGTCTGAAGATGAGGCCATCACGCGTGGCAGGTCTAGAGGCTCTGCCGTGCCCTCGCGAGCTACCTCTCAGAGACGCAACGACGAAACACTCAAGGCAAAGCACTATCTCAGCGTCATGCCGACATTCCAATCCACAATGGCATCTCATGACAGGCTCAATGCCAGAGACCAGTCCCCGATATCCCGACCTCCGAGCCGCCGGTCGTCCAGGTTCGACCTGCTCAAGCCACCCAAGATCGACATACAGAGCGCCTCGCCCTCCGACACACCGCCAAGGGAGCTGAGCCGCACTCGCGACGTGTCCACCTCGCAGTCGCGCAAGGGCAGCATCGCGGACGACAACAGCCGCGCGGCGGGCGCCCGCCTCAACCACGTCCTCTGTCTGCCGGAGCCCCTCGCGACCCAGCGCTCGAGACACCTCTCGGCCTCGTCGCACGGCACGCGCCACTGGTCCCTGTCGGACCGCAGCCCGTCGCCGCACCCGGCGCAGGACGCCTCCCAGCTCTCGCGCCGCGAGGTCGCGCGCCTGCGCGCCATGATCCTGGGCTCGGGCATAGTGGCCAACGAGATCGCGCGGCGCGTCAATGAGCCGCGCCTCCTGCCCGAGGCGTCGTCGTCGGCGTGCAGCGCCGCCACCACGGGCGCGCTCCGCTGGGCCGAGATCGTGGCCCTCAGCCCGCAGCGGCGCGACGAGCTCGCGGGCCGGCCCGTCTCCCAGCGGGAGCTGTACACGGCGGCCGCGCGCGTCCTGGGCCAGTCGGTGCAGGCGTCCGGGCAGAGGTGGCAGGCGTCGGCGGACCGGTTCGCGGGCGAGACGACGCCCGCGCTGCGCGAGCGCGTCGAGTGCCTCCGGGGCAAGCTCGCGGCGGACCTGTCGGGCCTGACGCGGGCCGCGGCCGACGAGGCGGACGGCGTGGTCAACGACCTGCTCGAGGGCCAGCGGCTCAAGGTCAAGCGCGTCGTCGACGTCATCGACAAGATGTCGCGGCGCCGGCGCCGGCGGTTCCGCTGGGTGCGGCGCGCGGGGTGGCTCGGCGTCGAGTGGATGCTCGTCGGGTTCATGTGGTACGTGTGGTTCGTCGTCATGATCGCGCGGGTGGTCTGGGGCGTCGGCAGCGGGCTGTTTGCCGGGGTGAGGTGGTTGCTTTGGCTGTGAGGGAGCGGAGCTGGAGCGTGGGTTTTCTTTCCGACGAGGCGAGAGAGAGAGAGAGACACGGAGACAATAGAACAGATTGTAGAGTGGCGGCGGATGTGCTGAGTACCAGACGAGAATGAGGGGGGAGCCAGGGAGCCAGGGAGCCAGGGAAAGGAAGTTTGTACGAGAGAGTGTGTTGGAGATGTGGGCGGTGTAGGTTGTTGGATATGGACATCACGACTTTCTCTTTCTGTCTTTTCTGTCCCTTTTCTATGTTTCTTTTTCCATCATCAGGGCGATTCGATACCCAACATGGCCTTTTGTTCTTCTGTTTAATGTATCCATTGCAGGTCTTAGCCTTTCCAAGATAAAAAGGAACTCTATACTATTAATGATGATACTTTACTTTTACTCCAGAACCTCACGGAAAAGAACCGGCACTGCAAGGTGGTGACTGAAGTCGTGAACGTGAATTATGACGTTTTATTTCTTTGTAACTGTGCCACACAAAAGAACATTACTACGCTGGGCGAAAGCCCGTGTCCGGCTGGGAGGGGTTGAACATCATCCCACAGCCCTTCCTCATATTCATTTCACTCTCCTTCGTTAGTATCTTACTCGATCCTCTTCTTGCCCTCCTCGGCATTGAGGTAGCGCGCCGTGCTGAGGCCGCGTTCGTGCCGTGCAACGAGGCCGCCGATAACGGGGTCCTTCCTGACCTTGCTGATGGTCTCGTGGTAGCCCTCGGTCGCCCACGGCCGCGGGTTCAGCTTGGGCCAGTTGACCTGTTGTAACGAGGAAGAGAGACACATTAGTTCCTCGAACCCACAAAGGGCAGCTGTAGAAGAGACGAAAAAGACAAACTTACATAGAGCATGCCGTTCCTGAGGATAAAGTGCAGAGACCAGGCGGCGGCGCCGGTCCAGAAGAGGATGAAGAGCCGCGTGGGCAGGACGGCCGAGTCGGGCAGGCGGCGCGTGAAGAGGGCGACGAGGACAAAGAAGACGCTGAAGGCGAGGATGTAGGGGATGGCCTGGATGAGGATGGGCCGGGTGTCGGCAAAGACGAGGCTGGTGCCGACGCTGGCGGTGGCGGGCGAGTAGGCGCCGAGGAAGAGGTCGAAGGCGTCCTGCCGGGGCCCGTCGAGGAAGTTGTTGCGGGCGTAGCGCGAGACGGCGACCTGGCCGTCGCGCAGGGCGCCGGCGCGCGTGCGCACGCCGAGGCGCGTGATGTCGGTCTTCATGGCGCCGGTACCCGAGTAGGAGCGCGACACGACGTCGGCGTTGTCGGCCCAGAGGTTGCGGAACATGAGCTCAAAGGCCGGGTCCTCGGCCTTGAAGGTGGAGCCGCGCTGCATGATGCCCAGGTCGACAAACATGCGGTCGAGGGTCCAGCGGGCGAGCATGGACTGGACGACGTTGGTGCGGTCGAGACAGTCCATGCAGTTGGTGCGCACGACCGAAGTCTGCAGGTTGCGCACCTCGAGGCCGCCGTCGAAGCCGGCGGGCATGTCGACGGCGCGGAAGTACTGCTGCGCCACGAGGGCGTCCTGCATCTGCTCGAGGAGCAGCTGGGCGCGGTGCATCTGCATGCCCTTTGTCTCGCTGTGGAAGTCAAAGTAGACGTAGTGCAGGCGGTCGAAGACCTGCTTGGAGGAGCCGGGCTCGATCACGTGGAACTTCTCCTCGGTGCGGAGATCACCCTTAGTGCTCTCCCTCGGCGCCGTGACGAGCTTCTCCACCATCTGCTCGTAGGCTTCCTTGACCCTCTGCTCCCTGCCCTTTTGATTGACCAGGTTGACTAGGTAGTTGTCGCCATAGATCTTGATCTGCTCGCTAAAATGCGCGCTCGCTGCGGAGAAGGCAGAGTCGATGCCCCGGATCTGAAGCTTGGGCGTGTAGGAGAGATTGTTGATCTCGGCCCAGTATACAGGGACACTACCACGGGTCTGGACGTAGGACAGAATCTGCATCTCCTTGCCCTCGGAACCCCCCAGCTTTCCGCTTTGCATGTCGGCACTGCCACTGTAGCCACCCAGCCCCGTCCTGTTATCGTTCAGGACGACAATCTGTTCCGTCTCATTGTAGTTGGAGACATGACCCTCCTCGTCTATACCGCGGGAGAAGTAGCGAGTACCACCACGGTACCGTGACCGCCTTGTGATGAGGGCCACGGTCAGGGGTGTGGTCTTGAAGGTGGTCGGGTGGATCTCGAGCATGCCGAAGATGACGGGCAGGATAAACGGGTCGACGCCTTGCTGGGGTCCCGGCTGGCCACGAGCACCCCTGGTGCGGAAATCGATGAAATCCGACTGAATGTACTTGTTCCAGAAGAAGCGGTCGTCCGCCCTCATCCACATGGGAGTAGTCTCTTCGTGCTGCGACTGGCGCTGGAAGCTGTTGGTCAGGTCGACCGAGTATGAGAAGTACATGGCACCGGACTTGAGGAAGGCTTTGAGCAAGGCCAAGAACCGGTCCTCATCTGGATCGCGGATTTGGCGTTCTCGCATGGGGAGGAATTCGGTGGCGATGACTTTGTAGACCATGTGGCCACGCAGGCGGCCGACTGGCTGGGCTTTGGTAATGGCAATGACATATTTATCTGTAACAGATACGAGTCAGCCCAAATGCAGCCAGGATTGGTGTCACCGGCTGTCCAAAAACTCACCGAGCCTCAAACGGATCATGCCCAGAATGCCAGCAACGCTGGAGACGCGAGTGACGCGCTTTCTGGAGACAGGGCCTGGGGCAGCCAGCCTCACATCCCCGGTAGGGCGGTCGATCGTCAGAGCTGGAGCATTGGGAGAGGAGGGCGAGGTGAAGATGTAGCAGTCGGGCGCCGCCTGGACGTTGATGTCCCGGTAAGGGAGGCTCATCTTGAAAGCGAGCCTGTGGTGCGCACGCGTCGCAGAGCGGATGGCTTGGAACAGAGGAAGGGACCGAAATTGTGTTCTTTGTAGACACTTCCTAACGTATCATGATTCTGGGAATGCAGATGGTTCACTGGTACAGCCGTCCCTGGTTGTGAGGCTGCTTGGTTTTGAGAAAGATTATCCCTAGGATATGGTGGTGTACCAAGAATCTGGAGCTTATCGCAAGCTGTCTCTATCTTGGGGGAATTAGCACATTCATTTCCTCGTCGCATTTGCCCGCCAAGCGTCACAGCTCCGATAAGATAAGGCCAGGGGTCGTCAATGATGCAACTGCGCCTCGATAAATTGTTTGGGCGCACCCACGTGATTGTAATCTCATTAGATAAGCAGAACACGGCTATGTGTGGTCATGTGTACCCTGATTCAGGACAGCCAGCGGCCCAGCCACACCAGCCAAGCCCATCTGCATCCTCGTCTAGTGCCCTCTCCCAGCGGTCTTTTTCAGTGGATTCCCCGAGAACCCACGGGCGGCGCAACGCCTGACGTGTGCGAGTCTTACCAGTTGCTCAGCAGGTCCGCATGGTCTCCATCCACCAGCCCAGAACCTCCAAGGCAACACCGATTTCTCAACTCTGGATCCGTCACTACCGCCTCAGTCCTGCTCCTGAACCCCGACGCTCCAGACCTCGACTCGCATTCAACCATCCGACTGGCCGAGTCTTGGTTCTCTATCCATCGACGATTTCAACCCGAGCCAAATCCCTTCGACCGCAGTCTCTGACCGCTGACTCCGTCCTCTGCCAGCCCGAGCACAATCGACTCCGTCTCTAGCATCCACATCCACCATGGCTGCTCGAGGTCCCCCCGGCGCTCGCGGAATGGGCAACCGCTTCGCACAGTTCAAGCTTGTACTGTTGGGTATGCTATCCCTCATTTACCCATCCGACACCCGCATTCGGGATGCTAATCATGTATACAGGCGAGTCTGCTGTCGGAAAGGTACTACTATATCACCGGTGTCGCAATCGCCTTTGTCCCTCGCTAACATGTGATATCTAGAGTTCCATAGTCCTTCGTTTCGTCAAGGTAAGGAGTGAATTGTTGTTTATAGGTCAACCGGGCATCGTACTGACTCCCCTCCCTCGCAGGATCAATTTGACTCGTACAGAGAATCCACCATCGGCGCCGCTTTCCTTACCCAGACGATTTCCCTCGATGAGAACACCACCGTCAAGTTCGAGATCTGGGATACGGCTGGGCAGGAGCGCTACAAGTCTCTTGCGCCCATGTACTACCGTAACGCCAACTGCGCGGTAGTCGTCTACGACATCACTCAAGCAGTACGCGTCCCCCACCACGGTCCTCGATGGCGCTTGGATGTGGCAGGCTAACTCGTTTCACAGTCATCTCTGGACAAGGCAAAGGCCTGGGTGAAGGAGCTGCAACGACAAGCCAATGAGAACATCATCATCGCGCTTGCCGGTAACAAGTTGGATCTGGTCACGGAGCAGCCCGACAAGCGGGCCATCCCCACCGCCGATGCCGAGGCATATGCCAACGAAGCCGGCCTCCTCTTCTTCGAGACGTCGGCAAAGACGGCAGAGAACGTGCGGGATCTCTTCACAGCCATCGCCAAGAAGCTGCCGCTGGATCAGGCCGGCCCCAGACATGCCCGGCCCGGACAACGCGCCGGGGTCAACCTGACGCCAGACAATGCGAACACCCAGGCGGGCGGCGCATGCAGCTGCTAAGACACAAGCACGCACATTGCGAGATTCACGAGAGGGAGCCAGCACACGAGCGGAGACTTGAGACGGAGCATCGACGTAATTACCGGGCACACAGCCGAGAGTGTGCTGGACTGCAACATAGTCATTGCTAGTCATTCTGTCATTCTTTGGCCGTCCTCGTCCACCCGGGTCACGGACTGTTGATTTACCGTTGGAGTCTGCTGGTAGGATGGTTCTAGTCACTTTGTAATACCTTTTTACCGAATTTTTGACGCCTTACCTGGTTGGTTGTCTTCATGGTTACAGAGCGAGAGGAAGGTTGAGAAGAGGGAGGGTACGGTACGTGAGAGTGAGAGGGAGCGTGGGAGCAGCATTTTGATTTTCCCCAACTTGAGGAAACGCTCAACCTCGATCTGTCGTGCGCTTTGAAGGACGGCCGGTGCATCTACAGCGTCTTCTTGTCGTTGTATAGTAGGATATAGAGCCAATAATATCGTTCATGAGCACTTGCTGCCCCGACCCCGATTGTGAGATTTGATGAGATCACAGTCAGTAACTATGAGTACTGCCTGAATGATGGGATGGTCCGTGCACCCACCCGCCGTAGCTGGCAGCCCCCCTGCACCCGCAACCGGGAATTCTGGGGCGCCAGCTTTGCCGAACTTTTTCGCTCATGCACTTTCGACGACGGCCCTCTGGAAACGACCCCAACGTGGCACCTCCTCACAACAAACCACACAGAGCTCGGCTCAACCACCACATGCCCCCATGTTGCGGACATCTCTTCGAACCGCAAGGGCGCTGAGCGGCAGGCCCCTTGCTGCCGCCGCCGGCCGTCAATGGCAAGTCGCTGCCGTGAGGCCTGCCGGCCTGATCAGCCAGGTGAGTGAGAGCGAGCTCCCGCACATGCTTGGACAGGACGTCATGCGACCAGATCCCACGTCTCAGCCAGCCCCCTCCCAGCTATCGATTGTTTGGTGTTTGGCCACTACATACTCTCATCACTGGCAGAAAACTGACATACTACTGTTCAATTGATAGAGGTGCTACGCCGACGACAAGAAGCCAGCGGCTATCCCCGTGTCCGAGACCAACACTGCTGCCGGCAGCAAACCCCCGACCTCTGAGCCGGCTGTCGCCGAGGCCACGATCCCCGCTGAGAATGTCCCGTTGACGCCTCCAGCTCCCGAGGTGGCTGCCGCCGCGACCTCAACGCCGCCTCCCCCTCCTCCCCCGGCGCCGAAGCGAGGCGGCTTCTTCCGCCGCCTGCGCAACTACGTCCTGACGATGACCATCCTCGGCGCTCTGGCCTTTGGCGGAGGCGTGTGGTACTCGCGCATCAACGACAACTTCCACGACTTCTTCACCGAGTACGTGCCCTTCGGCGAGCAGGCCGTGCTCTACCTCGAGGAGATGGACTTCCGCAAGCGCTTCCCCCAGATGGCGAACCGCGTCAACAGGCAGCACAGCACCGGCGAGAGCGTCAAGATCCCCGCCCAGAGCGGTGCGTCATGGCGCGTGGCTGACCACGAGGCTTCCAGCCGGCAGTCGAGCGCCGTGACTTCCAACTCGGCCAAGGTCCAGGCCGTGAAGAAGGATGAGTCCAAGCCCGCGGCCAAGAAGCAGACGCCCAAGGCTGAGGAGCCCAAGGCCAAGGAAGCCGCTCCGGCGCCCAAGGTGGAGGAGGCCCCCAAGAAGGCTGCTGCTGCTGCTGCTGCTGCCGCCGCTCCCACTGTCGCCACCGCAGCGTCTACCCCGGCCTTCAAGGCTCCCGAGGTCGATGAGCCGTCCCGCTGGCCCCCTGCGTCGCCGATTGACCCGCTGGCTGTCAACGACGCCGTCGAGCCCGTCGTCCAGGACCTCGTCCGCATGCTGAACGACATCATCACCGTCATCAACCACGACAACGCCAACGAGAAGTACGGCTCGACGATCGGCAAGGCCAAGAACGAGCTGAACAAGGTCGGCCAGAAGATCAAGCTCATCAAGGAGGCTGCCGAGAAGAAGGCCGCCGAGTCGCTGGTGGGCCGCACCGAGGCGTTTGACCGCGCCGCCACCGACCTGGTCACCCGCGTCGAGGCCGCCATGGTGGCCCAGGAGGCGCAGTGGCGCCAGCAGTTCGAGGAGGAGATGCAGAAGCTCCGGGAGAGCTACGACGAGCGCCTCAAGAACATGACGGCGCGCGAGCAGCAGGTCAACGAGGAGAAGACCAAGAACAGGCTGCTCGAGCAGGCTGTCGAGCTCAACAGGCAGTTCGCCCAGGAGGTCAAGGCGCGCGTCGAGCAGGAGCGGGAGGGCCGCCTCGGCAAGCTCAACGAGCTGTCGTCGGCCGTGTCGGAGCTCGAGAAGCTGACGGCGGGCTGGAACGAGGTCGTCAGCACCAACCAGCGTACGCAGCAGCTGCACGTCGCCGTCGAGGCCGTGCGCGCCAGCCTCGAGGACGCCACGCACCCGCGCCCCTTCATCAAGGAGCTCGTGGCCCTCAAGGAGATCGCCTCGGACGACCCGGTCGTGGACGCCGCCATCGCCTCGATCAACCCGGCCTCGTACCAGCGCGGGCTGCCGCCGACGCCGGACCTGATCGACCGGTTCCGGCGCGTGGCGGGCGAGGTGCGCAAGGCGAGCCTGCTGCCCGAGGACGCGGGCGTGGCGAGCCACGCGTCGAGCCTGATCCTCAGCAAGGTCATGTTCAAGAAGCAAGGGCACGCGGCGGGCGACGACGTCGAGAGCGTGCTGACGCGCACGCAGAGCCTGCTCGAGGAGGGCGACCTCGACGGCGCGGCGCGCGAGATGAACGGCCTCAAGGGGTGGGCCAAGACGCTGAGCCGGGACTGGCTGGGCGAGGTGCGCAAGGTGCTGGAGGTGCAGCAGGCGCTTGACGTGAGTCTTTTCCTCTCTCTCTCTCTCTACGATTACTATCAGGGAGTGTGATCTTTTTGCTAACGACCCTTGTGTGATTGATGATTAGGTTATTGCTACGGAAGCTAGATTACAGAGCCTCAGGGTTGAGTAAACAACTTTGAAATGGTCTCTCTTTCTCCTTTGTCTCTCGGTCGAACGCGAAGAACAGAAAAGGTGTAGTGTATACAAGATGTCTCCGTCTAGAAAGACCTACAGCTAGAGCTGCTTACGGGGGAACGCGAAACTGGGGGGGCGAAAGGGTTCCCCTGTGTATGAGATAGTGAATAGACTTTTCTGAAATCTTATGTACGCGGTGTATGATGATGGATGATATGTGGTATGTGACCGTGATGGAGCAGCCCAGGGCACTTGTCTGGCAAAGGATGGAACATCTGTGGCTGTTGTAGATCAAAATAATGCCGATTAAACGATTAAAGGCAAGGTAACTTAGTATGAGAAGGTTGGAATCAAGGCATGTAATTCTCAGCCCCACTACGTAGTTATCTTAACTGGACTTCCAACCTTCAACTCGGAATTCACAAGGCTCGCAATCGTGAGCGCGGCCACTCGCGGTAAATTGACCGAGATACTTTGGTCTGCTCATGATCTCTCTCAGAGTGTTGAGTTGAGATACATACACCCGAGCCCACCTCTCTGGCCGGCGTAGAAACCCGAGAGACGAATTCGATCTCACTCATGTCGAGGCTGACAACAACACCAACACCACGACCCGTCATCTCACGCCTCTTCTCCTCCCTCTCAGCATCATCCCGGACAATACCGCCTCTCTCCCACAGTCATATCTCCTTCCGCCTCCCCTCGCCACTCAAAAATCCCCGCCACCAAAGCCCCTACACCATTCGCAAGATGTCCACCACAGCCACGGCCACCACCACCATCTCACCCTCCCAGCTGCCCCAGACCTACCCCAACGCCCTGCACCTCCTCTCCCTCCTCCCCACCAACCGCGAGGTGACGGACCTCTTCGCCGGCGCGGAGGGCGGAGGACCCGGCAAGGACAAGGACGACCTCAACGCCCGCGCCATCCCCGAGGTCGTCGCGTGGCTGGCGCGCGCGGGCTACGAGCCGGCGGACCTGGCGCGGCGCGGCGTGCGCTGCGTGCACGTCGCGGGCACCAAGGGGAAAGGGTCGGCGTGCGCGTTCCTGACGGCCGCGCTGCTCGCGCACGGGGACGCGGCGGGCCGGGTCGGCACGTACACGTCGCCGCACGTCGTGTCGGTGCGGGAGCGCATCCTGCTCGACGGGCGGCCCGTGGGCCGGGACGTCTTTGCGCGGGCCGTCTTCGAGGTCTGGCGGCGGCTCACGCGGGCGGCGGAGGAGGCGGCGGGCGGCGCAGGGGCGGTACCGCCTGAGGGCGGGTACGACGGGCCCGGGACCAAGCCCTTCTACTTCCGGTTCCTGACGCTCGTGGCCTTCCACGTCTTCGCGCAGGAGGGCGTGCGGTCCGCGGTCGTCGAGTGCGGCATCGGCGGCGAGTACGACCCCACGAGCGCCGTCCTGCCGGCCGAGGCCGTCACGGCGAGCGTCGTGACGCGGCTGGGCGTCGACCACGTCGCCATGCTCGGCGGCACGGTCGAGGAGATCGCGTGGCACAAGGCGGGCGTGTTCCGGCGCGGGCGGGCGGCCTTCACGGTCGGGCTGCCGGGGCAGGAGCAGGAGCGCGCGCTCGCGGTCCTCCGGGCCCGGGCCGAGGACAAGGGCGCGCGGCTGCGGGTGCTCGACGGCGCCGAGGTGGAGAGGTGGGCTGGGGTCGGGGAGGGCGCGAGGCTGCGGGGCGGGTTCCAGAAGTACAACATGGCCGTCGCGGCGGCGGCGGCGATGGAGCACCTGCGCGTGCTGAAGGGCGAGGAGGAGGAGGATGGCGACGACGACGACATGGGCGAGGCCTTCTTCAGCCTGGACGACATACCGCCCAGCTTCAAGGAGGCCATGAGGGGCGCCACCCTGCGCGGCCGGTGCGAGACGATCCGCGAGGAGGGCGGCGGCGGCATGGAGTGGCTGCTCGACGGGGCGCACACGGCCGACAGCCTGGCCGAGGTGTCGCGCCTGTTCCTGGCGGCAAGGCCACGGACCGACGGTGCCCTGCGGATCCTCATATTCAACCAGCAGGAGCGGGACGTCGCCGCCCTGCTCCGGAGCATGCTCGCCAGCAGCGACGACGGCGACGGCGACGGCGAGGGCGCGGCAACAACAACAACAACAACAGCAGCTGCTGCGGCGTTCGACCTCGCCATCTTCACCCGCAACGACGCGGCCCCGACGCCGGCGGGCGAGCCCCCGCGCGAGACGAGCGTGCAGCAGGCGGCGCGGGAGGTCTTCCACGGGCTCTGCCCGGGCGCCGCGACCGCGGTGGCGGACAACGTCGCCGAGGCGGTGCGGTTCGCGCGGAGCGCGTGCGAGGAGAAGGGCAAGGGGGGTTACGTGTTGGTCACGGGCAGCTTCAACCTCGTGCGGCCGGCGCTGCAGATGCTCGATCCCGACTGTGAGGACTGAAGCCTTGGGTCGGTGGTGTCTTTATAGAAGAGTGGAATAAATTCTAGTGTATGATTGAGAGTCTATAAGCATCGTTGAGGATTGCTCCAGACGTGGTGGTATAGTGTCTATGGTATTGTGTATTTATGCCCACGGAGCCTTCGAGGGCTCATCTTGTTTTTGTTTTCCCCAGGTGATGATCCATGGAAAATCAAAGCCCAAAAAAGAGAAGTAAAAAGAAAGAAAGGCAGAAAGGAGGGCAAAAAAAAGCTCGGCCAAGCTGTCACTTGAACCCTGACCTGCGAAAAACCCCTATTGGGATTTTTCTTGGTTGTGGGAGGTCAGCCACATTTATTTTCTCTGTGGTGTCCTCCTCAGGGGGGGTTAGTTTAATGGAATCCACGTTTGTCGCGGTTAACCACTGCACCATCCCACCCCCGATGAAAACTAGACGCTCTAACCTGCATGATAAGGGGTTGTTTGCTGTTCGTGGTGGGGGACGGTCGGGGTGTATCTGGGTGAAGGGTCAAGGTCAAGGTGAGAGTGAGGTGGATGTCAGGGGTTCGACCCTCTGCAGTCGAGCAATATTCAATATCCCTCTTGTGTCTTCTCCTTTCACGACGGCCCCCCTGGCAATACCAACCAGCCCATCGGCCACTACCATTCTACAAGGCATCAGCACCCTCCAGAATCTCCAGCGCTCCGCCGACGAGATGCAAGCTCCCCGTCACGAGAGCCTGCACGGCCTCGCCCGCCTTGAGGTCCGATGCCAGCGCCCGTGCCTGGTTGATGGCTTCCTCGATGCTCGGGACGACCGAGACCTTTGCCTCGGGGTCCAGGGAAGACCACCTCTCGGCGAAGGCGTGCTGGGTAGTCAGCTTTGCGATAGCCTCCGGGTCGTACTGGTGGTTGACAAAGTCTGGGGAGAACACACAATCACATATACAAATCAGCATCCCGATGAGAAAGAATCAAGGAGATGGAAACGTGTAAGAAACCAGAACACACATACCCCTCTTGTACCCAGTCTGGGCATAAGTCACGTTGGTGCAAAAGATGACATGCTCAAAGGAGCGGCCGTCGTTGGCCGACTTTGTCGCGCCGTACAAGCCGTCGAGAAAGTCGACGGCCTCGGACCGGCCCTGCTGGTTGAAGATCATGACCTTGGGCCCCGACCTGCTCAGTTACAACAACTGCCAGTCAGTCACACCTTTTTCCTCTCTCTGTGTGTATATGTACGATGTAGGGTGAACAAAAGAAAAAAAAAAAAAAGGAAGAAGTGACGCATAAAAGAAAACCGGAACCCCATACCTGCCGTCGCACTCGCCCACGAACCAGCGCGAAGCCATCTTGAGGCTGTCGACCGTGTGCGCCCCGTCGAGGTGCCAGAGGACGTCGCCCTCCCTCTTGACCTCGCACCGGCCCCTCCACACCACGCGCTCGAGCCCGTCGACAAACTCCCTCGGCAGCCTGTGCGGGTCCACCCGGAACGCCGGGTCGATGCGGAGCAGCGCCGCCTCGGCCAGCGCGACGGCCAGCGTGGCGTTGCGCCTCTGGAACAGCGCGTCGGGCCGGATCGCGACCCCCTTCAGGCGCGGGTCCACGTCGAGCCCCCGCAGGGCGACGCCCTTGTCCGCCGCGCGGCGCGCCAGCACGGGCGCCGCGTCGGGGACCTGCTCGACGGTGAAGGCGGCGGCGCCGGGCTTCATGATGCCGGCCTTGTGCCAGGCGATCTTGTCGACGGTGCCGCCGAGCGCGAAGACGTGGTCGATGCCCAGCGCCGAGATGCCCGTGGCCAGGGGGCGGTCGACGATGTTGGTCGCGTCGTACTCGCCGCCGATGCCCGTCTCGTAGACGGCGGCGTCGACGCCCTCGGACAGGAAGACGTGGAAGGACATGAGCGTCAGGTAGCGCGCGTAGATGGGCTTGGTGCCGAGGGGCGCGGCGCCGGCGTCGCCCCCCGTGCCGGCCTCGAGGCGGTCCCAGACCTCGAAGAAGTAGCGCGCGAAGAGGGCCTCGGAGATGGGCACAGAGTCGATGCGGATGCGCTCGCGGACGGCGATGAGGTGCGGCGAGATGAAGAGCCCGACGCGGCTGGGCCGGCCGTGGGCGCGGCGGTAGTGCGCGAGGATGGAGTCGGCGAAGGCGCAGGTGCTGCCCTTGCCCTTGGTGCCGGCGACGTGGATCACGTTGAGCCGGTCGAGGTCTTGGGACTGGGAGGAAGGGGGGACGGGGTCAGTAGGGGTGAGATTGGGGGGCGAGCTCAGGCGAGCCCGATGAGTCCCTCCGGTCCGGAAGGCCGGCCGTTGGTACCGTGAGGGAGGGAAATACTCACGGTGTAGCCGATGCGGGCGAGGTACGCTCGCATCTCCCGGATGGAGGCCTCATCCGGGCGGATGCCGGCCTTGCGGCGCGCCTCGAGGACGGCGAAGGGGGTTTGCAGAGAGTTTAGGGCGTCGATGGCGTCCTGGCTTTACGTTAGAATGATGAACACTTGCTCGGGATGATGATTACTGTTCTGGCTTACATTGTAGGTCCTCGCCTGAGTCGCCATCGCTCGGCGGCGGCTGATCGAGGACGAGAGAAGGGAGGGTGATGTTGATGTTGTGATGAAACCGGCTCGGAGGAACAAGTGGCGTCTGGTTCCGCAAACTACATGATGCATTGGACGGTGTCCTTGATGAGGGATTTTGGCCCGTGGTCTTCCCGGGATTTGATGTGCCTGGTCAGTGTCTGACTTGCATGGGCTCAAGCGTGAGTAAGAAGCCCAGGGAGACTTTTTTGGAAGGTCGGGGTAGTGCCAAATCGCCGTCATACAAGCTTATCGGGACGATCCGAGCAGTGTTTTTCGGTGTCTTCTCATGGCGAGTTTTTATGGGGCTGTCTGTCTCTCTAGTCCAGTCTGTCTAGTACTTGTAAAAGAGAGAGAGAGAGAGAGAGAGAGACAGGTTGTTCTGTTCTCCTTATCAATGCAACCAGGATCATTTGAAATGTGTGAATATTCTCCAGTTCACGGAAAAAAACGATGGGTCAGAGTTGCCAGAGAGAGATTGACGACCTCTGCCCTCATTGGGTCGCCGTGTAAGCTGCAGAAGAGGGCTCTCACAGTGCAACAAGTCCTCCATTCTACCAGGACAATGAGCCAGTAATGACTATTACTATTCAAGACTGTGATATGCACCACACCTCAATGAAAGGAACTTGAATGTATTCATGAAGCTATGTGTATAATAGGACCAGTCTGCTCCTCTCACAAGCGCCTCGGCTCACTTCAGCCGGACCAGGATGATCTTCACCGGCATACTCGAAACCCCGCTCAAGACACAGGATGCCACAATTCATCTCAACATCAACAATCCAACAGCAACAAAGCCAAGCAACTCAGTCAAAGAAAGAAGGGAAAAAACCATGGCGGCAGACCTCTCCTTCGGCCCGCCAGGCAGCCAGTGGCACTACACCCGCAGCACCCGCACCTACGACCTCACCCGCGGCCGGCTCCCGGCCATCACCGTGCCCACCACCCAGGGCGCGCCCGGCACAAACATCCGCATCGCACCGGCCGCCACGGCGCTCGTCGTCGTCGACATGCAAAACTTCTTCCTGCACCCGGACTGCCGGGACCACCCGCTCGGCCTGGCCGCCGTGCCGCCGACCCTGAGGCTGGTCGAGAAGTGCAGGGCGCTGGGCGTGCAGGCAAGTTAGATATCAACCCACCCACTTACACACACACACACACACACACAAACTAGTTCACACACTCTTTTGCTGATGGGAGAAACGGGGGAGGGGCCACCGAGATCGACAGATCATATGGCTCAACTGGTCCCTCACAGACCCCGACCTGCAGACCATGCCCGCCGCCGTGCAGCGCGGCTTCGCCCGCGCCCTCATCGCCGCCGCCGCCGCCGGCGACCCGAGTACCACTACCACCACCACCACCGCACCAGCCCCGGCCCCGTCCTCGGCCATCGGTCTCGGCGCGCAGCTGCCGGGCAGCCAGGGCCGCGTGCTCTTCCGCGGGTCCTGGAACGCAGAGCTCTACGCGCCCCTCGCGGCGGCGGCGGCAGCAGCGCAGGACGTCGTCTGCGGCAAGAACCGCCTGTCCGGCCTCTGGTGCGCCGACACGCCGCTGTGGCGGCACCTGACGACGACGACGACGGCGACGGGGATCAAGACGCTCCTGTTCGCGGGCGTCAACACGGACCAGTGCGTGCTGGGCACGCTGGCGGACGCGTACAACGCCGGCTGGGACTGCGTGCTCGTCGAGGACTGCTGCGCGACGGCGAGCCCGGCAGGCGCGGGGGAGGCCGTGGTCTTCAATGCCGCGGTGAGTTATGCCTACCCACCTATTTTCCCTTCTCGTTGGTTTTTTTCATATATTCCGATGTTGTCCCTCGTCTCGAGTCGCGGTGGTCTCGCAGGGAAAAATGAGGAACTTTGCGGTTCTCCCGGCTCAGACAACGATGGACGTATACCCCCTCTCCCCCGCGTATCGCTGACCACACGCACACACACGCTCACTCACACACGCTGCAGCACACCTACGGCTTCGTGACAAGCAGCGACGCCTTCCCCTCCGCGGCCTCGTCTTGACGTGAAGCCGCAATAAAACGAAAACGGGCTGGGGTAGGCACCTAGCACGAGAGATCTGTATCACAAGGGGTTCCGGCCTCGACAAAAGGGCTCTTCCGCAATCTCCTCATCGCATTCCATCCCCTCCTCCCGCACCCTGCCAAGCCGGGCACCAGTTCCAAGCGGCAGTTGGGGCAGGGCATCAACTCGTCTGGAATGGAACACTGAAAACATGGGACACAAAAGGGACCAACAAGGATTCGTTTGCTTGATCCGACGCACCTGTCTGGCTGTACCGTACCATACCGTAACCCCCAGTACCTATGTGACACTTTTTCCTTGCTCCGCACCTCTGGAATGCAAGACTCGCTTACATTCCTCGCGCCGGCTGGTTCAGGGACTCAGGCCTCCTCCCCCCTTCCCAGTCCACCGATCTCCCCGTGCCAAGCGCGTGAAAAAGGGAGGGAGGGCAAGACGAGCCGGCCAGCGGTGGAACACACACTGCTCTCTGGGGTCCCGTTGTTGCCGGGGAGGCTTATCCACCCCAAGCTTTTTCGTTGTTTCCCCCTTCTTCTTTTGCCTGCCGCTCCGCTCCGCTCCCTCCCCCGGCTCAACTGGGTGGTGGTGATGGTGAAACTATTTTTTGCCTGCCGGGTCTGGCTGGCTGGTTGTAAGGAAAACAAATCTTCTGATCTGTGCTTTTCTTTCTGGCATCTCATACGATTCCCCGCCTTCACAAGTAGTGTGTTATGGGGGAAGAAATACGAGAGAGAGAGACCTAGGACAACAACAACCATTCACAATCCCATATCCCCCCCACCGCCCACTTTACAAGTACAGTAGATCCATCGATGTCATCGGTCTCAGAGTCCCCAAACGGTCGCGGGAGTCGGGTCAACCTTGGCGTCACGGGTACTCGGAAGGGGAAAAAAAAGAGAGTTTGTCCCAAGAAATGCGGAGAGAGGCGCGAGACGAATCTCTCCTTTGTGTCTCCCGGTCAATTGTTGATACCCAGAAAGCCTAATTTGCTATCTACTCGGTGCCGGCGGCGGCAGTGGTGGTAGCTAGGTGGTGGCTGGCAAGCACACTCACATACAGACACACACACACCCGCCTGGAATACCAGACGTATCCGACGCCCTACGCCATTGGCGCTGCCCGTTGTTCCTGCTTCGATCAACCGTGGGTGCAATCATGGGGTGGTGCAGATGAACCTCGTATCTGCACCTCAACCCATGTTATCAGGACCCCGGTCACCCCTTCAACCCAACCCTGGGGTATCGTCCACCTGCAGGTCTATGCTTCTCTCTTTCCAGCATAAAACTTGTCCCAGTAAAATCCGCCCCAAAACGCCGTGCAAATGCTCAGTTTCGTTGGAGGTAGATAGATGGCTCTCTTGCTCAGCGAGATGTCCATCTCGAAAGGCAGCCAGTGACTCTCCCTCAATAAAACCCCCGGGGAAGAAGAAAAAAAAAAACGCCATGCCCATGCAAAGAGAATAGATCAATGAAAATGATCTAGATCGACGGCGGCTAGCTCCATGATCGCTGATGATAGAAATTTGAAAGTCGCCGGCTCTGTTGTTGCGTAAAATCGTACAGTGACTGTGATGGACACAGCCCAAAGCAAAGATGACTTGTGTGTCGTATCATCGCCGCAGACCGACATGGATCTCGGGCTTGCACAGGCCGTTGTTGCAGCAGATCTCGGGGCCAGCCTTGCCGTTCAATATCGCATCAACCTTGTCCTATCGAGGCCATGGCTGTTAGTACGGTTGTCTCTTGTGTCGACAGGATCCGAGATAGGGAGGCTTACCTGGGGGCATGGGATGGGAGAGGCGGCGACGAGAGAGCTGAGAGAGAGGACAGCGGCGAGGGCGCCTGATACGAGGACTCGGAGTTGCATTATATCGTGAGAGCACACACACAGGACGTGTGTATGCGTGTCTGCAGGTGCGAGTTGAGTTGTGACGGATGGGTGTAGGGAGTATTATGTGTGTAAGTGGTGGTGGATAAGAAACGTGGTGGACCAGTTGACCAGACGCCTCTGCAAGAAAGGGAGGAATGGCACTTATATCAAAGCAACGGAATCTAGGAGGTGTGAGGGCAAATCAGGCAAGGTGCAGGAAAACAAAAGCCCCGAAGCCTAGCGATATATACGTGCCAATTCCGGGTCAGCACACACACGATCGCCCTGTGGAGGGCGGGCAGCAGGGCCAGAGGAGGTCCAGGGCAAGAGAAAAAAAAAGGAAAGGGTTGGCGCGGGCTGCAATGGCACCGACACTAGCAGGACTAGGAGGGCTGACGGGGTGGGTATGTACGGAGTAGTGACAAGTAGTGACAAGTAGGTAGTGGGCTCGGTGGAGTTCACGACAACAAGCCTTGAAGGATACAAGGCACCACCAGCTCAGAATGGGCACGCCGGGCCCTGCTTAGCTCGTCTGGGCGTCAGCCAGAGCGTGATAGGCAGGGAGCACGATCTTCCTCATTGGATTGAACAAGAGCGAGGGAGATAGTTACAGAGTAGAAAGAAAGAGAGAGGGACACTACCCGAAACCGATAGTCTCTGGGGGAGATGACAGACACGGCTGGGCCGCCGTCTTATCCGCCTCTCTCGAGATCCCTAGGTAGTTAGGTATTGCGCCCGCAGAGTAACTACGTGTCTACCTACCTCGATTGCTCATTTGGCTCACTCGCAGACGACGACCCTGTCCATCTCGGGCCGCCGTGATATGAGAGGGGGAGACATGCAGGGCCCATGGGCACACGAGCGGCGCACGGAGAGAGCAGTACGGAGTAAGCATCAGGCCAGGCCAGGCCAGGCCAGGCCAGGACTCGCTCACGCATCGCATGCATGCAGACGAGGGCAAGCAAGCCACCGACCGGGCTCAGTGCCTCATCACTCCAGTGATGACCCGCCAGCGCACACACACACACGAGAAAGAGAGAGGGGCGCATCAGAACATTTTGCAGCACTTGCTTTGCTCGTCACTCGACGTCATCCCGGAGCCAGCAGGAGAAAGCCCGCGGCATTGCTGACCCGGTGACTGGGGAGAGCTAGTCGGTAGCTCGCCATGGGCATTCTAGAATGATTCGTAAAAGAGGAGGGGAGAGTGGTATGCAGAAAATAGAAATGGCCATGGAGGGAGGGCAAAGTCAGCAGGGCAGAACGCCACGGGAGCTAGGTAAAGGCCAGGGGAAACGCAACGTTGCCAGGTGAGAACAGTGAGAACGAGATGGCCAGGTGAGCGCTACACGAGTTTTTTGCCGTTCGCTAGACTTTTGTCGTGGTGTGGCTTTCCCTCCTTGTGCATTTTCTCGCGTCCTGGTTGGCTGTTGCGCGGGGATACGATAAGAAAAAGGTGGAGATCAAGCCCTCGAACCAGCGAGTCAAGAGAGGGCAAGAATAGAAACATCCCCCCCCCGCTAGCTTTGTTGCTCAGGGACCACAGTACCTAGGTACCTCTCACATCCATCCCGTGTGCCGTCAAGCCGGGCGGGAGGGAGCCCGGTAATTGGGGTGTCAGTGCGCTGAACGGAGGGCCGTGACACCCTGGCTTCAGCACCCCGACAGCCAGCATCCAGCCTTACAAGTACAATACAACCGCGCTACCACCACCGTATCCCAGCTGAAATAAGACTGCCCAGGTGAAATATGACGTCTGGTTGGACCCATTGACTTGGCTTTTTCCCTCCCTCCATGGCGTCGGACTCTTGACCGCAGCCACCGCCAAAATGAACAACAGCCTCGGCAGCACCGAAAACCATAATTTGTCAATCAGCCACCCTTCTTACCACTCATTTCCAGGAGGCACGGAGTAGTATGATGATACTGTCATGCGAGGGAGAGATGGTCGTTTGCCCTGCCACTACAATTGTATCCTTTCATCGCTCTTCTTCTTCTCGGTCGGTGGGCAGCGATTGACGCACCCCGTCGGAGAAAGTTGGAGGCTGAAACTGTGGCCCTGTGGGTGATCGGCGCAGGAGATCGCTGGTGACCCCCCAACCCTCAATCTGATCTGCAGAACGGCCGGGCCATCAATGCCACCCTACAGCTGTTTGGGTGCTAGCACCGCTTCGACCGCTTCAGCCTCCTGTTACGCATCATACCCCTCTCTGAGAGGATGATATAACCCTGCAAACGCGTAGTGCTGCGTGTGCATCAAGTACCTAGAGACGTTGAAGGCCAACCTGCTACGAGGATCGAATAGTGACGATCGCCTTGGGGGATTATGGAAAAAGGACAATCTTCAATCTCCAACAAGAATTGTGTGTGGATCATCACCATTCAAAACTCGGTCCTACACTAGCAAAATCCGCGCTGGAATGAGGAAATGACCCTGAGACAGTGGCTTGCTCCCGCAAACTGTCTCATCCTGATGCCTGGGCTGGGTTGGAGTGTGACGCCTGGAGCCAAGTCCGCTTGACACATTCTTTATTACGACAGGGACAGAGAAAGACTGGAGTCACCCGTCTCTCTGTTGTTCAATACAAGTAAGAGACTTGAATCTACTTGTGCAACTGGATGGATACCTGTGCTCAGAGCCCTTTTGGTTTCTCGGTCTCCGCAAAATGGAGTCTTTCATATCGCAACAGAGTGGGTTCCTTCAATACATGCTCGGAGAAAATTGCTTCTTCTCAATAAAGCTGTACGCAGATCTCTCCTCGTTTCGAGATCCAAATCCTTCTGTCCCCAGATTTCTTCTTCTCGGAAATCTTAAATTGATAGACCCCCAGCTGAAACCAAATCGGCTGATCTCAATCAAAGTGAAAAGTCTTTGGCACTGCCGGTCGATCTGCAGCAACGAGCAAGTTGGGTTTCTTGAAGGTCGTGTATTCCAAACAGTTTCAAGACACAGTCAAGAGTATAATTGATGACCAGTCCTGATCCTCCTTCCCGCAAAGGCTCGGGCTGGCGTATTGCCAAAGCAATTATGAGATTTGATGGCGATGCCTTTAGATATAGCACCCCATCACTTTCACCAATCAACAACTACGTCATCACCATGAATCGCAAGCAGGGACAGTTGTCTCGATCTTATCTCTTTTACAAGCGCTTTGATTGTACGAGCTGGTGCCTATGTAGCATCCATCTACACCGTAAAACTCCCTCGCCTCCATCCATCCATCCATCCATCATCGTCTTTCTAACCTCTTGCTTCCGGGCGAGGAAAAAGCTCTCAAAACAAGTACACACAAAGAACATTAATAGTAGAATGCCTCCATCCGAGTGAAAATGAAAAAAAAAAAAAAAAAAAAGACAAAGAAGAAACGCCGGTGAGCTTTTGAGATAGGCCTTCCCTTTCCCTCATCGCCCCTCTTCGAGACCAGGCTGGGGAGTAAAACCCAAAAGGCAGCCCGTCCGCCCGTTGTAATGTTCGATATCCATACACACACATGCATGGCAAGGTGACCATAGCCATCATGTTCCAACCCCCTCCCCAATTTCCAGCCCATATCCGTCGTCGCCCTCCATGGCATGCATAGCTGGCTGGCACACACCCTCACAGGTTAGCTTTACTCTTCTTCACTTTACGTCCCGTCCACGGCACGAGGGGGACGACGTCTCGCTTGATAGTCTTGAACACCAGCTTGTCAAGCCGGTGCGGGCTGAGAGCAGGACCAGGCATCCAGATAACTTTCTTCGTGTCCGCATCCTTGAACCCCGGGCGGCGGTCGGCGGGCGACCGCGGCGCCCTCCTCCCCTCCTCCATCCCCATCCCATCGGGCCGAGCCTTCCGCTTCTAGTGGTAGAACGCCGACTTCTGGAAGCTCTCGGGCGTGACATCGCCGACCTTGCCCGCGGGCATCGGCGGCGGCGGCGGCGGCGCAGCAACAACAGAGCTCGAGGTGAGAGAATCGGCGCGGGTGGTGGCGCCGTCCTCGCTCGCCGCCGTCGACGACGCAGCAGCAGCAGCCTTGATCGCGGCCACGGGCTGGCCCGGCCGCTGCGGCGGGCCCAGGAACGAGCCGGGCAGGTACCCCTGGCGGCCGTCGCGCGTGCGGCACCGCCACCACTCGGACGGGTTGCCGAGCGGGTCGGCCTTGCTCAGCACGGCGACGAAGTCGCCCTTGCGCACGGCGAGGTCGACGCCCGGCACCGCGGCGGCGCCCTGCTCGGGCGTGAAGTCGTACACGACGCGGCAGAACTCGAGCTTGGCCGGGTCGACCACGGCCTGCTGCTGCTGCTGCTGCTGCAGGGCCATGCGGCGGCGCTCCTCCTCCTCGTGCGAGGCGGCGAGCGTCTTGATGACCTTGCTCATCAGGTAGGGCAGGCCGAAGGCCGCGAGGACGAAGAAGAAGAGGGGTTTGCGGCTGGGCTTGGGGGGCTGGTGGGCGCCGTCGGGGGAGGGCAGCTGCCGGCCCTCGAAGCGCGCAAAGGCGGCGGGCGTCAGCGCGGTGGCGTCGACCGGGGGCGGGCGGCCGGTGAGCTTGGCGATGAGGGTCCTGATCCAGCGCATCAGGGTGAAGATGCCCAGCACGGAGCCGAGCGTGTCGCGCAGGTTGCCGAACTGCTCTGCTACTGAGACCATAGCTATGTCGGTTTGTCAGTATACTCTGCACCGGAGCATCCCACGTACGGGGAGCCAAAGTGAGCGCCGGACTTACCAAAGAAGCTCGAGTGTGTCGCCATGTACGTGCTCTCCAGCATTTGCGCGAACCCTCCAAAGGCACCTACGATACCCTCTAGCATCTGGAAGGTCGCCTGCGTGCTCGTGTTGAACCGCTGTGTGAGGCTGTTGGGGTCGTTGGGGTCGCCCATGCCCGGCATGCCTCCGTACATGCCTCCGCCGTACATGCCGCCGCCGTAACCTCCGTACATACCTCCGCCGTAGCCGCCGTAGCCGCCGTATCTAGAGTACGGTGATGAGTAGGGCGAGGAGTACGCTGAGCCGTAGGATCCATAGGGGGAAGCACCCAGAGGCCTACTGTACTGGGCTGCGTTTTGGTTGACGGCTGACGTCAGGGAGGCTGGTATCGCGGGGATGGCGGGCGCGATGGCGGTAGATGATGCGGCGGTTGAGGGAATGGCAGGTGAGGTAGTAGATGAAGTGGTAGTAGCGGAAGAGGGGGCTGCTGCTGCTGTTGCCGTGCAATTCGGTCAGTATGATCACGGTATGTGGTGGTATCGGGGCTCGATCGGAGGGATCAACAGAAACATACCAGTTGTGGAGGGCGCGGCGCCCTGCCTCTCCCAGGGCTTCGGCGGGGAGGCCATCGCGGCTAGAAGGCTACGTGTCGCCGCCTAGATACTCGGTGATATCGAGATTGAATTTGTGTGTCTTGAGAGACGGCCTCGATGGCCCGTCTGAAAAGGAGACCGCGAGGTGGCGATGACCAAGCGGGAGACGGGCGAGGCGAGCGGGAATTGGCGCTCGGGAGGCTGGCGCGAGCCGTGGCCGTGTGTCGATCAAAACAATGCAGTCGAAAACCTCTGCTGCAGGCCGAGAAAATAAGAGCCACGAGTCAATGAAAGAAGAATGATTGAAACGTAGAGAGCGGGCGGCACCGAGGCAGCTCTCGTGTGTCGACGGGGGTGCTGCGGAGGAGACGACGTCGGATTTGATCTGGGGGCGGGCAGAGCAGCAGAGTGGAGGGAGAGGGAGGCTGCTAGAAGGCGAAAAAGCTAGACTCGAGGGTTGTAGCGCCGGTGCCTCGCTCTGCTCTGCGTGTGGAAGAGTCAGCCGGGGGGGCGGGCTTGTGAACCTCGGCTTCCACCGCCGCCCACGGGGTATTTTTGCCGACTCCACTCTTTGTACTCTGGCTCTCTAGCCGGCATTATCTTAACAGATCCGCATACAGTCTTCCATACAAATATGTTAAAGCTGCTCAATCTCACCTCGGCCGCCGTCTTGCCTCCCAAGACACCCTGTTTGAGTAACATACCGATGTCAAATTATCATTTCCCTTTTCGAGCATGATAGGGCGAGTTATTCTTCTCCCCATCTGCTTCACAAAGTGCAACGGGGAAAGCAAAGGATGCAAGCAACGATGCAAGCAATAAATTGATAACTACCTACCTAGGTACCTAGAGTCAAAGTATACCAACATACACTAACCGAGCAGCAAGCATCATTTATTCTCGTATTATTTCCTTTCCTTTCCTTCATTGACAACATCAGTTCACTTCAGGCCCTTAAAGGCGGGCGCGCTCTTCGCAAACTCCTCCCAGGTCGTCAGCTCGTCCTGCAGCAGCGCGTGGCTCTCGTCGAGGCTCGCGCCGGCGTAGTACCCGGGGCTCTCCATGAGCTGCATGTTCTGCAGCAGGTCCTCGGCCGCGAACGCCGGCAGGCCCGCGCCCCCGCGGACCAGCCCCTCGACGAACACCCCGTCCGGCACCGTCGCGAAGACGGCGTCCCGGCCGGCCTCGGGGAACGCCCGCGCGAACCCGGCCAGCAGGTCCTGCGGCGACATGTACCCCGTCGCCGCGTAGACCTGCCTGCCCGCGCCGAGCTCCCGGACCCCGGCCAGCACGATGGCCTTGACCCACTTGCCCGCGTCGGCGGGCGTGAAGACGGGCAGGCGCACGGCGTCGGTGGTCGGCAGGGCCAGCGTCCAGGGCGCGCCGGGCGAGGAGGGCCTGCGCAGCGTGCCGCCCGCGATCCCGCTCATGAAGATGCCCGGCATGAAGAAGGTCGCCGGCAGGCCGATCTCGCGGATGTACTCCTCGACCCGGGCCTTGCTGTCAAAGTGCTGCACCTTGGTCAGGCGGCCCTTGCTGGCCTTGGTCACGTTGATGAGGGAGCTCCAGATGAAGTGCTTCACGCCGGCGGCCTTTGTTGTGTGGTGCATGCATCGGTTAGTCGTCGTCTGTGCTAGCCGGAAGCAGGCCAGGGCGTGGTGAAGGAGACGCTACACTCACCTTGGCGGCGTCAGCCATGTTCTTGCCCTGCTGCGTCTCGAGCTCCCCGTCCATCTTCTCCCAGTAGTTGGTCACGGCAAACACAGCCGTGGCGCCGCTCATGGCCTTCTCCAGAGAAGCCTTGTCATTGGAGTCGCCCTGCACGCCCGACCTGGTTAGTATTGCTTGATATACTTGGGCACGATTGTTGGAAAAAGACCTACAGTGACGACCTCAGCACCCTGGCTGATCAGCTTCTTGGCCGACTCGCCGTTGGCATTGCGCGAGACGCCCCGGACGGTCCAGTCGTTCTTGAGCTTGGGGTCGTTGAGGAATATCTGGGCGACCGAGCCGCCCTGTTGGCCGGTGGCGCCGAACACGGTGATGATCTTCTTGGAGGACATGTTGGTCAAAGCTCGGAGCATGTAGAAACCAGCAAGTTTGTGATATGGGACTATGAGGTGCAACAGCAGGTCAAGACCTTTATTGTCAACAGAGAAGCTGAGAGGTAGGTGCGTTTATGATAGAGCTATGCTTTGCACTAGGCGTTAAGGTTGCGAATAGTTGCTACTGGTGGATGGATGGATGGATGGATGGATGGCAGATAGCAAGCTGAGAGTCGTAGTTGGTGATGGTGATGATGGCGATGAGCCAGATCAAAGCTCCAGCATTCAACGTTCCAAGGCTCGACTTTTATACAATTGATATTGAACCTGTATCTCTATAGAACCCCAACGATGACAATTTCTAATAGCCCTTTCATCCGGCAAGATAAGTGCATTTCAAACTCTCCCATCACCTCTGTCTCGCGTCAATCAAGCGCGACTTACACGGGTACCTCATCTAGCCAGCCACTAGGCTTCTCTTGGACCGAGATGGAACGAATGGACAGCTGGGGGAGCCCACGCACGCATTCTGGCGGGCTGTAATTGGATCACGTAAGGTTGGCTGGCCAAGGAAGAGGTAGGTAGGTACCTTTGTTTCTAGCTGATGATCTTAGACTTGGTGTGGGTGAGAACAAGGTAACTATTGCCCACGTCATTACAAAGCATCGGCTCAGCCTTAGCTCGCGCTTTCGAAGAGCGCGAACGCCACAAAAATCAAATCAAGTAAGCACACTAACAACAGTCAGGAATTACTCAAGCGTGTCAAGGTCGAAAGAAGGGGAACTTCATGCATCGTGATCCAGGAATGGAAGCTTTTGGCTTTCAACGGCTTCTTGATTATGTCTTCCGCTCAGGCCTGTACAGCCAGGCAGTATATTCTAGCAGTATCGTATCATCATTGTCAAGATATTACAAAACAAAATATGCTTCGGAGAATCACACGCATCCCCATCTTCACGAGGCAGCAATGCCCGTATTCTAAGCCGATGCCTTGGCCTTCTTGGCCCTTCCTCTACCCGCACCAGCACCATCGTCAACACCCGCTTCGTGGTCACCTCCGTCGTCGTCATCGCCAGCTTCCTCCTCATCAGTAACGACGACGGCGTTTCTCGCCTTGCGCTTCCGCCCCTGCTGTGACGAGGTCTTCTTCCTGCCGCTCCCATCCGCCGCCGCGGCAGCAGCAGCATCGCCAGCGCCAGCGCCGCTCTTAGCAGTCCGCAGCTTACTCACAGCCTCGGCCATCCGCCTGCTGCCCCCCCTCGTAGAAGTAGAAGAAGACGAAGCCTTGCTGCCCTTGCCAGCCCCTCCTCCTGCACCGGCCCTCTGCCTCGGCGCAAACACCTCCTTGGCCGCGCCCGTCCCCGCGCTGCCGCCGTAGAACCGCGTGATGTTGCTCTGCGTGCCCTCCGCCTCGCGGCGGTTCATGTCCTTGATGACGGGCACCAGCACCTCGTCTGTGCGCTCCTGGCTCCACCCGATCGTCGCCATGAGGAACGTCCGCAGCGCGTCGAGGTCCGGCACGCCCCACTGGAACGGCTCCGGGTCCTTGTCCACCTCCGGGCGCAGGTAGGCCTCCGCCACCGCCGGGTTCGGGAACCCGGGCGGCAGGAACAGCTTGGCCGCCTGGGACTTGCGGAACTTGCGGCGGAAGGCGGACGACTGCTTCGTCGCCGCGGCGTCCGGCGCCCCCTTCTTAGGCAGGGGCTGCTTCTGCACCTCCTGCCACCAGTCCCTGAACTCGGCGAGGCCGTCGGCGCCCGGGAACTCGGACAGGATCTCCACGGCCGTGACGGGGCCCACGCCGTGCAGGCCCTCCGTGTAGTCGGACCCGAGCAGCTGCGCGATGGCGATGAGCTGCTCGCGCGACAGCGACAGCTCCTTCTCCAGGTCGCTGCTGAGGTACAGCTGCACAAACTTGTTGTCGTTGAACATGTTCTTGTAGACGCGCGTGCCGCCAAAGAGGAAGATGTCCGAGTCGTCGGTGACGATGCCATCGACGAGCCCCAGGTGCACCAGCTCCGCGCACTGCGCCTCGGCCTCCATCGGCGCCGTGATGTACGGGATCCCAAACAGGCGCAGGAGCGTCTGGCACTCCGTGACCATGATCTGCGTGACCTCGTCTGCGTCCCGCCTGTCCTTCTTCTGCTGGGTCCGCAGGGCGCGCAGCTCCCTCTCGTAGGCCTCTTGGTTCTCTTCTGTAGACTTGTGATTCAGTGTGCTGGCGAAGCGAGCATGTTCCTCCGCCTCTTCTGCCATTTGGACGAGAAGTTCCTCCTCTTCGGGATCGCTGAACTCATCGTCGTCGCCGTCCGCAAAGAGGGCCATGTCTGCATCGTCAACCGGCTCTGCAAGGCCTTCTACGCGATCTTGCTGAGCCGGCGGTGGTATGACAGTGTCCTCGAGCGTGACAGGGGCTGTCTCTTCTGCCGTTGTCTCAGGTTCTACCTGTTCAACAGCCTCAGACGGTGGCGCTTCATGACCTGCTTGCTCAGCGATATCCACATCTTCAAATTCAACATCCTCGGGAGATGGTGACCGAGCATTGGCCTTTTCACGCTGAGAAGCAGTCAAAGATCCAGGTGCCTCCTCCATAAAATCTCGAGGGCTCTCCACGGTAGCTCTGCCCTCCTCCATAGCAGGGACGGTGGGCGAATTGTGCTCTTCCACCAGCACAGGCTCGCCCGGAGCTTGTTCTTCCATAACCTCTTCAGAAACCCCAGCCGCCGCAGAACCCTCCTTGGGCGTCGGAGGATCCACAATCTCGACATCACTTTCGTCGTCCGAGGACTCGATCTCGACGACCCTGTCTTGCTGGTATTTGCGATACAACCGCTGCTGCTCCAGCGCCTCGGCCCGGTCCTCGGCGTCCATCTCCTCGTGCGCCTCCTGCTGCTTCTTGAGCGACTCGCGGATGTCCGTGTTGTCGACCATCCACGGCGGCAGCGGCCTCGGGGCGTCCTGGTCCCCCGCCGCCCTTTCGAACCCGCCGGCGAGCTCTTCATCTTCACCGTCTTCTGATCCGGCCCCGGTCTCCGCAGCGTCCTTGCCAGCCGCCACCCCTGCTTGAGCGCTCGGCTTCGCCCCACCGGGCTTCCTCTCAAAGATGGACGTCCGCCAGTCGAGCTTCTCAAACGGCAGCGGGCCGTCGAAAGGATTCTTGACATTGGGCCGCACAGGCGCAGGCTGCACAGTCTTGGCGGCTGCGGGCGCGGCCGCCTTCTTCTTCCTCGCGGCAGCGAGCGCGGCGCCGAGATCGACATCGCTGTCGCTGTCGCTGCCGGGGCTCTTGCTCTCACGTCTCTTGGGCACTGCGGCGTTCGCACGGCTATTGACGATATTGGCGACCGTGCGGCCGCGAGTGCCAGTGATCGGCCTCGCCTCAGCCACCGCTTTCTGCTCCCACTGAGGCGCCGGGACGTCCTCAAATTCTTCCTCTGCGGATTCGTCCTCAGCACCGCCGACGCCATGCTGGTTCTGCAAAGAAAGGGCAATGGCACGCTCCAGGCCCTCATCCTCATCTGCCTCCAACGTATTTTCCACAGGCTCCTCAAAAAGGTCATCCACGGCGGGCTGGTCCACAAACATGGAGTCCGGATTGGCTCCAGCATCCGCATCGCCCTGGCGATACGCCACCTCCTTAGCATGCAGCTTTGGCAGCCGGTTCAGACCCTCGATAGGCACGTCCTCGAAGTCATCCTCATCCTCCCAGTCCTCGTCCTCCTCCTTGGTCTGATACTGAAATTGCAAAGCATCGACGTCAATCGGCTTGTGTATCTCGCCCCGGTCTTTCTCCTTGCTGACCACGCCCAGCGCCCAGCCGCCCTCGGCGCCCTCGTTCTTGACAAGGATATACTCGCGGTCCTTCTCGCCCGCGACCCGCGCGTTGACGCCGATGGTCAGGTCCGTGCCCGTCATGCCCGCCTCGTACATGAGCCGCTGCGTCAGGTGGTTCCTCTCCCTGACCCGCTCGATCTGGAAGCGCGAGAAGGCCATGCGGTCGGGGAACATGTCCTCGAGCTGCTCCTTGCTCAGGCCCATGCGGAGGCGGCTCCGGATGCGCGCCGCGTTGAGGATGTTGTACCGGTCGGCGGCGGGCAGGCTCTTGAAGAACTCGCCGTCAAAGTCGATCTTGCTAAAGTCGTACAGGTTGACGTCCTCGCCGTCGTGGAACTGGCGCGCGTACGCCTCGAGCTCGTCGATGCTCATGATGCGCGGGTCGTCGGGCCGGCCCATGGCCTCGATGCCGTTGGCCATCTCGGGCAGGTGGTACGCGTCCTGCCGGTGGAACCTGCGGCTCTTCTGCCGCTCCTGCTGCGACATGTGCGCCTCGTCGGCGTACACGATGTTGTCCATGCTCGGCAGCGCCTCGCCCGCCGCCACGCCGTCCGCCGCCTCCGCCTCCGCCCTCTCCCTCGCCCTCTCCCTGCGCCGCTTGTCCTCGTCCTCCTCGGCGATGCGCTTCATCTGCACCGCCAGCAGCTTGCCCGCCGTGCGCACGGCGTCCTCGCGGCGGCCCTCGCGCCTGCGGCGGCGGCCCTGCAGCGTCGCGCGCTTCAGGGACGGGGCGCCGCCGTCGAAGACGAAGACGGGCAGGATGCCGTACCAGAGCAGCTTGCATATGCGGCGGAAGAAGCCGACGACGTGCGAGTTGCGCAGGGCGTTGCCCTCCTTGTCGCGCACGGCCTTGAGGAACTGGTAGATCCAGATGGATGCGTCGACGGCGAGGCGCTTGCGGTTGAGGGTCGCGAGGTTGGTCGGGCGGGCGCAGGGCTGCAGGACGGTCCAGAGGCCGTTGACTCCCATTGCGGCGGCGGCGGCGGCGACTGGTCAGAGAAAGGGTCGTGTGTTGGATGGGGGGAGGAGGATATCAAGTGGACGGAACAGCCGTCGCTTCACGAAGGGCGTGTTCTCATTTGCGTAGGTTCGTCGGTGACGGGGATCAGCAGTGTTTCCATGCGTGATCCGTCCCCTGATTGCTATCGAAACGTACAAAAAGCTTGTACAGAGCCGCAGAGCCGCCTAGATGAACTTTTCGGCATCGCCTCCAGGCATCCAGGCGCGCGATGACCCAGCACGCTGCCCCTCCCGGAAGTGACGCCAAGTCAGGTGAGCAGTGGGACGTTCTAACCCTAACCCTTAATTTACTTTTGGAAGATCTACGCCGAGCCCGCATCCACAACATGAGCCATTGCAAGGAATGCAACTGACGTCATGACCCTGGGCCACCGTCTCTGGATTAGAGTTCGTCCCGCAGGGGCCCGTCCAAGACACATTTCAGCTGCTCCTGTGTCGACATCATGTCATGAGCGCAGGTACGGAGTACTAGGAGCTTCCATGTGACAGACGGGACGGTGGACAGCCGGGGGTATCCTTGAGGACATCTAGGTAAAGTACTTGTAGACACCTATCAATACTCATAATGAGGAAGGGATCCAGCCGCCAATCTCTGCAAGTAGTAATAGGAAAGCAAATGTCGAGATGACCTATTGCAAGTGCAAGTTACAGTAAGTGCAGCATCCTCCTCTCGCCAAGCAAGCCCGAGCCCCAGTCTCCCAGTGCCCTGGCAGTGATCTCCCCAAGGGTCCTTTTGGCAGCTCAGGGCACCTGCAGACTCTTATCACATTCAAACCCCACTCAATACAGGAACCAACAAGCTGTCCAACCCCACAACACCAAAAACCCTCCCCATCTTGAATCATTCTCACATGAGCCGTAAAAGATACCACCAGTGTTGAAAGTCAACCAACCCCCAGAGACCGGCTTCCCAAAAAAGGGACCAGCACAGCAATGGACCGCTCGGAGGCCCCGGTCGTCGAGCCCGGCGACACGGCCAAGGCCGCCGCCTGCTCCTTCCTCGAGTCGCTCATCAACAAGAACATCCGCATCCACACCACCGACACGCGCATGTTCCGAGGCGAGTTCAAGTGCACCGATCCCGTGCGTCGCACCCCCTTCCTTACCACACTTGGGGGGGGCTCCGCGCGTACTCACTCAAGCGTGGAGCTGTGTGACGACGATGATGGAAACTGACTTGGGGAGTTATCCTTCAGGACCGGAACGTCGTGCTGTCGCACACGTACGAGTATAGACAACCGTCAGACGCGCAGCTGGCCGCGCAGGCCGCGTCTGCTTCGGCGGCAGGAAGCTCGGACAAGGTGGCCGTAGACATGACGTCCCGCTATCTGGGGCTCGTCGTTGTCCCGGGGCAGTACATCGTCAAGATGGAGCTTGAGGAATTTGCAAGCCAGGCCAAGAAGCAGTTGGCTTGATGATGCAGCGGTTATCCGCGCGAAGACGGGGAGGGTTTTCTGCTTGATGGATGATTTTTATGATACCCATGTAACTGCACGATACATTCCATTCATTCACTTTGCTAGTACCAATTGTAGTTAAAATAAGACGAAAGGATGAAAGGATGAGGATATAAAAAGTTCAATGCTCTACTAGATATACTCTGGCTCATTCCCGTTTCCCAATCCCGCGCACGCAAGACGGCGAAAAGCGAGGTAAGGCTAATGGTACAAGATACTAAAATTGAAAAAACTGCAGCAAACGCGGTAGCAACACCAAGACCAGTTTGTCCGTCTCCAAAACCCAGCCCATATCCTAATTATTTCTCTTGGCCTCCCAGACTATTTCAAATTACCTCAGGCCGACTCCCGTCTCCTCACTGCATTGCAACCTTGGCTCATGCGGCAAGAGTCTCGTGCTGGCGTCCGCGGGTCTCCCCATTCAGGCCCCGCTCGCTACCGAGCTCCTCCTCCTCCTCCTCTTCCTCCTCCTCGTCGTCATACTCCTCACCCTTGTGCTCGCCAGCAGCAACCCAAGAGTCACGGTCGTTCAGGGGGGCATCCTGACCAGACAGGTCGTGTCCCTCGCTGCGAGCCTTGATGTTGTTCCTCCGGCGGGTAGACAGGGTGCGGGCACGAGTGGAGAGCTTGGAGGAGACGGCGGCGTTCTGGGAGACCCAGTTCGTCAGAGCATCCTCGCAGTCCTGGATGATGGCCTTGCTGGCCTCGTAGCCGTCGTAAGCAGCGCGGGTCTCACCAGGAGTGACAGGGGTGTCGTCAATCAGCTCGAGGAGGTGCTTGCCGTAGCCGGCAATGATGGCGACCTTCTCGCAGTGCTCGCGCAGGGCGTCGAACTGGTAGGTGTAGGCAGCCTTGATCTTCTCGCGAGTGATGTTGGAGAGCTGGGCCTCGGCGACGAGCGACTCGGCCTCGGCACGGACCAGCTCCTGCTCGAGCACAACAATCTTGGGAGAGTTGGGCTCCTTGTACTTGAGCTGGGCGATCTGGTCGGTGATCTTTTGCTTCCCTGCTTGGGTGTTAGTGAGCTACCAGACGAGTCGGGTGTTGTGCGCACATACTGTCTCTGCTAGGCTGGACAGATGCCTCGATATTCCTAATGCTCTTGATGGTGATGCGGTACTGGTCGTATCTGTCGACGTATTGATCCTCAAGCTCGCCAATCTCGTACAGGAGGACGCCGAGCTTGTCCGTGACGTCAGAGACATCTTCGTCGCAAGCCTCGCCCCAGATAGACAGTTGTTGCTAGCACTCGACATTAGCTGCTGGAAAACGAAGACAAGGGCTGGCAAGTGGTGGCTTACAGCAACTTCCATGCGCTCCTTTGCGACGGTCTCCAAGCTGCGCATCACGTTCTTCTCCATCTTGACAAGCTGGGCGAGCTTCTTGGCTAGGTCGGGGCCGAAGGCGCCGGCAGCGTTGCGGCGGAGGGCATGGCCTGATGTGGCTCGTCAGCTGCTGTTCTCCAATAGCTCCCGATAGCTTCGCCTCATCTCCGCGCAAGACGTGTATACAAGAAAAAGTTCTGGGAACTTACCGAAGCCGCCGCGTCCGAAGAGACGGCCTGACTTGGTGCTGGATGGCGGAGGTGGGGGGTTCTGCGAGGCCGCATACGTCAGTCAATTGAACAACCACCTGATGCTGGCACGATACGAATGACGAACTCACCTGGATCTGCGAAGCAGTAGGCGCCCTCGAGGCGCGCATAGAGTATGTGCGATGCATTGCGGCGGTGTTGCGGTGGTGATGCGGCCGGCTGTGGTGCTGCGAGCGAGCGAGTCAAGAAAGCTGTCGGATCAGGCAGCGATAAATCTAGAGAGGCTTTCTGCAGAGCGGAAAGAATGGAAATCCCGGTTGAAAGGTGTTCAGGGTCTTTGCAGGGGGTGTATTGCGCGGCGGGTATCAAGGACGGGCAGCAATCAAATAAGAGGGATGAATTGAAGCGGAAGAGTCGGGGGAGTGTGGGCAGGGAGGGAAGATGCGCTTTATGACGGATGCATGTTGTTTTAACTCTGACGACGATCCAGCAACGACAAGCACCAGCGCCAGCACCACCAGCACGAATGAACGAATGGGGCCCGGCCGTCAGCGGGTGGTGGGCGTCGACGTCATGCCCCTGTGATTGCGACAGTAACACAGCCCAGCCCGCTTTCAGGACTAGCCTAGCAGATACTTTAGTTTGGGGAGCACAGGCCAGCTGGGCTCCAAGACGACAAGACTCATGTGTCTCTGGGCGCCCATTTTCTTGGGCGATCGGCGCATTTCCCACAAAGTTAGGTACTGCTAGTGCCCCCGCCCACTTCGTTCGCCCCGGGCCCTCCATCTGGGAAAAACCAGCTCAGCAGCCGGGCGAGCTACAAGTCCAGCTCCGTCGTGCAGCTCTCCCGAGTCCCGTCACGGGCGCTTGCCATCAAGTCATTAGGTCATCAACTCCTTAGCTTCGATGAACAGTTCCCTCTGGGCAGCTTGTAGCCTCGGAGAGCCATCTGCCGGATTGGACGAGAAGAGCAAGGCTGAGAACAAGAATGGCACAGACTAAAGATTGACTTCTGTGCTGTTATTGAGTCAGGCAAACGACCAACAAAGGTCTTTCCTCGCTAAAGAGAATGAATGATCTTGTCCCTTTCCTTCATCTCTCTGTGTAGCCAAGATGTGTGAGTCTTTCTCTAATACCTTCAAAGGGGATGCTCGGGGTTTGGCACATACTCTTGAGATGCCATTGACGGGAGTATAGGCTGGTGCCTTTGACTATGTTCTGTTATGAGAAGCGCCCAACATCCTCAATTGTCAAATATAAAAGCTTTATCTATCAGTAGCTTTTCTAGTTTTGACAGTCCAAGACAGCTGGCCAAACAGTTCTGGCCCAATATAGCCAGCCTGCGAATAGTCAATCCCTCAATTACTGAATCATCCATCTGTTCATCAAGGTGTCAATCAAAGACATTTCAATATTGTCCATTCATTGGAGGGTGCATTCTTACCAAGGAGAATCTCCTACGGTACAAGGAGGTGACAATTCACACTATTCCCAAATTGGCGACTACACCTGAGGGTGGTCGTGCCCTTTCTGGCCAGGGTGGACTATCAAAGCCGACCTAGCCAGTGCAGGTGGTGGACCCCCAGCAAATTGCCGGACCGCACGCGTCGCTTGGTACAGATCCATACACTTTCATCCCAAGGCACGCGTCACATCGACACCCTGAGTCCAGAAACAAGCCTTCACTCCTTGATTCGGCGCGGCCCTGTTGCAGATGACCAAAGATTGCAATTAGTGCTTGGTTCACCGCAACACACGGTCTATCGCTGTTGATAGTGCATCGCGACACGCCTGCCTGCTCGTTGTCCCATCGAGTGTGCTTCCTCTCGCAAGTCTCACCTCACGGCGACGATGCGTGGCTGGCACATCTCATGAGAGCCTCAAGTAGCGCCTCGGCAAGCCAACAGCCTCATCTGCATCCCCTACGCGATGCCTCTGCTAGCCAGAGTCGATGATGTCGTCGACTTGACTCTGAGCACCGACTCAGACCGTGATAGTATCACGGCCATCCATGCGCGCACCGATGGTGCTCCTCAGGCGCACCCGCCATCTGCGTCCCTGTCGCCTCGAGGACTGCGCTCTCTGAAAAACAGCCCCGCGCATTCTCGGAGGACGGCTAGTCCCCAGTCTGCAAAGAAGCGCATTTCCAACGGGTCCGGACCGGCTACGACCGACTCGAGCATCACGTACACCGAGGAGACGCCTACCAAATCGGGTGGTGCCTCTACCTTCTCATTCTCTAGAGAAGGCAGCAATGTCGCCTCCGCGTCGCGGCCCCCTGAGAGCGCCACCCATTCGTCCCCAGTGTTTACTACCCCGCCTCAGTCGCACACCACTCGGGCTCAGCAGACGCCCAAGAACCAGACGCCTAGGAAGGCCGAGTGGACCACTGCTAAGATCGAGAGCTCGCTGCGCACCTTCTCGGCAGAGCTGGGCAGAGATCATGCGAAACTGCTTCGGTATACCCTAGAGTCGACATTCAAGCAGAAGCCAGCAGGCCGTAAGCACCTCAGCTCCAAGGATGATCTTGCAGGCCTGAAACCCGAACCTGCCAACGAGGCCACTCCACGTGACAAGATCATGAGAATCAAGCCCAAGGTAAGCAAACATAATTCCGATATAGTGATGGCCGATACCGTCTGTAGTAGTGACGGGCGGCTGCCCTATGACGATGAGACAAAGACTTATACGCTTTCCAGCAACACGGGAAAGAGTACCACAGGAGTAAAGGGGATCAAAAGGAGATTCTGTTTCCCGTGGTGTGTATCAAGTCGAATAAGAATCGCGTTCCCAAGTATCGCTTTCACCATGTGGAAATATCGAGGAACATACTCTCGCCCAACACACCTCTCAAATTCATCCCCCACCTGCGGGATCTTGACAACGACAACTCGGAGGTTCAAAAGTTCAACCAGTGGATCGAGGAGCTTGAGAGCATGGACCAGAAATCTGGCTTTAACACCGCCAGTCGTAACACCAAGTTTGCGCGCACTCGAGTGCTCGAACGCGCTATGACTCTGTCTCTCTACCTCGAACGTTGGATCAAACGACTCGGCATTGACAACTGTAGCAAATCGACTCTGATACGGCATATGGCCAGTACGTCTGAGAGTGACGATGCCATTACGCCGCAGCAGAAGAACCACCTGCTCAATTCGTACAACGAGGATGTTGGATCCCCTCGCGCCGTTAAAATTGCGCGAATGTTTACAGAAGCCTTTAACAAGGTCTTCTCGAAGAAGAACGTCAGCCTAGACGACGTCTTGATGCTCGACGAGTCAGTCGAGACTCTTGTCGACACCAAGAAGATGACCAAGGAGGGCTTCAGCAGCCAGAAACTGGGTGATGAGCAGCACATCGAGCTGCTGGAGCGTTGGCTCGGCTCCTACACTGTTCTGGGCTGTATGATCTGCTATGCCCACTCCTGTGAGCACGGTGAATTTGACGCCGACAACATCCGCCGTTGCTTCTCTATCGACATGAACGTCAACATGAAACTGGGACAACTCATTAAACGGCGCCGCATCGCTGCTGCTCAAGAGAAGATGAACGGTACTCCCTCCAAGGCTATGACTCAGCCTTGTAAGAACAAGTGCTACCGAAACTACGATATCGGCAACGAGGGCTATGTGACGCGAGACTGGACCGAAGAAGAGACGAATCTCCTCCGCGCCATCTTCTTTGTGCTATGCGATAACAACGATGTCCGTCCGCAGTGCACTACTGCCGTTCTCCTAGGGCGTTACTGCTGGGAAGTCTACAGGAAACTGAAGCAGATGGACCTGACACTGCCAGAGGTGCAGGTCCCAGACGAGTCGACCGTCAAGGCGCCTCGGCCGATCCCCTGGTACGATCGTCACCGAAAGGTCCTACAGGGTGATTGGCAGGAGCATACCAACACCCACGAGCATGCTGTTCGCGAAATGCGCGATCCCTGCTTCCACGATGGACCCTGCACAGTCGCGAACGGGTGTCAATGCGTGGCAGCCAAGGTTATGTGTGAACGCTTCTGTCGGTGCACCGCTGAGACATGCTCGCACAAGTTTACGGGGTGCGCTTGTCACTCTAGTGGCAAGACGTGCTTTGCCAAACAAAAGGAAGGCAAACCTTGCATCTGCGTCCAGCTGAATCGCGAGTGCGATCCGGTGCTCTGCAAGGGCTGTGGTGCGCGTGATCGTGCAGATCCGCAGAACGCTCGCGACGAAGTACTCCATTCAACTGGATGCCAAAACGTCGCTCTACAGCGCGGCCTCTCCAAGACCGTCTTGATCGGCAAGTCGCAGCTTGAGGCTTGCGGATACGGCTTGTTCACGGCCGAGGACATAGCTGCGGATGAGTTCGTCATCGAGTACGTAGGAGAGCTGATCACACACGACGAGGGTGTGCGGCGGGAGGCACGCCGTGGTGATGTGTTCGACGAAGAGTCGAACAGTTCTTACCTCTTCACGCTCTTGGAGCAAGACGGCATCTGGGTCGACGCCGCGATGTACGGAAACCTGAGCCGCTACATCAATCACGCGGGCGAGCACGACAAGCGCGGCTGCAACATCACGCCCAAGATCCTCTACGTCAACGGCGAGTTCCGCATCCGTTTCACGGCCATACGCGATATCAAGGCCGGCGAAGAGCTCTTCTTCAACTACGGTGAAAACTTCCCCAATCTGACCAAGAAGCTGCTCGAGGACAAGGTCGACGCCGGGGGCGACGAGAGCATGCTCGGCGCCTCCTCGGCCGGCACGGGCCAGCAGGCGAAGAAACGCGGCCGCGGCGGCCGGCAGCCTGCTGGCACCGCTCGCAAGTCCGGCAACACGGGCGGCGGCGGCGGCGGGCGGAAGAAGCAGCAGACCACTGGGTCGGGCGCGCGCAAGGAGGCTCCGCGGTTCAGGGTCATCGAGGAGCTCGACGACGACGACGACACGGACATGTTCCCGGAAGACAACGTGGCCTCCTTTGCGAGGGGCAACTCTCGGCGCGGCCGCAAGCGTAAGAGGCCCGGCCCGAATGATGATGATGACGACGACGACGGCGAGGACGAGTATCGCCCTGGGGCCAAGGGGTCTGAGACCGACTTCGAGTACCGCGCGGGGCGGAACCGTCGCCGCGGCGGTGGTGGTGCCGGCGCCGGCGGCAGGAGGCGCGGGGCCGACGCGCACGTCGAGGCGGGCGAGATCCGCGCCAGCCCGCGCGGTAGTGCCAGCAAGCGGGCTAGGCGGTTCGGCGGCCTGGACGACAGCGCCGTGGGCGAGCCGGATGAGCACCAGGGCGCCGGCGCCGGCGGCCGGGGGGCTCCCGAGACGCCTACGAGGCAGAACCGGCGCGGCGGCGCGGCGGCCGCGGCGAGGCGGAGCGTGGAGGAGGTTGAGGACTCTATGGAGGTGGACACTTCTTCCTTCTACAACGGCAACCGCCGGGGCGTCTCGTACGATGATGGAGATGACGATGGAGATGACGACGATAGCGTCGTCGACAGCGCGAGGCGGAGGAAGAGGCAGAAGCCGGCGAGGTATCGGGTTGAGGATGATTGAAGAGGGAGAGCATGGGGGGTGTGTGATGGCAGTTGTTATTGTTGTTGTTTGCCGATGTGGAGGGTGACTTTGAGGGGGGGAGTAGTTGTAGAATAGCAGTACTGGTGTTACCTTTTTTTTTTATTCCATTAGAGAAGGGAGGTCTTGGTCGAATATGAAATTCTGTACGAGTATTAAATTACCAGGTCCAAAGCGTGCGTGATGTTGATATGCTGGACTATATCGTTTTAGTTCTCTGAGACTACCCTGAGGGGCGGGAAGGACTTGTCCTGACCTGTCGACTACTTGCTCGGGTCGGATTAGTCAAACCAGCTCTTTATGTTTGTTCACCTCGATTGCATTGTTTCGAGTTGTCTATATCTAGTTGTGAATTCTTATCGCCGTGGGAAGGGCTCTAAGAGATATGTGGATGGTTATGCTGAGTATAAAGTTGTCAGTTTGTCATGGCGTCAATGATCAGCCTTGCCATGTTGACCCGGAATTCTAAATGTTCAAGAGAAAGTCTCACACAGTAGCTCTCGTAGGGTCGGCGGTAAACTATAGGATTGACATGCGGTCATTGAGTCTCCTCAACTGTGTCTAGATAACAATGTAACTTGGCTTGTACCTAACAGGTAGACCGAGAACCATCTCACTTGAATAAAACTTAATATTGAATAGATAAGGTTGACCACCAAACTCTGAGCCATTGCTCCAAGAGACACAAAAAGCGTCTTATCACAGTAGTATGAGTTGGACTAGAAGTAAAATGTTCTTGGTTGGTTGCCTTTTCAAGAAGTAAACTGTTTAGTTCGGTTGAGAGCATATAGTGCTTCTGAGCATGGCAAATATGAAGTGACGAGACGCAACAACTATAGGTTCCTCGTCTTAATCAACAACCTGCCTACATATACCGATATCATCATATGAAGCACAGACTTGTAGGCTACTTAGTCATAGGATGGCTTGATTAGTGAAGCAGATGAGATCTCTTGGTCTCAGCTGCAGTTGTGCACCAGACTGTTTCTACCGCTGAAGACTGCAGATGCACCGGTTTATAGTCGATCACTTCCGTCACGATATACAACATAGAGGCCAGTCCTGCTCGCCTCAACCTGCAGCCACGTAAACCATGTACCCCGCAGAGCACTTGAATCTACTAGGGGTCAGCGGTGGCCGCGAAGTTTTCAGCTATGTGTCATAGCCATCCCACAGACAACCTGCCATTCGAGGATGCAGAGAGAGTCCAATGCGTGTGCGGGATGAGTTGCAAACGACAGCAAATACAGACGAGTCTGCCAAAAGAGTCATTGTGCATCCCGGGTCCCTTGGGCATGGTGCTATGGACCCCCACGCGGTTGGCCAATCGGTTGCTGCAGAGTGTCTGAGGGGGAACAGCGACGCGGGAGGACCCATCAGCGGTGCAGCGATACAACGCTGAACAACGCAGCGAATGGGGCTCAAAAGAGGCATTCGCAGGTGTGTTTTACGGTGTAGAAAAAATGGATCTGGGCGTCACCAAAATGCCAGAACATATCACTTCGTTCAAAGAAAGGGTTGGTGGCTAGGACACGGGAGGCGTGGCAAGCTGGTCTTCACACCGCCGTGACGGCAGCTGACCTAAGTGCCTGGTACGTGGGATCTTGAGGACAGACAGAGAAAAAGAAGCAATGCTACCGCGTGGTCATGCTACCTCGAAAAATGCTTTTCAGGCCCCGGTGTCGGGCGTCATCGAGAAGAGCTCGATCCGGGGCAGAAGGTCCTGATTGATCAGAGAACACCAGGGCATAGGCCGACGCTGTGGGATGGCAGATGCTGTGCGACTCGGGGATCCCCCCATGTAAGCAAGCTGCCATGTTTGCTCTGACCCGTGGGGAGACATATGTCGGTGCCGCCAAGGATGCACAAGCAGCTGCCCCGCGCTTTTCTGCCCTGTAGTTACATACCTGTACGGAGTGCTCCCTCCAGTCCTCTTCCTGTCTCGTGTGAGAGTTGGATGCACACACTTCTCGATCCATCTCCTGATGCCTTCACTTCCCGTCCCCGGATGCGAGGATGTGCACCCACATCCAGGAGAGGCAGCCGGTCAGTGGGCGTCAGGGAGGTACCGAGACAAGGGACACGGTCTAGATGCTCTGGATTCTCTGCCTGGCACCACAAAAAAACGGCAAAGAGGGGGAGAAAGAGGAGTATCCAGCATGTCCATTTCATGCCGTTAAAAATGCGGTCGAGGTGTCCCGCAAAGCATGCCCTGGAGGGGATCTGAGGCACGTGCTGCTGGCCTGGCGAATGGCTGTTGCAGTGAGGAGCCCCTAACCGCAGTCCCTAACAGCAGTCTCCTGTGCTGAGTGCTGAGTGCTAGGAATGCTGGATCCCCCGCCGCCCCTAGCACCCTTGCTCCTGTACCACGTGTACTTGTATTCCCTGCCACTCGACAGGGCATTTGCAGGTACCGCCCAGCCCGTGCCAACCTTTGAGCGGGCACATCGCATCGCCCCCCCTCAACTTGTCGCCAATGCATGCAGCTACGCTACGACGTATGAGGGCAGACAAATGTGCAATGTGATGGATGATAAGCTGCATGAGGCCATAGGCAAGGCAGAAGAAAAGACTGCAAAAGGCAGACGGCTTCCAAGGTTGGTGGTTGCTTGCACTGCCCGCGTCCCTGGTCCCGCCCAATCAAGCCATCAATCGCCCAATGACGGGATCCCCATGCCAAGCCCTGACCAGTCAGTAGGTATTTTCCCTGCGCTGCCTCTCGTTCCCTGGTAACGACTCGTCGACTCGCCGAGGAACTCTTCCCATTTGATCTGGGTCACAGCCTTCTCCCGGCCGCTTCGAGGACTCGGTCTTTTCCTCTTTTCTCCTTCACTCACCCACATATGCTTCGTACCTCGTTGAGACACACACACAACAGCCCTGGAGCTTTGTTGATCACACGGACTTGACGTTTTGCCTCTGAAACTCTCAACTACGCCCCGAGTTAGTGTCTGTCTTATCGCGAATGGGCTGCTGCTATCTGCTCCAAGCAGGCCTAACGAGTCCCTAGTCTCGCACAAGCGCGCCACTTTTGTCCCCCTACGCGCAAGGCCAGCCGCTCTTTTGCGGGCGATAGCGACGGTGACGGACGGCGACGTAATTCAAAACCGCCCCTCCGAGAAAAAGAGTCAGATCCTCCTCTGCCACACCTTACACTTCACACCTGCGCCATTCACCATCAACCCCCGTTCATCGTGCAGTCTGCCCCTCGACATACAAGAACCCGGCCCCAAGCGACGGCACAAACGCTATTGGTCTGCTCAATTGAAACGACCAGCAGAGGCGCTGCCAAGCCCTCGAGGGAAGCCCTCGTCTCCCGAACTGTCTTCCATTCCAAGCTGGAATCTGGGGAAAGTTTATCGAACGACGCATTCTCCCTCCCCCCAACCACGGATTTCTACTGCTCGAGCTCTCTGGACTCAATTATCACCATCTCCAAGAGCCTCTTCTCTATCGTCACCGGCGACAGATCAAACCACGCGACGGTTTTGCAACCACATCAGGTCTTATCACGCCCTGCGCGCCGCGAATTTGCCTCAGCTGCGGCAAAGCATCGAATGGGGTTTTGATGACAGCGATCCGCGCTCGGTGCTGAATCGTCAGAAAAAAAAAAAATAGCTTCCACCACCCTGGACACGCTCTGACGCCTCACACCCTCTGGTCGCATTGGCCTCGTTTTGAGCATCCCAACTCGAACCCGGTGATCTTGTCTTCTTTTTCGCCGGCTCGCGAGCTCTCTAGGAGGCTAGCCTATCTCCTCGACAGGTCGCCCTTTGGTTTCCCGTTTTTGTAAGCTTCCTCCGTCATCCATCCCCGCACTTGCCGTCAATCTCCCAAACCTCGACTCCTGGACGATTCCTTGGCGGCCCAGGCGACGCCTGCTCCTTTTGAAACTCGTCCTCGTAAAAATCCACAATCATTTCTGCCCGGTCCTGCCGTCAACAATCAAGCTGACGCTCTGGTCTTTCGGCCTCTCCAGCGCGCCTTCATCAAACACCGCCGCAGATAGCTCTGCTCCGAATCTTAGCTCCGAACCCTGACAAACAGTCCCATTCAATCCGCGCCGAGCGATCCTTCACCCGGTCGCTCTTACCACCGACGCCGATCCTCCCAGCGAACCGCTCCAGAACGTCTTCGAGTCATCTTTGACAACGGAGACTTCACTGGCCCGCCGTTCTACCACCACAACTCGCCTTTTGGCCATACTCGATCAGCTTTATCGTCCTCCTTAACGCCCAGCTCCACGGCGACGAGCAACAGCAAACTTATCCTTCCGGCGTAGACGGGTGCCGCGACGGGCTTGTGTGGGAATCTAGGCGGAACCACAGACCGATTACGCAGCACGCCGTCCGACGCCGTCACCTTCCTCAAGGCGGCCCCTCCTCTGCACCATGGGCAACCAAAACTCCACAGAGGGCGGCCTGAAGCCGACCAGGTCGGGTGGCTCGGGGGTCTCCGACCGGGGGTCGGATGGCCTCCAGTCGTACCCGTCCTTCAGCAGGTCCGACACCAAGGACTCGAGCCGGTCCTTCAAATCCCTTCGATCCAAGATCCCGGGCGGTGGGAAGACGGACAGCCCGCGAAACTCGCAATTGATGTCTAATGGGGACGAGAAGTCCGAGATCGCATCGGTGAAATCAGGGAGAAGCGGCAGGTCCCGGACAAACAACCTCGACACATCACCTACGTCACCCTCCTCCATTGACACCTCGGGCATTCTATCGCCCATCGACGACACTCAGCCCCCGCCCTCGCCAATACAGTCGGCCTCTATGAAAGCTGGCAGGCATGACGTGAGCGCAGCGCAGGCATCTGGAGAGGTGGATCACGTCTCTGACCAACCACCGTCTGGCGGCGGCGATCCCGATATGCAATCGCAGCAGCCCGGACAGTCGATCCTGGTTCGACGAGATGCCCCGATGAACCCTGTCGCCAAGACGTCGACCGGGAACTCCGGGGAGAACGGTTCCGGAGTTGCGATGGGCGATATCAAAGACATCGACCTGGACGATTTCATCAAGCGCTTGTTGGACGCCGGGTATGCGGGCAAGGTGACCAAGAGTGTCTGCCTCAAGAACGCCGAGATCATGGCCATCTGCCACCGCGCTCGCGAGTGCTTCCTCTCCCAGCCCGCTCTGCTCGAGCTCGACGCCCCAGTCAAGATTGTGGGCGACGTGCACGGACAGTATACCGATCTCATCCGTATGTTTGAGATGTGCGGCTTCCCGCCCAGCGCCAACTTCCTATTCCTAGGCGACTACGTCGACCGTGGCAAGCAGTCCCTGGAGACTATCCTGCTGCTCATGTGCTACAAGCTCAAGTTCCCCGAGAACTTCTTCCTCTTGCGTGGCAACCACGAATGTGCCAACGTGACCAGGGTGTATGGGTTCTACGACGAGTGCAAGCGGAGGTGCAACGTTAAGATCTGGAAGACATTCATCGACACCTTCAACTGCCTCCCCGTAGCCTCTATCGTGGCTGGGAAGATCTTCTGCGTCCACGGCGGTCTCTCCCCCGCCCTGGACCACATGGACGATATTCGCAACATTGCTCGACCGACCGACGTGCCCGACTACGGTTTGCTCAATGACCTGCTTTGGTCCGACCCGGCAGACATGGAGCAGGACTGGGACTCGAACGAAAGAGGCGTGAGCTACTGCTTCGGCAAAAAGGTCATCACTGATTTCCTGGCCAAGCACGACTTTGATCTGGTGTGCCGCGCACACATGGTGGTCGAGGACGGCTATGAATTCTTTAGTGACAGGGTTCTTGTCACCGTTTTCAGTGCACCGAATGTAAGTCACTTGCTTCACCCCCCCCCCCTCCCGTGGCATGCCCGCGATGCTGACTATGTATTCAGTACTGCGGCGAGTTCGATAATTGGGGTGCCGTCATGTCCGTGTCGTCTGAGCTGCTCTGCAGCTTCGAGCTTCTCAAACCGCTCGACTCCAACGCGTTGAAGAGCCATATCAAGAAGCAGAAGCACAACAGAAAACACATGGTCAACAGTCCTGTAAGTTTTTGATCTTGATGAAACCCCCGGTCTGACCTGACGACTGACGGTATGGCAGCCTGCAAACTTCAACCCCCAGAGTGTATAGGGAGATTGGGGCGTGCGCAGAAAGTCACTGTGACATGCAGAGTGTTCGATGCTCCAGTAACAGGAGCTCGTAGCAGGGCGCCATCAGGTTGCCCCGAACAAAGTTGAAAAGACGGAACGATATCACCCGAGGCCAGTGGCAGGCACTCGAAGCGAACCACGAGCGACTTCGCGCACACACAGTCGTGTCGCGAGGCGCAATAGAAGAACCATGGCCCACAATCCGGCGGCCTCCCGCCCGTCTATATGAAGAAGAAGAAGCACACGCAGAGCCAGCCAGGCCTCGGACAGGCCGCCCGCGCCGGGAACGAGATTGGGGGGCGGCGGATGAGGATGTGATTATCCGGCACTCTTCCCCCCTCCAGGATCGGGTTTCCTCTGTCGAAACGGGGGCGGATATGCGCTGTTTCGTATGCGCGCCTTTTAAGCGTTGGACTCTGTCTCGCAGAGCCGTGAAAGGCTTTGATGGGCTTGGAGGGGATCAACAGCACACTTTCCTTGAAATAACGAACCATGCTTTGCGGCGGATGTGTATGATATTTGGGAGCGCAGGAACTCAGCTCGTCGGGAGAGGGCGGAAGACAGACTCAGTTGCCGGAGGGGACGAGGGAGAGAGCCACACGAAAGGGGAGAATATAGAGTCGTAGAGATGGATCGAAATGCTTCCTCTTGGAGCATTCATGAGCCAGGGCAGGAGGGGGAGAGCGAGAGCATGTACACACAAAACCACAAGTTTAAACTCATCTCGGGGGAGCACTTGTTTCTGTTGCGCCGTTGGCTTTTGTTGAAGGATCTCTCTCTCTCTCTCTCTCTCTCTCTCTTGCTCCTTTGTGGTCACGAAGGACCACTCCTCGAACGAAGGGGGAGAGACATCACGGGAAGGGGAGATGGGAATAGCATTGTTTATTTTATTTTTATTTTTTTTCCCTTTGCATTTCTTCGATGATAAATAATGATGATGATTTGAAAATTCGACGGGGAAGAAGAGCATGAGCATAGTGCTCGTATTGCAGAGAAGTGACCCATTGGGTAATTATGTGTGGTGACTTGGCATGTTAGGTAAGGTAGGTAGTTATATCAGCAAAGGGGGGGGGGGGGGGGGGGAGG